>NC_060149.1:893970754-894309088 GCF_021461385.2 Schistocerca piceifrons
CCTGCTTTCTTTGGATTGGAATTACTATATTCTTCTTGAAGTCTGAGGGTATTTTCCCTGTCTCATACAACTTGCTCACCAGATGGTAGAGTTTTGTCAGGACTGGCTCTCCCAAGGCTGTCAGTAGTTCTAATGGAATGTTGTCTACTCCCGGGGCCTTGTTTTGACTTAGGTCTTTCAGTGCTCTGTCAAACTCTTCAGGCAGTATCATATCTCCCATTTCATCTTCATGTACATCCTCTTCCATTTCCATAATATTGTCCTCAAGAACATCGCCCCTGCATAGACCCTCTACATACTCCTTCCACCTTTCTGCTTTCCCTTCTTTGCTTACAAGGGAACCTCCCCATCGCACCCCCCACAGATTTAGTTATAAGTTGGCACAGTGGATATGCCTTGATAAACTGAACACAGATCAATTGAGAAAACAGGAAGAAGTTGTGTGGAACTGTGAAAAAATAAGCAAAATATACAAACTGAGTAGTCCACGGGACAGATAGGCAACATCATGGAGACAGTGAGCTCCTGAGCGTTGTGGTCCCGTGGTAGCGTGAGCTGCTGCTGAACAAGAGGTCCTTGGTTCAAAGCTTCCCTCGAGTGAAAATTTTATTTTCTTTATTTTTGCGTAGTTATCATCTGTCCGTTTGTTCATTGACGTCTTTGTTCACTGTAATAAGTTTAGTGTCTGTGTTTTGCGACCGCATCGCAAAACCGTGCGATTACTAGACGAAAGGATGTGCCTCTCCAATTGGAACCAAAAACATTTGATCGCAAGGTCATAGGTCAACCGATTCCTCCACAGGAAAACACATCTGATATATTCTATATGACACTGGTGACGGCATGTGCGTCACATGACAGGAATATGTTGTCGACCCACCTAACTTGTACACTTGGCGAAGGGGTAAAAAGACTCTTCTACCCTGCCCGATTTAGGTTTTCTTGTGGATGTGATAATCACTCCCAAAAAAGTGATGAAAACATAAGAGTTTGTCACATAAACTGAAAATAAAAATTTAAACTTTTCACTTGATGGAAGATTTGAACCAAGGACCTTTCATTCCACAGCTGCTCACATTACCACGAGACCACGGCGCTCCTGCCTTCGGAGTGTCCTTGACGTTGCCTACCTTCCCATGAACTACTCAATTTGTATATTTTGCTTATTATGTCACAGTTCACACAACTTCTCCCTGTTTTCTCAATTGATCTGTTTTCAGTTTTTCAAGGCCTATCCACTGTGCCAACTTATAACTAAATCTGAGGGGGGTGCGATGGGGAGGTTCCCTTGTTAGAACTGGGTTTCCATCTGAGCCCTTGATATTGATGCAAGTGGTTCTCTTTTCTGCAAAGGTCTCTTTAATTTTCCTGTAGGCAGCATCTATCTTACCCCTAGTGAGATAAGCCTCTACATCCTTACATTTGTCCTCTAGTCATCCCTGCTTACCCATTTTGCACTTCCTGTTGATGTCATTTTTGAGACGTTTGTATTCCTTTTTGCCTGCTTCATTTACTGCATTTTTGTATTTTCTCCTTTCATCAATTAAATTCAGTATCTCTTCTGTTACCCAAGGATTTCTACTAGCCCTCGTCTTTTTACCTACTTGATCCTCTGCTGCCTTCACTATTTCATCCCTCAAAGCTACCCATTCTTCTTCTACTGTATTTCTTTCCCCCATTCCTGTCAATTGTTCCCTTATGCTCTCCCTGAAGCTCTCTACAACCTCTGGTTCTTTCGGTTTATCCAGGTCCCATCTCCTTAAATTCCCACCTTTTTGCAGTTTCTTCAGTTTTAATCTACAGTTCATAACCAATAGATTGTGGTCAGAGTCCACATCTGCCCCTGGAAATGTCTTACAACTTAATACCTGGTTCCTAAATCTCTGTCTTACCATTATGTAATCTATCTGATACCTTTTAGTATCTCCAGGGTTCTTCCATGTATACAACCTTCTTTCATGATTCTTGAACCAAGTGTTAGCTATGATTGAGTTATGCTCTGCACAAAATTCTACCAGGCGGCTTCCTCTTTCATTTCTTAGCCCCAATCCATATTCACCTACTATGTTTCCTTCTCTTCCTTTTCCTACTCTCGAATTCCAGTCACCCATGACTATTAAATTTTCGTCTCCCTTCACTACCTGAATAATTTCTTTTATCTCATCATACATTTCATCAATTTCTTCATCATCTGCAGGGCTAGTTGGCATATAAACTTGTACTACTGTAGTAGGTGTGGGCTTTGTGTCTATCTTGGGCACAATAATGCGTTCACTATGCTGTTTGTAGTATCTTACCTATACTCCTATTTTTCTATTCATTATTAAACCTACTCCTGCATTACCCCTATTTGATTTTGTATTTATAACCCTGTAATCACCTGACCAAAAGTCTTGTTCCTCCTGCCACCGAACTTCACTAATTCCCACTATATCTAACTTTAACCTATCCATTTCCCTTTTTAAATTTTCTAACCTACCTGCCCAATTAAGGGATCTGACATTCCACGCTCCGATCCATAGAATGCGTTTTCTTTCTCCTAATGACATCCTCTTGAGTAGTCCCTGCCCGGAGATCCGAATGGGGGACTATTTTACCTCCGGAATATTTTACCCAAGAGGATGCCATCATCATTTAATCATACAGTAAAGCTGCATGCCCTCGGGAAAAATTACGGCTGTAGTTTCCTCTTGCTTTCAGCGGTTCACAGTATCAGAATAGCGAGGCCATTTTGGTTAGTGTTACAAGGCCAGATCAGTCAATCATCCAGACTATTGCCCCTGCAACTACTGAAAAGGCTGCTGCCCCTCTTCAGGAACCACACGTTTGTCTGGCCTCTCAACAGATACCCCTCCGTTGTGGTTGCACCTACGGTACGGCTATCTGTATCGTTGAGGCACACAAGCCTCCCCAACAGCGGCAAGGTCCACGGTTTATGGGGGGAGGGGGGGGGGGGGTATAGCAACAATATGAAAAGGACAGACTGCTACTAAATCATATGAAAGAGATACTGAGCCACAGACAGACACAATGAAAAGACTCCTAATTTTTTGGCTTTTGGACAAAAAGTACCTTCAGGAACAGGAAACACACACACACACACACACACACACACACACACACACACACACACACATGCACACAGCACAACTCACACACACATGCCTATTGTTTACAACCACTACGGCCCTACTGTGGACTTCATCTGCATCTGACAGAAGCAGCAATCTGGGGGGTGAGCAATGGAGGTAAGTATGAGGCATGGGGTGGGGAGGGGAAGGGACAGCAGGATAGGGGTGGGGGAAGATGCTGTGTTGCTATGGGAGTAATCAGAGAAGAGGTGGAGACAGGATAGGGCTGCTAGATGCATAATTGGGTGACTGTGCTGGGGAAGTGGGAAGGGGGTCAGGGCATAAGAGAGATATAGAGAAGAGAAAAAGACTAGTAGGTGCATTGGTGGAATAAAAGGCTTGCACAGTGCTGCAGTGGGAGCAGGGAAGAAGGTGGAGGAGAGGTAGTAGCAAAGATTGAGACCAGAGAGGTTATAAGAGCAAACGATATGTTCTAAGGGGAAATATCACCTGTACAATTCACAGAAAGTGGTGTTGGTAGAAAGGATCCAGGTGGCACAGGCTGTGAAGTAGCCACTAATGTGAAGCATGTTGTGTTTGGCAGCATGATCAGCAACTAGGAGGCTGCGCTGCCTCTTGACCACATTTTGGTGGCAACCATTCATGCAGACAGGCAGCGTGTTGAAACTTCCTGGCAAATTAAAACTGTGTGCCCGACCAAGACTCGAACTCGGGACCTTTGCCTTTCGCGGGCAAGTGCTCTACCATCTGAGCTACCGAAGCACGACTCTGTAAAGTTTGGAAGGTAGGAGACGAGATACTGGCAGAAGTAAAGCTGTGAGACAGGACGTGAGTCGTGCTTTGGTAGCTCAGATGGTAGAGCACTTGCCCACGAAAGGCAAAGGTCCCGAGTTCGAGTCTCAGTTGGGTACACAGTTTTAATCTGCCAGGAAGTTTCATATCAGCGCCCACTCCACTGCAGAGTGAAAATCTCATTCAGGCAGCTTGTTATTTGCCATGCCCATGTACAGAGAAAGCATCACAGAGGTTGCAGCTTAGTTTGTAGATTGCATAGTGGCTTCCATAGTTAGCCCCACCCTTGATGGTATAGAAGATGCCAATGATAGGGTTGGAGTAGGTGATAGTGGGAAGATGTTTGGGACGGGTCTATTGCACAGATATGAGACATGAGGCAAGGGGTTCAGAGAAGGGGTAGAGTAGAGACGGACAAGGATATTGTGTAGGTTCAGTGGCTGGTGGAATACCATTGTGGAAGGGATGGGGAGGGTAGTGGGTAGGATAGTATTCATTTCAGGGCATGACGAGATGTAGCCAAACCATGGTGGAGAATGTGAATCAGTTACTCCAGTCCTGAATGGTACTGAGTCATGAGACCAGTTCTCCTTTGTGGCTAGAAAGTGGGCCTGTGGGAGTTGGTAGGTGAGTGGAGAGACAGGGCACAGTATATATGTTTCTGGGTGACATTGTGAGGATAATTTCAGTTTGTGAAGGCCTCAGTGGGACCTTCAGCATATTTGGAGAGCAACTGCTCATCACTTCAGATGTGACAACCACAGGTGGGTAGGCTATATGAAAGGGACTTCTTGGAATGAAAAGGGTGGCAGCTGATGAGGTGGAGGTAGTGTTGGTAGTTGATAGGTTTGATGTGTGTGGAGATACTGTTGTAGCCATTATTGAGGTGAAGGTCAACATCAAGAAAGGTGGCTTATTTGGTTGAAGAGGACCAGGTGAAGCAAATGAGGGAGAAAGTGTTCACATTCTGGAGGAATGTGGGCACCAGGACCTCCCCTTAGTCCAAATCAAACATATCATCAATGAATCTGAACCAGGAGAGGAGTTTGGGATACTGGGTGTTTAGGAAAGTTTCCTCTAGAGGACCCATGAATAGATTACCATATTATGGTGTCATGTGGGTGCCCATTGTACTACCATTGATTTGTTTGTAGGTGATGCCTTCAAAGAGGAAGTAAATGTGGGTGAGCATATACTTGGTCACAATGACCAGGAAGGAGATTGCATGTTTGCAGTCATTTGGGCAGTGGGAAAGGCAGAATTCAATAACAGCAGTGGCATGGGCATTGAGGAAGTCAGTGTAGAGAGATACAACATTGACAGTGATAACAGGGTGCTGGGTGGTAAAGGTACAAGAGCTGTGGAGAGTTGGTGAGGAAATGATTGCTGTCTCTTATATAAGAGGATAGGTTATGGGGAATAGGCCTGAAGTGTCAGCCTGCAAGAGAAGAGATACTCTTGCTGGTGTGGGAGTGGGGCACAGTAACAGGCCACAATGGGGCATACTGGGTGACTGGGGTTATGGGCTTGAGGAAGCATGTAGAAGGTAGGAGTGCAGGGTATGGCTGGGGAGAGGAGAGAGACAGACACAAGGGAGAGGTTCTGGGATATACCTAATGATCTGACAAGGGACCCTCTGCCGGGTAATCCCAGCAGAATAACCACATTTGTGAATGCTTTACCATAATGTAGGACTGTCAAGTCAGGATCAGTTATTACATGGTGGAGTGTGGTTTTGACTACCCCTTCTTGTGGCCCTGGAATGAAGAATATTGTACCTACTATCCATCCTACCCCTCCCACAGTGGTATTCCACCACCCTCCAATCCTACACAATATCCTTGTCCACCCTTACTCCACCACTGCTCCAAACTCCTTGCTTCATGGATGAAACTGCAGTTGACCTAGATATAAGACCTGTCACATATGTCTTCCCACTACAAACTACTCCAGTTCTTCTTTTCTGAATTGTGCAGCTGGTAACTCTCCCTCCAACATATCCTTTGTTCTTATAACTCCCTGGCCTCAGTCTTTGCTAGTCGCTCTCCTCTGCACTTTTCTCTGGTCCTACAAAGTATCCTTGTCCATTCCTACTCCACCCCTGCTCCAAACTCCTTGCCCCATGGCTGAAATCTGTGCAGTTGACCTATATACAAGGCCTATCACATACGAGGTGCTATCCAAAATTTTCGGGACTGATGCTGCCAGCTGTTGAAAACCTTACCTTTGGACTAATGGTCACCATCACCCTCAAAGTAGTTCTAATCTGCACATACACACCAGTTTCAGCACTTCTGCCACTGGTCAAATGAGTCCTGTTCAATGAGGGTGTTTATCACTGCCAGCAATGCTTCTTGAATCCAATCTAGAGTGTCAAACCGACAGCCTTTCAACTTGAATGTCAGTTTTGGGAATAGCACGAAGTCGCAAGGTGCCAGATCTGGCAAGTACGGTGGGTGGGGTACAACCGCCATGTTGTTTTTTGCCAAAAAGGTCCTGGTAAGCAAGTACATGTGACAGGGTGCATTGCACGATGCAGCAGCCAGTTCCCTTGACGCCGAAGTTTCGGCTGTCGTTGCCGCATGTTTTCATGGATCTATCGCAAAATCTACACAGTAGTACACAGAATTCACTGTTTGGTTGGGTGGGATGTATTCTTTGTGCACAGTTCCCTTGGTATCAAAGAAAACGATGATCATGATTTTCACTTTGCTCTTCACCTGTCTCACTTCTTTGGGTCTTGGAGAACCCAGGTTCTTCCACTGGGACAATTGTTGCTTCGTCTCTGGGTCATAACCATAAGTCCAGCTCTTGTCACTGGTGATAACCAATGACAAGAAGGTTGGATCATCAGATGCAGTCTGATGAAGGTCCATGCACACTTCAACATGCTGTGCTTTCTGATTGGCAGTCAAGATCCTTGGCACAAATTTTGTGGCAACATGATGTATGCCCAATTTATCTGTCCACATTTGTTGACATATCCTGTAACCAATACCCGCTTCGTCCACAAGAACCAATTGTTGATGTTTGGCAACAATTTCTGGCATTGTGTGGCTAACAGGTCTTCCAGTGTGAGCATCATCTTTGACGTCTGTACGGCCCACCCTATACCGAGCATGCCACTCACACAACACTAGTACAGCTCATGCTCTGTCCCCCAAACACTTGTGTAATCATTGCAAAGGTATCCATAGCTCTTTTTCAGAGATTCACATAGAATTTGATACACACATGCTGTTCTGTTGGCAGATCCATTGTAAAATCGCCACACACAAAACACAGAGTATTACGGAAATCACTGTGGACATGCAAAACGTCCTCCCAGCTGAATGCCACTCAGCACACTGACTCATCAGATATACAGCTCTTGCCATCTAGTGGTGCAAAGATCTACTACTCCTACTTTCCAGATGGCAGCACCAGTCCCAAAAATTTTGGATTCCACCTCGTACATCTTCCCACCACCACCTACACCAGTCCTGCTTTTCTGGATTGTGCAGCTGGTAACTCAGCCTACGACATATCCTTCATTCTCATAAACCCCCTGGACTCAGTCTTCACTAGTCCCCCTCATCCACCCTTTTCTCTGCTCCCACTCCAGCACTATGCAAGCCTTTTATTCTACCAATGCACCTACTAGTCTTTTCCCCTTCTTTACATCTCGCTTTATATCATGCTGGCCACCCGTCCACACCACACTGCTTGCTCCCACAGCAGCACATCTTCCCCCAACCCTACCCAGTTATCCCTTCTCCTCCTCACACCATGCCTCCTCCTTACCTGCACCACCCACCCCAGGTTCCTGCTTTCATCAGATGCAGATGCAGCCCCTTGTCAGGCCCCAGTTGCTATAGACAGTAGCCATGTGTGTGTGAGTCATGCCTGTATGTGTGTTTGTGTTTTCTGCTTCTGAAGAAGGTATTTTTTGTCCAAAAGCTGAAAAAGTTAGGAGGCTTTTCATGGTGTCTGGCTGTGAGTCAGTGCTTCCTCTATTTGATGAGTATCAATATATCATTTTAAATTGCAAATTTTGATGTAAATGAGATGATCAGTTTCAAGACATGTCATGCCTAAAGAAATAATTTTTATTGGTGACACAAATAAACTCACCATATCCTAGAAAACTGATGGTTATTTACATAGTATATAAATACAACCTCTTTACTCCAGATTACACATACTGGGGAAGGGGAAAGGCAGGGGTGTATGTTGAACCCACCAATTGTGGATGCTTATGCTAATAAACATTTATAAAGTAATCTCAAAGTAATTCTCATAATTATCAGTGAGAGTAGATTAGCCCAAGTCATAATTTCTTGTTAATCAGCAATGGTTGCTTCTGATTGTTAATGTATAATGTGATTCATTCAAAATTCCTGAAGACTCTCCTTCATAATGAATGAATGGGGAAGGATTAGTTTCTTGACTTTGTTGTCTAGTGTCACAATAAAATTTGTTTACTGTACATGAAATTTGGGGTGGAACCTCTTCTTTCATCCAAAGTCCTTGTCTCCTAAAAAAGCATGAACGCATTAGCAGTGCACAGGTCAGACAAAACAATAACTGTCTTTATTCTGAAACTTGAGTTTCTATCTCTTGACAGGAAAATAGGCAATAATTTGATGTGTTCGTCACTTCTATTTTACATTGAAGCACCAAAGAAACTGGTATAGGCATTTGTATTCAAATAGAGAGATATGTAAAACAGGCAGAGTACGGTGCTGTGGTAGCAAAGCCTATACAAGATAACAAGTGTTACAATTGTTAGATCGATTAATGTTACTACAATGGCAGGTTATCAATATTTAAGTAAGTTTGAACATGGTGATATAGTCAGTGCATGAGCAATGGGACACCACATCTCCAAGGTAGCATCAAAGTGGGGATTTTCCTGTATGACCATTTCATGAGTGTACCATGAATATCAAGAATCCAGTAAAATATCAAATCTCTGACATCGCTGTGGGCAGAAAAAGATCCTGCAAGAACAGGACCAATGATGACTGAAGGGAATCATTCAGTGTGACAGAAGTGCAACCCTTCTGCAAATTGCTGCAGATTTCAATGCTGGGCCATCAAAAAGTGTAAGCATGAGAAACATTCAAAGAAACATCATAGATAAGGGCTTTCAGATCCAAAAGTCCACTCATGTACCATTCATGACTGCACAACACAAAGCTTGACGCCTGAACTGGGCCTGTCAATACTGACATGAACTGTTGATGACTGGGAACATGTTGTCTGGTCAGACAAGTCTCATTTCAAACTGTATCATGTGGATGGACATATATGGGTATGGAGACAACCTCATGAATCCATGGACCCTGCATGTCTGCAGGAAGCTAGCTGTTCAAGCTGGTAGAGGGTCTGTAATGGTGTGGGGGATGTGCAGTTGGAGTATTGTTCACCCTATATGTGTGTATATATATACTATGTATTTTTTTGACGAAATCCATGCAGTGTAAACTGTCTCTGGATGAATAAACTACTACTACTACTACTACTACTACTACTACTAGTGATATGGGACCCCACACATGTCTAGATACAATTCTGACAGGTGACACTTGTTTAAGCATCTTATCTGATCATTTAATTGAATTGAACTGAATTTTAATTGATCCTGTAAGATTACATTGTGTACAGTAAATGTATGTGTAATATAGGACATGTCAAAGTATTAACATTCTTTATCACTTATTTTTCTACACCTTTAGCTTACATTTTTACATCACTGATAATGAGTAACAATATATACAAATTTAATGGCATAAGTATTCTGCAACACTGTAAAACTCTTTTTCAATGAGATAGTCCTTAAGTTTCTTTGGAAAGTCAAAGACTATCTCATTGTGCATTCTGACAGACTTAGGTAGTTCCAACAGGACAATGCAACACCCCACACATCCAGAATTGCTACAGAGTGGCTCCAGGAACTCTCTCCTGAGTTTAAACACTCCCGCTGGCCACCAAACCACCAAATTCCCTAGACGTGAACTTTATTGATCATATCTGGGATGCTTTGCAATGTGCCGTTAGGAAGAGATCTCCACCCCCTTGTACTCATACAGATTTATGAACAGCCCTGCATGGTTCATGGTGTCAGTTCCCTCCAGCACTACTTCAGACATTAGTGAAGTACATGCCATGTTGTGTTGTGGCACTTCTGCATGCTCGCAGGAGCCCTACACAATTTTAGTCATGTGTACCAGTTTCTTTGGCTCTTCAGTGTACTGTCAGAAACAATTTTCAGTCTCTTAAAGCTACACTCTGCACTAATGGCAGGTCAGCAATGGCTTCAGTATCCACTGGTGATAATAGTCTAAGTGCTTTTGTTAACCACAACTAATTCAGAATCCATAAACAAGATGGTAGCACAATGCTGAACTTCTTTCTATATTCATTTCTTTGTACCCGGTGAGGGCACAAAAAAGATAACAGCAATTGAAAGTTTTTCACCACAGCATGAGTCAGATTTGGGCCTGTCCAGCTGTAGTATATTCCTATATTTCTCACTTAAATGTTACATGAAAATTTATAAGTAGGACTTTCTGCAGCAGCTGGCATCTATCTTCAGATATCTGCTGGTTCTGGTTTTTAAGTGTCTCAGTGGTGTTCAGTATTCCATATTACTCCAATTTGTATGGGCCCACACTCTCGAGCAATATTCGAGTCTGGGAAACATGAGTGTTTTATAAGAAATTTTTCAGTGTCCTTTCATTGAACCAATGTACCCACTTTACCTACAGCTAAGCATATTTGATCATTTCACTTCATTACCCTACAAATTGTTACATCCAGTTTCTTGTATCAGCTGACTGATTTCAGTTGTGTCTCATTGACACTGTTGTAAGATGGTACTGCATTTTTCCATTTTGTGAAGTGCACAGTTTTACATTTGGGAACATTTAGAGTGAACTGATAATCTGTGAACCAGTTGAAAACTTATCAAGATCAATCTTTAAGTGTCTCCTAAAAAATGTAGTTCACAAAAAATCTATTCTCTTTAAATACAGGCCTATAGTTTTTTGAATGATTTCATGATACCTTCAGCTGCCATTATCTTTATTTGATGTAAAACTGTAGAATTTCAGCCTTATGGAATTTTCAAGCAACTAAAATGGAAGCATTATATAATGGATGCATTAGCATCACTTACAAATTTAACATAGGAACAAGTGACATCTCAAGACATACTAGGTAGATTATAACTTACTCTATGGACAGTTCTTTAATGGCACATTATGCTATGTATATCTTTGCTCTTATGACTACATGTAGTTGTTATGAAATAAATTACATGCAGTTTTTTGCTATTTTAGGAGCACATTAATATTGAGCAGTTGTTGCACAGCTCTTATATATCAGTTCCATGTTTTTAACATACTTACACAAGGAAGACTACAGTCAGTTTACAGAAATTTATTAATTAAGCTATGTATGGCTCTGTTCTTAACTATATTTAATTATTGTTCATCATTGGTGTAAATGTGACTGTTTGTAATTTCTTTGAAACAATCTGTAAATATTTGTAATGTTATAACTTGCAAGCACATTATTTTTGAAAGATTGTTATAAAGATGTTATATTAAGGACAGTCACAGTGCTCTAATGAAACAGTACTGGAAACTATGTGAATCGAGAAAATTTTCCAGGACCTTCTTTATGGTTCATGGTTCTTCACATTAGAGTTATATTCATTAATGAGTATATAGCAATAATAAAACGTTCTATGGTTTTGTAATGCTTTATCATAGAACTGGTAGAAAGTTGTCTATGAATTTTTCTTCTTGGAGGTCTTTTTGTTCATTTAAAACTCTGTCTAACTGGTCTTTTAGATGGATGTAAATTTCAGTTTCTTCCATCACATCACATCACATCACTGGTCTTTTAGATGAATGTAAATTTCAGTATCTTCCATCACATCCATTGAAATTTACAGCCATTTAAAAGACCAATCAGACAGATTTTTAAATGGACAAAAAGACTCATTACATGGAAAATTCTTAGACAACTTTCTACCAGTTCTGTGATGAAGCATTACAAAACTATAGAATGTATTATTATCGTTAAACTCATTAATAAATATGGTTGCAATACAAAAGGTCACACAACCATAAAGCAGATAATGAAATATTTTACTCAGTTCTCATGGTTTCCTTTGCAGTACTGTGATCAACCTTAATATAACATCTTTGTAGTAATCATTCAAAAATGATATGCTCCCACAATAATAGAACAAATATTTACAAGTTATTTTAAAGAAATTACATACAGTCATATTTACACCAAAGATGAAAGATAATTAAATATAATTAATAAGAAAGACATATATAGCTCAATTAACAAATTTCTGTAAAGTAATTGTAATCTTCCTAGTGTAAATATGTTCAAACGTCTACCTTATATATAAGAGCTGTGCAACAACTGCTCAAAAGTAACATGCTCCTAAAAGTGCAAACAACTATTTGTAATTTATTTTGTGAGTCATAGAAGCAATGACGTACATAGCATAATATGCGATTAGAGACTCATACAAATTATAATACACGTAGTATATCTTGCGATATGACTTGTTTCTATGTTAAATTTGTAAGTGATACTAACGCACTAAAGCATTGATTATATAATGCTTCCATTTTAGGAACTTGATAATGGCCTAAGGCCAAAATTGCACAGTTGTACATCAAATAAAGAGAATGGTAGCTGAAGTCATCATCAAATAATCCAAAAAGATTCATCACAACTGCAGATTCTGTTACAATGAAGACTACAAACCCATAGTGTTCATTTTACTGTGTAAAGCTGTCACTGTGGGAGCTGGTATATGTGCTTCATAACCTATGAATCATAGGGATACATTCAGTTCAACAGTATGTTGGTATGGTTGATGTCAAATCATTACATACAGGTAGAAGTTGAGTTTGTATGGATATCCAATAAACACTATTCCCTAAAAATCCAACAGATTTGCATATTTAAAAAAATAAATTTTCCATCACTATCAAATTTTGTGGTGAACACAATGCTGAGATGGAGAAAAATAAAAATTTTCAAAGAAGTGATTAAGAGCACTACAGTTGGGATAACGAATCATGCTCTTCCTGTCTATAACCATTTGTTGTTGCTGTACATGCACAATTAGTTGCATCAGTCACACAATTAACTGAACATTGCTTGATCATAGTTTGGACTAAATATAGGAGAAACAATGCTGATGTGGCGCTAATTCAGCAATATTCAGGACAGTATTTTATTTGAGGCCAAGTGGATCACTAAAATATAATAATTGTTGAATGCTGAATCTGGCAGCAAAACTGACAAGAATAGAATGCCTATTATGAGTAGAATCCTATAAATGCCGATAAGAGATGAACTGTTTCTAATATAATTGTATGCTTTCTGCCTTTAATTTACTATAAACATTTCAAACCAAGCAGTTTCTTGCAGATACATAAAATAGCTTCTACAATGTAATGAGGACCTAGACCAGAGTTACATTTCACTACCATCTTGAATTTGATAAGCCGCTTTTTCCAACCATGAGATAAAAGTCACTTCATTTCCTAATGTATATCTTTACAACAAAGCTTATATACTCCCAACTTTTTTGTGGTGACATTTACATGAAATTACCCAGCTAGAGATTTAACTGTAATATTTAAAATAAAGTAAGATTATAAAAGGTTTTCTAACTAGCAGTCATCTGATTTCAATGATGAATTGTCACACAACAAGAAAATTGTCTATCAGAATTTAAAATAGTTTGGTTGATCTTTCCTGTTGAGCTTCTTGTTGCTGTCTTCAGTTGAGAGAACGGCTTGACAAACCTTTTTCTGCTTATATGCCAAATTTATCTTTCCCACAGTCATGTAGGCTTCTATAGCATTGCATTTCTACCCAATCCTGCTTTCGTTGCCAGTTTCGACTTCCCATCAGTCTCATTTTTTAGACAGCTGAATTCCCTTACACCTGTTTCATTTGGTGCATTTTTATATTTTCTTCTTTCATCAGTTAGATTCAATATCTTAAGTGCTATCTAAGGATTGTTGCAGGGTCTTGTCTTTTTTCCTATTTGATCCTCTTTTTCCTTCACTATTTCAACTTTCAAGATTGCCCATTCATCTTATATTGTGTTTCTTACCTCTCTTTCAATCCAGTTGAAACTCTGAGCAATCTCTGGTTCTTTAAAATTATCCAGGTCCCAATCCATTTTTTACCTGCATTTGATTACCAACGAATTATTATCAGAGACCAGAAGAACTTGTATATATGGACCACGGCAATTCAGCCCGAAAGTTTTAATTAATGAACCCCTTCATAATTTGGATGTAGGGATCCTACTGACAAAGAGTATGAACTTCTTAGAAGCTGGTCTCATTAAAGTCAACTGGTTTGAAATATGTTCCATCACATTAAATGGAATTGAAATGGTAATTAAGGAAACAAGAAATGAAAACTCCATGGGAGTAGATGACAAAATATGTGAAGTTTAATTAAGGAAAATATTGAAGTGTAATTAAGAAAATGTTATTCCCCTTAATGGATTTTTCTTTGCATACATCAAAATTTTTAAGGACTGTTACTAACTTATAAGTGAGGTGTGGCCCCATATTTTTAAACAGTTACTGCAGGAAGAAACTGTCTGACGTAGATTTATATATGCTATCATTAATCCTGTTCTTATAAAAGAACTAATTACTATCTAACCTTCTAACTTGCTTTTTAAAAATTCTGTTAAAACTAGTTCATAGAGAATTTGTTAATCAGCTGAACAACCACAGCTTTCTGAATGGAAGCCAGTTTTGTATCAAGCAGGGTATGTCAACTGAACGGACAATATCATCATTCACCAATAAAATTTTACAATCCATTAATAGAAGAATGCCTGCTATAGGAAACCTTTTGATCTATTTAAGACCTTCAACTGTTTTAAACATCACATAACTTTAAAGGAAGTAGAGCTTTATGGGTTAAGGGAGACTAGTGGAATATGAATTACATCCTATTTGCATGGCAGGGAGCAAAAACTCTTGTTGAACAACACAGGTAGTATCCATGTATCTTCTGAGTGGGGTACAACAGGGTCCCGTGCTTGGTCGCATATTATACCTCATCTTTATTAATAATCTCTCAATTTGGAATAGCTTTGAGATTCATTTTCCACTTCTAATGGATAGTACAACCATTATGGTGAACAAAATACCACAAAAATTTTCAGGGAACTATAAGTACCGTCTCTGGCATGGTTCTAAACAGTTTGATTCAAACAGTCCTTCAATAAATGCGTTTATTTCCAAGTGAGTAATGAAATTCAAGGAGTACTAAAAATTAAATGCTCAAGAGCAAACACATGTGGAATCATCCAAGTTCATGGGTATATACAACGACAATAATACTATTTGAACTGATCATATTCCTCATCTACAAAGAAACATCAATGAGCCTCATATGAACTTACATATATTTAAAAAAGAATTAGGTCAGAGTTTCTATAACGTTGATAAATTTCTTTGCTATCTAAACAGATAGTGCTCATCTTTTGATTTTTCTGCATAATCCTTCTTTTTTTCCAACTTGCATGTAAATAGAAGACAAAATATGTGAAGTTTAATTAAGAAAAATATTAAAGTGTAATTAAGAAGATGTTATTCTCCTTAATGGATTTTTCTTTGTATAAACCTTGAAAATCTTTTTCCTCTCATCTTTCATGTAAAAAGATGACAAAATATGTAAAGTGTAACTAACAAAATGTTATTTCCCTTAATTGTTAAAAATATAAATCATGCTCTCGCTCTCTCTCTCTCTCTCTCTATCTCTCTCTCTCTCTTTCTTTCTATATGACAATTCCTATATCATGTATATGATAAAATGGATGATAATAAATTGAATTGAATAGTTATCTATATTTGTCACATTCATGCTGTCAAAATGGCATAATAAGCTACTTCCATACATCTACAAAAGACTTACAAATTATATAAGGCACACAAGAAGTGCATTAAATGACCAAAACAAAGTTTGTGGATTATTGCTAGTTCCCTCAAAAACTATTGGCTTCATGTAGCTTGACACTCTTTCACAGAAACATCATCAGTATGGCTTGAGAAGAAAAGTATATGATTATATAGAATGTTTTGTGTAAAACAGAAGAGAGTATTTGGAATTAAACTGTAAAACAAAACAGAAAATTACAAGCACCTCCTCTAAATTTCAAATTAAATACGAAGCACTTTAAGAATTAAGGATTATGTAAATTGATTTTTATCTTACATAAATGATATGGGTGTATCAATAGATGCCAATGTCATAAGTGTCTTCATTATATATCTCGTACAGATAGTGGGAGTGTTATAAGTCACCAAGAGAAAATGCTTCTTCTGAACATAGAAAATGCAATTGAATATCACAGTAGCAACAATTTTCTCATAAACAGAACAAAATTAGGGTATCTGCAGGTTGATGGAAGAAGAAATGTCCATTTGGAAAATACCAGCCTTAAACTTGGGGAACAGGCCTATATATGACAAAGCAACTACAAATTCTTGTGCATTATAATAGGTAAGTACTAGTCATGGGAGACTCAAATACATAATATATGTCAAAAAAATTAGCTCAAACACATTCTTAATAAAGATTACACCTAGTGTGGTTAATGAAGATACATTACTAAAGATGTTGGTCCACTTATTTGAGATATTGGTGGCAACAGATAGACTGGTGAAGCTCCAAAAGAAAGATGTAAAGTTTATTGCAAAATTATAGTCAAAATAATCATCCAGAAAATTATTTACAGCTCTTAATATTGTGCAGCGTCTTTGGGTGATTGGCAGGGGTTTGGGGGGGGGGGGGGGGGAGTTACCATTTGCAAGCCTATAATACTAACAATATGAATAATTATCAAAAGATATGTAACTAAATGTGCCAATACATATACTCCCAAATTGTATGTATAGATAATAAATATAATGAAAAACATTATTCACAATGAAAATAATAAAAGTAAAGTTCCATATAGACTATGTTCTCTATATAAGACTCAGAACTGAGTTGCAATAACTATGGAAAAGATAGATTGCTACTCACTGCAAAGTTGACATGCTGAGTTGCAGACAGTCATGGCAAAAAGACTGAGACACATTGAGTTTCAACAAAAGATTTCATCAGAAAAGAAAAAGATGTTCTCATTCACACACACAAGCACATCTCCCACATGCATGACCATGATCTCTGGCTACTCTGGCCTGAACAGCCAGAGGTAGCTGTCAGAGAGAGAGAGAGAGAGAGAGAGAGAGAGAGAGAGAGAGAGAGAGTGTGTGTGTGTGTGTGTGTGTGTGTGTGTGTGTGTGTGTGTGTGTGTTTCATTTCTGATGAACACCTTGGCCAAAAGTTTAATGTGTAACAGTCTTTTTGTTGTGTCTGTCTGCAACTCAATTTGCCATCTTTGGTGAGTAGCAATCTGTACTTTCCATAACTGTTGATATTCTAACTTGGGCGTTTCATTGTCTGAACTGATGCAAAAGTCTACAACATGAGACAATTAATGAAAATCTCTAGAAACAAATAAAAGAGTACCTCATTAGCCAGTAACACTGCAATTTCTCAGAATATTTAGACTTCACTATGTATGTCCTACACAATTATAGGCATATATTAACCAAAGACTCACTTTGCTAGTCTATACGCAACTGATGATGGTCTACGTGAAGTTACATAAATGGTTTATTTAAAGTATTGAAAAAAATTTCAGCTGAATAGTTTAAGAGGAAGATGAGGAGCAATGGTTTTCTTGTTTCAAATTAGCAGTTTTCCTCTTATATACTTATGACTAAAAGTAGTTTCCATAATTACTACTACAAGAAAAGTGCTAGTCATAATTTGTTGTCATTATACTTTACAGAAGTGGCTGCTATTGTCTCTTAATGTACAACTTCACTCATTTTACAGCCTTGAAGACTATCCTTCATGATGGCGTTTAATAGAACATGATGAATGAATGTGTGCTTTAATGAATTTCATCACATTGCATTCATTATTTGTCAAACATTGTGATGATAACTTTTGCATAAATGTTTTACTTCACTGTTATGAAAGAACAATTGCTCTTATTTCGTATTATATGCTCCATTCTGCACTGTAAAAAGAAATTAATAATCTTCATAAAATGTTATTTTACTTTTCCTAAATAAAAGTGAATTAATTACTAACTGGAAACGTAGAATTAAAAAGAAATACATAATAACAAATAAAAGATGTTTTCAAACTGTAAAAAGGTTGTCCAGAAGGAGTACGGTTTGTTTGTTTTATTAAAAGCATGAAAAAGAAAGCTAAGCTTTTTGTAAACATTTTGTTGTAATGGTAAAAGTCAAACTCCTTAAAGATCTCTGTGTTTCACAAACTAAGAAAAAATTGTACTTTCAGTCACTAGGATAAAACTGTAACAAATATTATGATGATATAAAATAATTGTGAGAGAAACTGTTGAACCCCAGATATTTCAATATTGTATCCAATTTTCGAGTTTGAAAACTACATGAAAGGTCCATTTATACTATTTTGTTAGGGCTGAAACAACATAAAATTAGTGTAAAAACTCTATGCTTCAATTCATTTGAGTATTAGCAAAAACTGCATAAATCAATTACACATATAAGTTGAATAACTACGAAGTTGATATGTACTTTTCCTCCATGTGTTGTAATACTTCTGAGCATAGTAAAAGTTGCTAGCAGTGAAAAATATCCTGAAGATACTATGACTGTAGAAAAGATACTAATACTAATGTCATCTGTGTCATGCTTCTACAAACATAAATACGTTCATTTTAACTTGAGACATTGAATATTACAATATTTAGATACTAAAATGCATCTGTCTATATCTGCATGGATACTCTGCAAATCACATTCAAGTGCCTGGCAGAGGGTTCATTGAATCACCTTCACAATAATTCTGTATTATTCCAGTCTCTTACAGAGCACGGAAAAAACGAACACCTATATCTTTCCATGTGAGGTCTGATTTCCCTTATTTTCTTATTATGATCATATCTCCATATGTAGATAGGCGCTAACAAAATATTTTTGCATTGGTGATTGAAATTTTGTGAGAAGATTCTGCCGCAATTAAAAACGCCTTTGTTTTAATGATGTCCATTCCAAATTCTGTTTCATTTCAGTAACACTGTCTCCCCTATTGTGCGATAATACAAAGTGTGCTGCCCTTCTTTGAACTTTCTCAATGTACTCCATCAATCCTATTTAGTAAGGATCCCACCCCGTGTAGCAGTATTCTAAAAGAGGACGGACAAGCGTAGTCTAGGTAGTCTGTTTAATAGATGTTTTACATTTTCTAAGTGTCCTGCCAATAAAACACAGTCTTTGGTTAGCCTTCCTCACAACATTTTCTGTGTGTTCCTTCCAGTTTAAGTTGTTCATAATTGTAATTCTTATGTATTTAGCTGAATTTATGGCCTTTAGATTTGACTGATCTATAATCCAACCAAAGTTTAACAGATTCCTTTTACCACTCATGTGGATGACCTCACACTTTTTGTTATTTGGGGTCCACTGCCAATTTTTTCACCATTCAGATATCTTTTCTAAATTATTCTGCAATTTGTTTTGATTTTCTGATGACTTTACCAGTTGATGAATGACAACATCATCTGCAAAGAACCTAAGATGGCTGCTCAGAATGTTTCCTAAATTGTTTATATAGGTAAGGAACAGCAAAGGGCCTATAACACTACCTTGGGGAATGCCAGAAATCACATCTGCTTTCCTTGATGACTTTCGATCAACTACTACAAACTGTGACCTCTCTGACAGGAAATTGCAAATCCAGTCACATAACTGAGATGATATTCCATAAACACGCAATTTCACTACAAGCTGCTGGTGTGGTACAGTGACAAAAGCCTTCTGCATATCTGGAAATATGGAGCCAATTTGAAATCCCTTGCCAATGGCACTCAACACTTCATGTGAGTATTTCATAAGAACAATGTTTTCTAAATCCGTGTTGACTATGTGTCAATAGACCATTCTCTTTGAGGTAATTCACAATGTTTGAACACATTGTATGTTCCAAAATCCTGCTGCATATCAACATTAATGATATGTGCCTGCAGTTTAGTGGATTAGTCTTACTTCCATTCTTGAATATTGGTGTGACCTGTGCAACTTTCCAGTCTTTGGGTATGGATCTTTAGTAGAGTGAATGGTTGTATATGATTGTATGGAGCTATTGTATCAGTATAATCTGAAAGGAATCTAACTGGTATACAGAGAGCACCAGAAGATTTCCTTTTGTTAAGTTTCACGCAACTGAATTGAGGTTTCAATTGAAAAATGTATTTTGTGGAATTATATAGAAGTACAGAAAGTAAATGATCACATGACTGAGCTATATTTAATGTAATTGTGATAGTATTAAAAGAATCCATTAGTTACCAATTTGCAGTTGACAATTACTGTTACATGCACCACATATTAACTATGAAGAATTAATCTTTAGAAATGATCAGTGTTAATTAGGTAGCAAGTCATAAGAAGAGGACAAAATGGACCATCCAATATTAATGTTGATGGAAGTGGTTCAGTTTTTTATTATATACATCAGTGAAATGATCATGACTAGCTATTAATGCTCAAAAAAGTCATAGAGAATGAAAATATTTGTAATGGTTTTTTTTGCATTTGTTTGAAATAAGGGCAATTATAAACATATGGTGGGTATACATGTAAACTGAAATTATAGACAAGTGATGATAGTTTTAAAAACAAACCAAAAGCAATGTTCTATTAAATTCACTCCACATCATTGGGAAGATCACCCTGGTGTTTTATTGATAGACATACTGTATGCTAATCTTAACAGAAATTCAAATCTTTCAAAGCTGAATGGTTAGTTGGATTGAGTCAAATTCACAATATGAATACTGACTGGTCTTTCACATTTCTGTCCAATATTTCTGCTTCTATGATATTGTTTTAAATGCATCATTGTGGGAGCATACCAGGAACACTGAGTGAATTTAGAAATTCTATTGAGAAGTTTAGGATTTCATCATAGTTGGTTATTCTGTCACTGGATTTAAATGCATTTTCTTCCCCTGGTATTATATTATTCACTTGGTGATGGGGGTTTTAATAAATTATGTCATTTTTTGTTTCTGAAATCATTCACTTACACAAAAATTCTTTCTTTATTTAGTTTCTCTCCATAAACAGATACACATTTTTGATAAGTTGTTTTTCTGTAATTTTGTTATGCAACTCACTGTTTAAGACAATTTACCTGAAGTGTGGTTCAATGTGATATAAGCTGTCTCCAAATTGTATTCAAGAATGTCCTAGAACATTCAAAACATTCATATTAATAAAAGCATGGGAATTTTATAGAACATTCTGGAAGTCTTCTCTTTGAAGAATACATTGATGCAAAGGAGACAGTAGATGTCTTGGTGACCACCACAATTTGATGGTGATCACTTCAAAAACTTGTATCTCTTCAACCACACAACTGCTATAGCGTGCAAAGGGGATATTAGGGATAGCATTAGTCACAAAACCTAGTGATTCGCAGTGAGTTGGTTTGGAAGTATCATCAGCTTCACCCACAAAGACTTGAAATTATCATCCAGTATCAGAATTTGTCAAATAGGTGGTGCATCTTGTAACTGTATGAAATACTTTAAATGGTTTTCAGTTGAATTTCTGACTGTCTTGCATGTCATGAACCAATTTACAATAAAATGAAACTTAGGAGGCATAGCACTATCTTCAAAGACTATATAGTTTTACCAATATACCTTCAAAACTGCAACTATGTGTGACACTACTAGCAATGTATGTCAAATTTGAATCAAAAACTACAAAGCAAGAAATGTGGAATCGCAGATTTAAAACACTTGAAAGCATAAACATGCAATTAAAACTAATATAGCAAAAACAACTTCCACTTTAGGTTTTTATGGTGTAACAACACTCACCCCACAATAGAAGACGTTTTCACCAAGCATAGGGTTCTCCATCCTCATTTGTGCCAGCCGCAGCAGACTTTGGACACTGATACTCTCAAAGTACAAATTTAACTCAAATAATATTGTTGAGATTTACTCATATGTGTTTTAATGTTGAGGAAAACTACCCTATGTGTGAACAAAATGTATAATTTGACTGTTTTGTTTAATCCTCGATGGTGATACAAACATTCTGTAAGTGTGCCTCAGTTGTGGAAATGAGAAGTGAACTAGAAAATTTTGTGAACTGAAATGGACTAAGACGAACATAATGGATGAACCAGTACTTTTTAGTCGAACTATATAGTATGAATTAGCTTAGTGCCACTGATTAGCTAATATAGACTGTATGTCCACACAGATTTTTTTCATTTAATTGAATTTTTACATTGTTCACAAATTGCAACACCTTCTAATCTTTTCACACTAATTAAGGTTATAGAAACATGGTCTATTCCAAAATGTACTTCTGAGAAAAAGTGAGTCTGACAGCTGGAGTTCAAGGGCTTTTTTTTTATCACACCTTTTGCATTCTTGTAGCGATATTTCCATAGAAGCTTTCATCCTGTAACATATATTTCTTTATATCAAGTCAAAAAGTGGAATAGTAATTTTCCTTGCTTTAGCTTAAAAAATATAACAAATACTTTCTTAAAAATTTGCCCCATATTTCTCTCCCTTAGGTGTTGACTTTCCAAAAGCTGTAAAACATTTTTTTTTTATTTCTGACATAGAAGCCAAATCAAATTTCCACAGATTTAGCTTTGAAAATGCTTTCACAACGAAATAGTTTTATAAAAGTTTGCAGTTGCTACTTGACTCTCTCATGGGACTGAATTTCTGAAAACACTGAAACACGTATTTCTCTAAGTTACAGCTAAGAAGTCAAATACCAAATAGGTTGAATTTCCAGAAGGTGATTTTTTAATTCCTGATTGAGAAATGAAATAACAATTTTTGTAGTTATACTTTGAAAACTGTCTTAATAGTGATATACTTACAAAAAACCTTTCATCCCATATTTCAACCCCTTAGAATTGGAATTTTGAGCAGCCTCTGCCTAAATGATTTCTACAGTATAAGATCAACACACTCTTCAAATTTCAAGTTTGTATCATTAGCAGTTTGAGCTGGGCAATGATGAGTCAGTGAATCAGTCTGGCCCAATTTTGTATACAATTGACACCCTCTCCATGATTCAGGTTTATGTCTTAGCAGTTTGGGCTGAACGGTGATGAGGCAGCAAATTGGTCTGGCCCTATTTTACCCCCTTAAGGGTTGAATTTCCAAATACAGTGAAATACATATTTTTTCATTTCTAACTGAGAAACTAAATAGCAGTTTTCAAAGATTTAGCTCTAAAAATACTTTCACAATGAAATAATCAAACAATTCACAATGAAATATTTTCATAAAACTTTTCACCACCTATTTTACTCCCATAGGAGTTGAATTTCCAAAAACGGTGAATTTCATATTTTTTTACTTCTAACAAAGAAGACAAATACAAATTTTCATAGATTTACCTTCAATAATTCTTGCATAATGAAATATTTCCATAAAAATGTTCACTTCCTATTTCACTCCCATAGTAGTTAGATTAACAGAACATTGAAACACATTCTTTTATGTGTAACAGAGAAGTGAAATACCAGTTTACATAGCTGCAGCTTTAAAAATACTTCAGTAGTTCTTTAATAACGACTTATTTTTTTTTAAAAAAAAAAAAAAAATATTTAACCCAGTATTTTACCCCCATAGGGATTAAATTTCAAAAAATGCTGAAATACATATTTCTTTATTTCTCACAGAGAAACCAAACACCAATTTTAGTAGGTCTAGCTCCAAAACTGCCTGACAAATGACATAATGACATATTTTTGAAAAACCTTTCATTCTCTATTTCACCTTCTGGATGGATTTTAGAAAAATTGCTTCTTAAATCGTGCCTAGAGTATAATAACAACACATTCTTCAAATTACTAGTTTCTATCATTAACGGTTTGGGCTGGGTGATAATATGTCAGTCAGCCAGGGCACTGCCTTTTGTATATATAGGTAAACGATTCCATGCATACCATAGTCTTCGGCTAGTAGGTTTTACAGAATATTTTCATGCTTACGCCACATACTTGGAAACGTCACAATATCCTTAAATTAGTCAACATATACAAATTTTATATTTGTTTTCAAAGAAGATTTTAGACTTCGGCTTGATGGAATTTCCTGCTGTAATAATGAACATTTGAGAATAAGCAGGATTATAATGTAATTTTTAAAAAATCATAACAATTGTGATCTAATTGATAGATATCTCAAAATGTATCCTGTGTATGTTCATTTGTTAGTGTTTTAGGAAGTTAACAAGATAGATTCAAACCAAAATAAGGACTAGGTGCTGTTCAGGGTTTTTATATGTACATAGCATAATTGTAACCACAGATTACTGGATGTGTTCATACCATTATTTTGCCTATGTCTTTTCTAGTATGTACTTAAGTTAGTTACCATGTCCGAAAATTCTGAGGAAAATGCAGAAACAGGTGTTATGACAGAAATAAGCAACAGGGAATAACTTTTTCTTGAAGCTAAACTATGCATACTTCCTTTGGACATTACAGTAGAATAAAAAGTTTGAGAAATATTTATGTAATGTTTAAGTTTTCATACTGAGAGCCCTTCAGGGTGGTGCATGAAAACTCAGCCCTCAGTACTAGACTGCTCATTGTTTCCAGCCAATTATCATCTATTGTTTCAAAGCTGCTTTTACTACATTTTGTATTGTCAATATGAAAGCTGTTGTGATTTACTTAAGATGTGTGAAGTAAATATCTCAGCAAGATGTATTCACTTCAAGAAAGAATTGAAATAATGGACACATAGGTGTTTACTGGTTTGTTTAAGGAAACATGGGACATTTTTGTGAAGAAGTTTCCTGGCATTTCCACACCAGATAAGGGCAGTATACAGGATTTTGTGACAAGGTGGTGTACTTCAGGGACAGTTGCAAATAGAAAAAGAATCGAGCCCCATCCACTCGTACACATGCTGTGAGCATAGATATTCAAGAACGAATGATCCAGAGTTCAATGAAGCCAACACATAAATTGTTGCAATAAGTGAACATTTCAGGTAGTTCTTGTCCGTGTATTTTACACCATATAGAGATGAAACCCTGCCAAATGGCATGTGTCTGTGAATTGAAGGAGGCAAAATGTGTGAATTACTGTATGTGGCTGTGTCAAATGATTGAGAATGAAACGTTGGCTGATGAAGCCTGGTTCCATCTTACAGGACATGTGAATTCAATGAATAGCAGATAAAATCCCTAAACAATTAATGAGGAATTTCTTCACAGTGAAAAAAATGAGATTGTGGTGTGCCACTTCAGCAAGTTGGATTGTGGATCCCATACTTTATGAAACAACAGTAAACACTGTTATACATATTTCTTGAAAGCTCAACAGAAGGAAGGACTGTCTGCAAAGGACTGGTGGGACCACCATGTTCACCATATCCAACCAATTGTGACATAACCACTTGTCACTTTTATCTGTGGTGGAATCTAAATGGAAAAGTGTGCATAAATAACCCAATAATGTTAAAAGACTTGAAGGAGAATATTCACAACAAAATTTTCAGAATTGATGCGCAGGGTTGCATAAAGTGTATATTAACATGTAATAGCATGCACAAAAGTGCACTGAAGCACAAGGAGGTCATTTTCAGCACGTACTGTAACATAAAAGACAAGATAAATTCAATAAGTATAGACCTCTCCATTAGGTTGTTTTTTACTTCTTTATTATATAATTACTACATGTTTATCTACTCATTAGCTCATGGTGGGCAACAATTCATGCATAATTGGCAAGTGTCTGTACTGGGGACCATTTCTTCATGTGCCACCCTGTATAAATAACACCACTGTAAAATGGGCTCGGTGAATAGTAATCCAGTAACACAGAATTTGTGGAAGAGATTCATAAACAAAACCAACAGAGAATGGACAATGGGTTGGAATACTGTGTATTTTAAAAACTGAAATAAAATATGTGTGTATTGCTAAGAACAAATTGGATGCAATCTTACAGTATATATAAGATGCAATTCCTACAGTTTAGTATTAATGTTACTGAAATGAAATCTATTCAGTGTATTATCACACTAACTGACAAATGGGACACGTTATATTTCTTATCTTTTAAGGAAGCAGATATTTATCTGCTTAGCACTATAATGGCATGACACATATATTTAAAAACTGCCACCTACTCTTCTGCCAGTCAGTTTTGTTTCTTGTTAGTTCTCTATATATAATTTCACAGAAAACACAAAATGTCATATTATATGCTAACTGTCACTGTTCACACAGTTAACTCAGAAGTTATTTTAAATTCCATTAAGTTTTTTTTTCAAAAAATTATTGCAGGACCAGTGCTGTTATGTACCAGGGCTCTACAACCTTCCATAAAAGCAAAGCTGTTGAAATTTGTAGTATCAAACAATGTATTCAATCTTTATTTGTGTAATTTCCAGCAAACTTCACATTTTTCTTTAATATGCATATTTGGAAATGTGGTTAGATAGTAACTTTTAAAGTTGTAAATGCGATGTGTCAATTTTGTTAGAGAAACACATGACATTTAAACGTTTTTTTTTTTTTTTCAAATAATAAGTTCATCATGGGTAAGGTTCAATAAGCATGTATCATTGCTAAATATGAGAACTATTTAAGTAACCATGAGTAAGGAATTATTGCCTTATAAATTCTAATTGTTACTGGCATTGTAAATATTTATTACACTACAAAAGATGCAGCAACTTTGGTTTGACAGTTAGCATTTAATGAAACATGATTTTTCATGGTCCACATTCTAAGAACATTTGCAACAAACACACAAAGCTCCACAATGGTTGGTACAATATTTTGTGTGCCAATTTTAACAAATAGTACTTCACACCTGTGAGGAAACAAAACTTGAAGTATCTCCATATATTGTTATTCTGATTGAATATCCACATTGCTTTTTAAAATATGGTCTGTTTTTGAATTTTAATTCAAGCCCCTTCCTCCATGACACATTTTTTATTTTCATTTTCTAATTATGTTTCTTTTTTCAGAAAGTCATCTTTGATTTCCTGTAGCAACACACAACAAATGTTCACACACTTGCATCATTTAAATTTACATTTTCAGTCATTCTGATAAGATAACTTTTTTCTACAGCTGTCTCTGTTCAAAAATTTTTGTCTTATTTTGACTTTCTGCAAATAAAATTACTTTTTAGATGTTCCATTCCATACAATGAGGCATATGAGCATTTCAGTCAATAGATTTTATGGTTTCAATTTAGTGCCTCTGCTGATATTGGAAGACAAACTTAATTTCCCTTAATTCAGGCAACATTCTCAGGATAATTGAAAACTGCACAGTACATCATTACTGAGGAGTCAAAGAGCATTGACATATGTATTTATCATGCTTTTGAAACTGAACTGTAGAAACGAGCACATTTCTCCTTAAATCCAGGTACATTTATGCTCTTAAAAATGTAAGTAGTAAGTTTCTTGTTTTAGAATCTAACAATTGTAGAATACCAATGAAATATTCAATAGTAATGATAAATAATTCAACATCAGGTGTTTATATTTAGCACAACAGCATATTAATTTTCCTGTATATAGATATATAGTAGTTAAATTGGTTCAATAATGTTTACAGATCACACATTTCATCAGTGTATAGGTCTGTACTGTTATTTCAACTAATTTTTGTGATAACTAGTAAATGATGTACTTTGCCAGTAAATTCCAGTATTCAGATGATTTCCAGATGATGAAGATTACTTTATTATGTTCAGAAATACTGAATTGTGAACTGACAGAATTTTGTGTTTAATGACCTCAGTTTTCACAGTTGAAAGAATTTGTAAATGAAACTACAAGTTTACCAACACAAATAAACCACTATAATTTAAATTTTGTAATGAACAGATTTGTTATTCTCTCTAGTTTTGGAACATTTAAAATAAACCTTGTATAGCAGTCAGTACAAGAACACTGCTGTTAAGTAACAAATTATCTTAAGATTGTTTCAATAATCTGAGCGGTTATAGAGAAAACACTTCCACAAATTAGTCAAGAATGGCAATTAATAATTACCAAGGTTACTCTCTTGGCAAGAAACTGATTGACTGGCAACATTTAATGTATGAACATGAGAGTACACTGCACTATATTCTTTGTGAGTGAGTGAGTGAGTGAATCCATATTAACACCATACTCAAAGCCCTGTGCTCCAGTTGATAGTTTAGACTGATGTGTAAGTGAGTAACTTAATAACGCAATATTTCAAATTATGGTAAGAGATTTTACAATGTGTATACTCTTCCTTCAGTATGTGATATTTCATTATTCAAAAGCAGCTTGTTAATGTATTCTCAGTTACAGTTGTATCAACTTAAAACATCCTTCAAACTTAACTATAATGCCCCACATCTTATAAAGAGATGACTGAAATTATTTGTTCATTGCTAGAAAGCAAGTGAAAGAAGTAAGAATATGAAAATGCAACATTTTAAAAAAGGAAAGCCAAATGATATTTATTTCAGTACAAAAGTCAAGTGAGACGTTTCATACTTAATGATAAACACCCAATGACTCTAAGATAGAAACTACCTCTGTAAACCATTTGTTAGAGGAAAAAGATCACTATCAGTGATTTTGGTGCCAATGAGTCTTAAATTGCCAATTTTCCAGTGTACAATGGTATGAAACTTCTCCCTACTATTACTCACTAGCTAAGAAATTTCTCACCATTCATCCACCTTTCCTGTCTTTTTAAATGTGTTTTTAATACCACCTTGACCTTTCACCAATTCAAAAACTCAGAAGTAAAAAGGGCATGAATGTTTAATTTTCCATCAACCAAGTTTTTCAGCACTTAGTGAAAAACTGCTAGCTAAATTCAAGATGACCAAATCGCAGTAATTGTACAGAGGTGAGGTTTTGTCACAGACAAATTGAATGAACTATAAACTGACAATGAAATTAAAAATTTCATGTGTACTTAATTAAAATATATTACCTTTTTATTAGAAGTCTGTTCAAGATAGGATTAAAGGCACTAATCATTGAAATAGGTTGGACAGTATATGAGTTTTCTCTTCATCAGTTGCAGAATAATCATGAAATTATGCTTGTTGTTCTTTGCAAATTCCAGTACCCACTGCCTACAAAAATCTAAACAGATTTCTTAACTGAATTACTGATGGGTAAATGAAACCTCTGTGCAAATAAAGGGAATTATATGTGCTACCTATTTGCTATTACACATAATTATTGATTTCCAAAAATTTTCGGTATGGTTATATGGGCTATGAGACAGTAGTACAGCAATGAAATTCATTTCAATATTGCAACACATTGTTTCCTTTTATTCAAGTTCTTTTCACTTTATGATTACAACAACATAACAAAATGTATATTATGTTCAACAGCACTGTGTAGATTAAATAACAAATGATGTATAATTTAAGTTTTATCAAAATATTTGGTCACACTTCCAGCAGTGTTCAGTGATGTTTCAGTGTGATACTACATTGCATTTTGGTACCTCATAATGCAAAAAAGAAGAAAAAAGGAAAAAGAAAGAAGAAGAAGATACTGGTATTGCTAGAAGTGTTTCAAGCAATTACAATTTGTAACTCACATTTAAAATTCATTAAGACTTTTATAATGGTATAGTTTTGTTCACAATTTTTCAAAACAGACAAGTTTCTTGAAGTATAGTGACAAGAAAAGTAATATTACAATTAGAGATGAGTCAAGTATTTTTATTTCCTCAAATCCCATGGTCTTATGGACCTTTAACTAGAAACAAGAAAAAAGAATTAGATGAAAGAGAAGATAAATCTAAAGCAGACTGTAATTTAATATAAAGGCATAAAGTGATACAGTACAGTGATTCAAAGTTTATTTGCCTATCATGTGGCTGGAATAGTTCCTAATCAGATTCTCTTTCTTGAAACAAACTTACACTTAGCAAAATGATAAATCCATCTGTACCTTTTTGCATGTGCTGAAAAAATTGAATTTGTTTATTCTTACAAGGGAAGATCCTTTCTGCACCTTCAGTTGACATACATGTGAAACGAGGGAGATTGTCTCTCCACATAAAGCACAATAAGCACAGTTGTACATGAATAGTGAGTGAACAAGCATATATATATATATATATATATATATATATATATATATATATATATATATATATATATATATATACGTGTGTGTGTGTGTGTGTGTGTGTGTGTGTGTGTGTGTGTTTGTACATCTAGTATCTATACATATATGTTCCTTGACACATGTTACTTGTAGGTTCTAACACATAGGAAATTTTGAAAGAAAGAAAACTAATCTTGGCATGTGGCTCATGTGGCTCACAGCTATTTTTGTAGGATTAAATGAAAAAATACCACTAACTGAACACTTGTGTAAGCAGTTGATTAGCTTCCTCATACAACAGTTCAACATTTAATCAAAGTTAAAGAATATTATGACTTCTGAATGTATAATTACATATTTTCGGAGGTATGTCCCTATGTTACACAGATTAATACATGTTTTAAGATACCTATGGACATTTACCCATAAAAATGTAAGACATTTGAAACAAGGTGTAGTCTTGTATTACCCAGCACAGGAATAGCAGCAAAAGTAAAACTGAAATCTGATGATGAAAGAATGAAGAAACTGACACTTTTAAGAATTATAACTGAAGCTGCTTTCACCTGCATAAAGCAAATTTAAGTAGGAGGAAATGGATTATATACATACAATTTTTTTCTTTTTCTAAAACATGATGCACTAAATTACAGTTGTTTATATAAAAGAAGGAGCTGGTTTTCAAACTTTTAAGAACAGGTATACTTTGAGTCTAAATATTCATATACTGTTTTCAAAAAGAGATTCTTCAACACCTAAGATTACAGACCTCATAATTCTCTAACATGGGATGCATCTTTTGAACTCACATTATTAAGTTTTGTAATTATGTATGTCATTTGCATCCTACATGGAGACTCATGCTTAATCTATCTCATAAATGAAAGTACCATTTCTCCCTACATAAATAAGAGGAATGACTATTGAAAAAGTCACTAGAAGCAAAAAGCTATAGCTGTTACTAATGAGTGAAGTGTATTGTGAATTGTGATATGATGCAGTATGCCCAATATATTAATATATAATTACTGGCTTTGATAAACAAGTAACAGTGCACTCCTAGGTGTACAAATATGGCTAAACATTATGTGTATAGTTAGTGAATTTAACTTTCAACCTGGTTATGTCTCATAAATTTAAGAAATTCTGCTGAAGAAGAAGAGATTATTACTTTTTGAAGTGTGAAGAGAACAATGACAACAAATGTTTAGCCAATTTGAAGCACACTAAATTCAATTCATTAAAAGAATAATGATTCCAATTTGTGATATTACCATGACAGATTATGAAACATTACTGTTGTCCTGTGTACTTATCAGCTAAATTGTTTAAAGGACACCCAAAAATTTCTGAAGTGCAGGATTTTAGAGTTAGAAGGAAGAAAACATATGGGCATCTCCATCAGTATAGGTAATAAAATCCTTGGCTTTCCCTGTAACAAAGTACAGAACATTGAAAGCATGGATATTGTTAACATAAATGGGTCATCTCCTGGAATATGTCATATTGTTTGGATATGAAATGATTGATTGATTCCTCATGACATATAGCCATTTTGGCAGGAAATGAACAAAAGCTCTGCTACAAACTATTAGTAACGTTGTGTTATTTTTAATTTTTGCATGTTTATTTATTTTTTGGACACTTGGCAATACTAATTACTTTTTAAAATGTCATTATAATTTCTGTGGTATTAGTTGTTAATTTGAATTGAAGTAATCACCGAATAAAACAAGTTCTTCTCATTTTTAAAAATTTTTATTAACTGTCAAAATAAAGAAGTTGTTCCATCAAAGTACCATGATTGTCAACATGTTCCATCAGAGGAAAAGTTTGGGAACCCATGGTATAAATGTAATAGCATCATAATATTTGAAGAAATGGCATGTTATATTAAGAGCCATAACATACTCAGTAATATTGGCTCTATTACTTGAACCAATGAATTCCAGATCTGAACTTACTTAGCAGAATATGTACAAAAACTGAACACATTAATAAATTCACAAACAGACAGATGGATTGGCCAATAATTACCTCAATGGGGTACAACTCACAACACAGACAATTAATACACATAAAACAAGTAACAGCACTCTTAGCTTTCAGAATTGTCAGTTTCTTCTCCAAGTAGAAAAAAGGGATTCATTTAGGTAGATCTGACAGAGAGAAACAAATAGCCTAGTACAAGTGAACTCAACCTAGTTTGAGCAGAAATGTAAGTGAATGCAAAGAAAAAATTATGGAGGAGGGTGTAAGAAGTCAGATAACTGTGTATTTGGTTATGTATTGAATGAAAAGAAGAATAGGTGATTACCAAAGGGGAGAGTAAATTAAAAGTCAGCTTGGAAGTGCACAAATGTAAAAAAGACTGAAGGAAGATATAAATTGATGTTATTACTGGTGGAACATTATTTCAGGAGGGCAGGAATACAGGAAAGAGTCATCTGTACCAGTTTTCAAGGAACCACAAGGTGATATAATGTAAAACACATAAGCTCAAGTAAGATTTATGACATTTAAACCACACAGCTCAACATTATACCATTGCTGTAATCTCTGTGCCAACTCGCTCAATTGTAGAAAAGAATTATGACTGTTCATCTTAAAGTCGCAATAGCACACAGTGAATGGAGCACAGCGAACATACTCTATTTTTGTAGTGTTAGTTTAAACAAGTCATTATCATGGAAACAGAGACCAGTTGAAATGAGATAACTCTTGCCTCCTAGTGTTAATTTATGATGTAAGAAACTATTACTTATTTTATATTTGAGGAAACTGTTGACAACACTCAGTGATTAGCAAAGCAATTGTTTTGGAAATCTGTACTGATATATTGCCTCTACATGTATGTATAAGATGTAATGCTCATTAATAAAATGTTAAAAAAAGGAACGTAATTGTCGTATAGTTATGCTCAGTATCTGAGCTATATGAAGAGACTCAAAACAAAATAAAATACAGTCAATGAAGATGTTTCAATAAAATCCAGATTTGGCATGTAATTGTGCCATAACACATGAATTAGGGTAGAAAATAAAATAACTAAGAACATGGTTCTTCTTTGCAAAATAGATTATGACTTGATTTATAAAATGAATTTCAGAATGCAGATCTTAATATTGTAGCCAAACTGAAATGGAAAGATATCATCATTGAGGGATCAGCAGAAAAGACAAACCTGAAAATTTCTGAAAAAGATTGCTGTTTTGGAATATTTTATCACAATTAAATGTTACTTGATTTCAGTTTTTATGGCATTATCAGGTTGCAGTCTTTAATTTCATCAAATTTTTCTATACTTTTAGTATAATGCATACTGTACACTGCAGAATGCCAGTTTTGATTATGTCCAACTTTTCATTTTTGAAATAAATGATTTTCACATGTTTGTAAGAAGTAAACATTTGTACAAGTATGATATTTATCATATCAGTCAGTATTATAGAAGGAAAGGAATGTATTTTCTATCAGTTTTCATGTTCTTTCATTAAGTATATCCCTGAAGAAAATGAAGGATTCTTACCCTGACACATTGCTTACAAAACATTATGATGCCAAGTGGAAACATTATAATGACTTTGAGTTTTATCATCAGAGCATGGAGTCAGCTGTAGAACATGATGACAGAAATGAAGGTGAACAGCATCTCTGCAAATGAAAGGATGAATGTGAAATTTTGTGTATATGAGAAATGCTTATTGCAGGAAATTACTCATTTTTTGGGCAGAGACTGTGGCTTATTTCCATGTAAATACAAAATTTGTCAAAGCTGCAATGTTAGGTACATTATGGAGCCCCTTAAGAAAATAGTGTATAGGGCTTTATGCTCAGTATATCTGATGAGTAGCCTCATCTGAGGTGTGGAGGAGGTTCTTTCTGCAGCTATTGAGAGTGCAAGGTGTAGTAATGTGTAGGCTGTGCCTCACGTCGGCACCTACTGCTTCAGTTCTAAGGCTATCCTCAGCTTGTACATGTGGCATACAGAAGAGGTGAAGGTTGCTAGCCTCAATCATGCGTTGCAAGCAGAGCTCAAGAGCTGCGGTACAATATCCAGAACTGATCAAGATCCTTTGATTGGGAGCTGATTGGAGTTTCTCATTCAGAGGCTCTGTTCTGTAATAATCTTGGCTGCAGATTAATGGACTGGCATTATGGGCTGGAGAATTGTAGGATTCCCAGTGCTAGGTCAAGGGTGCACAACACACAGGATGCAGTTACTCAGGTAGCAGAGCCCTTGTGGAGTGCACATGGGGCTTTCTAGGATGGGCGATAGCTTGATGTCCTCAGATGAATGCTCACAGTCAATACGTAGAAAGTAAAATCAGATCACATAGGAAATAAAGGCTCTTTGGCTGTCAAACTTTCACCAGTAAATTGCTGAAGTAGTTGTAATAAAGCTCCTGAATCCACTGCCCTCCAGCAAAGATGTCACACTGAAATTTATTCACAGAACTGAGAGCTGGATCAAACTTGACCTAGAAAGCTCTGAAACATTTAACAATACATGGAATGTATATCAGGAGAAGGTTGGCTACTAAAGGAGGATGACTGTTCATTGCAGTTGACAAAAATATTATCTCTATTGAAGCTGAAATCAAGTCAAACTGAAAAGTTATCTGGACCGGACTACCTGGCCGGGGTGAACTCAAGTTTGCCATTTGATGATTTTGGGAGCCATCCAATTCTACTATAACTCTTGTAGAATCATTCAAAGAAAGTTTGTGCTCAGTAGCGCAGAAATACTTTGATTGGGCAACATTAGTTCAAGGCAACTTTAGCCTACCAAATATAGACTGGGACATCTATGATTTCATTGCAGGTGGGACAGACGGAACATACAGTCTTGTGAGATAGTTCTGAACAAATTTTCTGAAAACTGTCTTGAGTAGCTAGTTTGAAAACCCACATGAAATTGAAATGCTTTAGACCCTGTGCTGCAAACAGACCTGAGATTACCAATAGCGTCAGTATAGAGATAGAGATTGGTAATCATGATCTCATCATAGAAGGGATGGTTACTGAAGTTAATTAAGCTGTCAAGAAGGTTAGAAGGGTATTTATGTGGGAAAGAGGAGATAAGCAGTTGTTAGTGTCCTAAGCATACAATGAATCAGTATCATTTAGTTGCAGTATGATAGACATAGAGGAATTATGGGCAAAGTTTAAACTGACTGTAAATTGTGCTCTGAAAAAATATGTGCTGAGCAAGTTGATTAAAAACAGAAAATACTAACTGTGGTTTAATAAGAAAATTCAGAAAATGCTGAAGAAGCAGAGATTATTGCACTACCAGCTTAAAAAAGAACACAGAAATATTGATGGCAAAAGTTAGTAGAAATTTGTATGTCTATAAAAAGACTGATGTGCAAAGCTTACAACAACTACTACAGTTATATCTTAGCAAAAGACTTTGTTGAGAACCCAAGAAAATACTGGTCCTATGTAAAAGTCCTAAATGAGTCAAAAGCTTCTATCCAGTGACTGGTTTACCTTTCTTGTGTGGCAATAGAAGAAACCAAAACAAAAGCTGAAATTTTAAATTTTGAAGTTAAAAAATCATTCACGCAGGAGGATTGTACAAACATACCATCATTTAAGCATCACACACTCCCATATGGAGAACACAGAAGAAATAAGCTCCCATGGCATTGAGAAGCAACTGAAAGGGTTGAAAACAAATTGGTCAGCAGGTCTGGATGGACTCCCAATTTGATTTTACAGAGAGTAATCTATGGCATTGGTCCCTTACTTAGTTTGCACTTATCGCAAATCTCTCTCCTGGCACAAAGTCCCAAGCAATTGGAAAAAAGGCCAGGGTAAAAGAATGGACCCATAAAACCACAGACCCATATCCTTAATATCCATATGCTGCAGAAATCTTGAACATATTCTAACTTGAAATATAATAAATTTTCTTGAAGCAGAAAAGCAGCTGACCACACATCATCATGGATTTAGAAAATATCACTCATGTGAAACTCAGCTTGCCCTTTTTTCACATGATATCCTGTGAACCACAAATGAAGGGCAACAAGAAGGTTCCATATTCTTAGATGTCTGGAAAGCATTTTACATAGTGCCCCTTGGCAGACTGTTAACAAATGTCAGATCGTATGGAATAGGTTCCCAGATATGTGAGTGGCTCAAAGGACTTCTCAAGTATTAAAAATGCATTATGTTGTCGTGTTGTCCTTGATGGCAAGTGTTCATCAGGAGTCCTCTAGGATAGTGTAATAGTACCATTCTTGTTTTATATTATGTGATGGACAATGTGAGTAAAAACCTGTGACTGTTAGCTGATGATACTGTAGCGTATGGGAAAGTATCATCATTGAGTGACTGCATAAGGTTACCAGCTGACCAAGACAGAATTTCTGCTTTTTGTGCTGAATGGCAGCTCCTCTAAATGTCGAAAAAAGTAGTTTAATGCAGATAAGTATGAAAAACAATCCTGTAATCTTCGAATACAGTATTGGTGGTGGGCTACGTAACACAGTAACCTCAATTAACAATCTGGCCATAACATTTCAAAGCGAATTTAGTCAAATGAGTATGTAAGGATGGTAGTAGGGAAGGTGAATGGCCAACTTCAGTTTACTGGGAGAGTTTTAGGTAAGTGTAGCTCATCTACAAAGGAGACTGCATATAGTAAACATGTGCAACTCATTCTTCATTATTCCTCCATTGTTTGGGATGCCCGCCAGGTCGGATTAAAAGAAGACATTGAAGCGATTAAGAAATGTGCTGTTACATTTGTTTCTAGTAGGTTCAGTCAACACATTAGTGTTACAGAGATGCTTTCTGAACTCAAATGGGAATCCCTGTAGGGAAGAAGATGTTCTTTTCCCAAAACACTGTTGAGGATGTTTAGACAACAGGCATTTGCAGCTGACTGCAGAACAGTTTTAGTGCAAATGTACATTCTGTGGAAGAACCACAAAGACAAACTAAGAGAAATTAGAGCTAATACAGAGGCATATAGATACTCGTTTTTCCTTTGCTCCATTTGCAAGTGGAATAGGAAGGAAAATGACTATTACTGGTACATTGCACCTTCCTCTGTACACCATATAATGCCTTCTGGAGCATGCATGTAGATGCAGATATATCTGCACATTTAGTGATTTGATAAAAAAGTGTGCAACATATCCAATACTCTTCACATTAATCAACACATTTAAGAAACCTCTCCATGTATATCTTCGATTAAGCATCTAAAACATTAAACATACCACCCTGTCAAGGCTGATCTTTGAAATATTGTCCTGGGACATAACATATTTTATTTTGCAAACAATGTGCTTTTATGGCACATTGGATGTAAAATTATGCAGCTGAAAACAAGAAGATCATATGACAAATGTGTGGATAGTATAGAGGGTAGTAATGTTCCCCTATGACATGTTTTTTGTACTTCCTTAAGGAACAGTAGTTGGTATTTGAATTTAATCACATCAGTTTTGATATCAATGACATTTTCCAATGCAACATCCAACACATTTGTGATAAAGAGGAGGCAGTAATCTAAAATTAAGTCTGAGTAAGTAAGGCACACTTCTATTGAATATTAAATCATTCCAGATCATAGTGAGAAGTCATAATTATGGTCCCTAGATCATGTAACAGGTAGAATGAGATGATTTTAACCTGACAAAATGTAACAATTAATTCAAAAATTATCTAAATCCTAATATATCATGTTTTCTGTTACAATAATGCCATTCCCAATGGGAGGTTATGAAGGAAGCAGCTGTTGTACTTAGTGTGAGAAATTATCTGATTGCTTAAGTAAGTAATCAGTTCTCTGTAAAATAAAGGGAAAAATGAAAGAGTGTTGAATTTAGTGTGACAAATGCTGACATTGCTTAAGTATATAATCATTTCTCTGCAAACTGAAGGAAAAAAGGATATAGTAATAAAAACTATGTAGGAAATACTGCTTTAAGAAGTAGAAACTCTAAATGTTTGTATTAAAAATCATGAATCTTTCTGTTTTCAAGCAAATCTTTTATTTATCTGTATTTGTTTCCTCTTGTTCTTTCATATGTTTAATAAGTCAAGCAACAGCCAAGCTATCGTTTACTGTCGGGCAATGGGAGACAGATATTTGCATTATAGAAAATAAGGACAATAAAAAAGGACTGAAGCTTGTTAACTGCTGTGAAAATGTAAAAATATTGTGTTATTGATTTTGAAACATTATTGATTGTAATAATTGTAAGAGGGAGAAGTTTAGGACAAGCAAGGACAAGACATTATTATCAACAAAATGTTTCTGACAACAAAACTGGAAACTGTATTACATCAAAAAGACAGCTTCTTGTTTGTACACAATAATGTTTTACACTGAATGAATTTCAAGGATATGTGGTAATCTCATCACATTAGTAAAACACAAATGGGAACCACATGATATAACATGTGTAACAGATCATAGTTCCATGCCTTACTACAAGTTTAAAATCTGATGGGAGTGCAAAATTTATCTTTGAATCATCATTTTTTTCTTAGGATTTAATGTCTCATTTGCACTAGGACTATAAAAAATGACAGATTTGGTTCAAGTTCGATTAGGTAATTTCCTTACAATGATCTTAACTTTTTAGCAATACATAAAAAAATTTTCCAAGACAGAATTATTTTAGTTTGTAATTTTTTAATGTGTAATGCCATTTCCGTCTTTCACTTTACACACAATCAAGTTTATTTCTAGTAATTCATATGCTAAGCAAGAAGATCCCAAAAACAGTGTACTCTGCCTCTACCTTTCTTTCAGTAACATTGCTATGCAGTTGTTATTCTGCTCCTATTGATTATGATTTCACTTTGAATTCCTGTGAATCCATAATCATCCTGTTCATGAGTTTTAATGATGATATTTACAAACTGAATGAACCTTAATTTGAATTTTTATTATTATAGGTGTGAATTGCAAAAAAGTTAGCATCTACTGGCATCTGAACTACTCGGACAAACTTGGCAGTGGATTTATTATTGATGACTTTGGAAGGAAGAGAAATGAATGTGCTTTGGCCTTGTTAGAGTAACAACCTTGGCTAATAGCTGAAAAAGTAAAAATAAAAAATTAGGAACTGACATGAGGGAAACTGGACTGACATTTGAATATGGAATTAATAAAATGTGTGCCAGCATGATAAACATGGTGGACAATGTACTCGTTGTTCAGCTGCTGTCCTCTTTAACAAAAAAATTCGTTATGGTTGTTTTTCACATGTCTGAAACATATTTAGTGTTAGTTTCCTCCATTCTCACATAACATTTACAGCCCCCATTTGTGCAGTAATAGACATGAATCATAATTCCTCTCTTTACAAGTCATTTCTAAACAATGTATTCCTAATAAGCATTCAGCTAATTCTAAAGCAATACATCAAGTATTTTATTGAGCACTGATACAATCTTTTCAGAATAAAATTCGTTTTTGTTTTCAACACAAAAGTACTATGTGGCCTCTTCTATCAACAGTGTAAAAGTTTGTTAACTTCATGGTGTGTATGTGAATGTTTCATTGCAGCATTTGGGCTATTCTTTTCTTCTTGGATGGCATTTGACTCAGTCTGTTTACTAATGCTAAATTATTGCTTGCATTATCTCAGCACATCCAACATCAAGAACATTAGTGTTCATAGATTCATTATAATATATTCTGTGTTGCTGGTTTTCCATTCCAACTCATATATTTGATATTTTATTCCAATTATGGTGCATGGGAATAAAGCATTTTTCTTGGTTTATTCTGATATATTTTAAATTTACTTATATTTTTTCCTGTTTATACATATGTATACCTCAAAGCACCAATTACATAGTTTCTGTCATCAATTGTTTACTGTTAACCTGTTCACAGTGAAGTCTCCTTTTGTGTATTTGTAAATAAATCTTTCACCTTAATTCAGTACTGTCCCATTAAGTCCTAGGGTACAGAAGTAACTGCATCTAATGACCACAGGATGTTAAGTTCCTTATCTCCATTATTTCCTAATACAACTGTCAAACTATTTATTCCCTTCTGAGAATTTTTACAGGTAATAATAAATGATTACATAATAGAAAATAATTGCACTGTTTGTATTATGATTTATAATGCACTCTGTTGCTTATCTGTAGGTCATTAACATAAAAAAGGTAGACCATTTGTCATACACTTCTGAAACGTCTTAGCAGAGTAATCTCCTATACTTTTAATCCTTTTGCAACTAGTTATTAGTTTATTTGTGAACCCTTTGTAGAGACTTCCAAGTAAGTTGTAGAGATGGACAAGACAAATATGTTTGTAATCATTATGGATCTTTTAGGGACTTTCAGATGGCATGTTAACTATATGTCCAGTTCTTGTGTTATGGTCATGGCTTGACCTGCTTATATCACACTTTCTTAGATGTAGCTTGTTAAAGACGAGAGTGTTATACAAATACTGACTGATTATAACAGTCACTATTCCAAGGACAAGAAAGCTAATTATATATTGTGGTAAACAGCAGACAGTACTTTATACAGAGATGTTGAAAAAGAGCAGTTATGAGATACTAGTATTCATCAATTTAGTTGATTAAAATCCCCAAATGCATCAAGCACAGGATTCAGAAACTTTAACTGGGGTTTAGACTATCTGGGGAAAGATCTTGGCAAAAAAAAAGATCATGTAGTGACTGCTGATGGTGCTGGGAAAAGTTTGGACTATAACTTAACAATGCAATTGAGTTTGACATCAGTCAAATATCTGGGAATACTCCTCACACTGATGTGAAGATTGTGTGACTCTTCCACAATATGGTAAGAACTGGATGAAATATTTTGTGAAATACATAAATGCAGTCCAGCATCTCTGATTTCGAATAGTTTCACTTGGCTGTTTAAAGGTGATTAGAAAGAAGAAGAAGGAGAGAGAGAGAGAGAGAGAGAGAGAGAGAGAGAGAGAGAGAGAGAGAGAGAGAGTGATGGAGCAGAGCCTATGAACAGGTATACACATTGTTACAACAGCTGAAACAAAAAATAGCAATATTGACTGCAGAATTAGCAAGAGTCATAACACATTCAAATTTTTGCATCAGAACACAAAAAGCTTGTGAAATAAGAAAGTTGACCTTCTCACAACACTACACAAAAATATAGAAACATCTAAAAATATTTCAACAGGTATGCTATGTATAATAGAATATCATGTGGGAGTCACAGAAACTGAACACATGCACCTAGATAGATACAAGCTAGTATCACAATACTAAAGGTGTAATATAAGGAAATAGAAATGGGTTGTGTACATAAAAAGTGGAAATCGATTCCCAGGCCAGAGACCTAAATACTGTACTGAACAGCCAATTGAATACTGTGCCCCAGAGATAGGCTATGAAACATACATAATAGTAATTATGGCAGAGTACAGACCCCTCAGTTTCAAATGCTGTAAACTTCACTAAGCAGTAACAGAGGCAACTAATTATATCTTTTAGAAATAACTGGTAAGTCATTATGGGATACTTCAATATTTAATTCACTCAAATAATTCTGATCAAGGGCATTCAGAGTTTCTGCTGTCCGTCATTGGTTTGATCATTGCAGTAACATTAACAAGAGATGAGAAGGATGTAGTTCAGTTGCAATTAGCAATTTTTTTTCTAAATCTGCCTTTTCTGGAATAGATGTGAGCCTATGTTAAATGGTTTATCCTGATATGATGGTCAAATGGCACCAATAAGGTATGTCAAAAACTTTGTTTATCAATGCAATAAAATATACTACACCACACAATAGCAAGAGTCAGAGAGACTTTATAGGATGAACCATCAGAAAGGCACATAGTAGATTAGAAATTTAATTCTTTTTTAAAACTATTCTTATGATAATATGTATCCAGTTTCCCTTTACAACAGGTCATGAACAAAGACAACGGAAACTGAGAGAAAGGGATCTGACATCTTGAATCAAAGCACCTCAGGATCCAAATAGTTTCATTTAATGCTTAAGGCTAGTGCTGTCAGACATCTTCATACTCCACTATCAAACATCATTTTAGTGTAATCATTTGATAGAGATCACAAAAACCATGATACCACTGAGAAGCAGTGACCCTTCAGATTATGATGATATTTCAGGCAAAATATATTACAGAGTAGCCTATCCTGCCTGCTTATGCCTCTTAAAATATTAAGTGAGTCATTGCATATATCTGAAAGTCCTCCTTCATAATTGAATGTACAGAACATGGTGTTTGAATGAATGAGTATTCAGCCAATAAAAATAACCTTTACATGATTTGCATGGTACTGTATTACATCTGATACCTTTTCTTTTTCATTTAACACTAATTTAGAGCCTACATATCTCTCCGTATTAGTACTGCAGGATTCAAGTGGGAGTGGAAGAATGTGTATATATAGACACACACACACACACACACACACACACACACACACACACACACACACACACCAGGAATTCATTGCTACTACAGTTCTTCAGTTTTTACAGCAGACAGATCATACAATGTCAAATAACTTGCTGATGTGGACCCATCAACTGAGATTTTTGTCTATGTGAAAATATAATAGTTTGAACGTTTCGTAATCATGACTTGGAGCATCCAGATTTTCATCAGCTTCATTGTACTTTTTCTACAGTACATTTACCTGGAAGCAACTAGTACATTTTTCCATTACTATCCCAATGCTGTGCTGTAAATTTTTGAGATTAGTATCTCAGATCAAGAAAGCAAATATAATTTAAATCACTTGTACAGATATTTCTGTTAACTTTGACTCATGCCACATATATGAAGGTTGTTTTTCATCTTGTGATTCATGCGAGAATGCATATACAGTTGTTAACTTTCACCTATTAGTATATAAATCACTTTCATGTGAATAAAGTTGTCAACTATTAAAGGATAAGTGCTAAATTAAAAATCTACTTAGAAATACTAGGAAGCTAATTCAGATGACTCATAACATTTTCTGTTTCACCACTGCATTGATAAAACAAATATCATTCAGAGAAACCAACCTGATTGCCTTAAATGTAATGGCAATGAAATTTGTTACCTAATTGATTACTGTAAATGCTTCAAAATACAGCAATAGTAGGGGTGATTTGCCTATGAAGCATAGATATTTTCCTTTAAACTTTTTCTAAAACTTTTAATTCTATTTTTAGGTGCATCCTCTTCAGCGGACAGCAAATAATTCTAATCCGCTATGTCTTCTACAATAGGTTTGTCATTCATAGTCCCTTACTGGTATGTTAAGTTTAACCTGAGTGGATAGCCACTTAAATGTTCGAAATTCAATGAAATTATTGAACAGTCTGATAAATAAATAACCCTTATCATTGTATTTATATTATAAATGAGTGCCAGTTTGTGAATAGACATGTATCAACAAAAATGTGCATTGCATGGGATCAATAATATCAAAGATAGATAACTGATGATAATCACCATCTTGAAAATTGTTTTCAATAATTGTTCATATACTGAACTATGTTAATGAATCTAATAAAACCACCAGCAAGATATAGTTTGCACATTTGTAAATTAATTAGTGAAAATACGAGAGACAAGGCTATTGGTACTTCCATCAGAGGACACCTTAAGCTACTGGTGTCTACATTATGTTTCTAGACTTATTGCAATGGTCAATGCTTCAGGAGTTATTAATCAAAGATGGTTAATTTGATTATCATTATTTTTTGGATGAAGATTGCTTCTCAACTTTTTGTTACAGTGTGGCTTGTTGCACTATTTAAGAGGATAGTTAATACACAAAATTAATTTTCTTTTGTATACAACTGCAATTAAGCAATATATTTTGGGAACATATTGTATGGTAAACTAAATTTGCCTTAAAGTAATTCTGTTTCCAGACAGGTCCTACCAGCATGTATCTACATAGAAATACTAGGAAGCTAATTCAGATGACTCATAACATTTTCTGTTTCACCACTGCATTGACAAAACAAGTTACATAAACAAACCTGATACTACATTTAAGTAAATGTAATCTTGTAATGAGATGTAGTATATATAGATGAGTAATTATTTGTAACCGAATAAACAAATCTACAGCTACTTCAAAAATGGAAAAGGAACAGTAATCACTGTTAAGCACCAAATATAGAGATCATGTCTGAAAGAAACGAAAAGATCTAAGCAGCAGCTGTTTCTTATGGGCATGGGAGTATTGTTATTCTTCAAAGTAGTACCTTTGCCATTCATTTCAATATGTTCATTTATAGAGTCTGTTACTGTAGATAAAATATTGTAGTTCACTGATAGTTAATTGTTGATAGTGTCGATTTAATTAACTTCTACCAACTATTTCTCTCTGCTAACATATGCTTAGCTCATTCTACATCCCTGAAGGTTCTTCTTCATGACTGACCTACAGAATATGATAACCAAATTAATAAATTTAGTCCACAGGACAAAACACTATCAATTAGGTGCTCGACATCAAATCCCTGCAGGCGTGAAGATTAAAAATTAACTATGATTGTCAAAATAGTAACAAGATGGATATACTGAGGAGATTAGTAGATATTAAATGCTGAAAAACACTATAGGTAGCTGAGGTGATTGCAGAACAAATAAATAAATCTTGGGGAAAGAAGGTGAAACCTCTTCTTTATTATAGTGTTATGTGCAGTTAAATACAGGATGTATTTACACTGTAATTCATCATTTGATGTTTCCATCCAATTATGACTTGACGTATCTAATATGAGATATTTAGATGAAAGAATCCATATTCAGTCCTCACACTGTATACAGTTGCATACATTCTTTCTCCATTGTTCAACAGATACATATAGAAGAGAAATATTAATCTTGACTGATTTGAAGGAAGTCACAATCAGATTGACCAAATAAAGTCCTCTGCAACACAGGTTCAGCATTTTATTTCTATTTCACATAGAATTGTCAAAGGAATTTTGCACAAAATGAACAGACTGACAGTTGGAATGTGAAGAAATTAGGGATGAACACACATAAGTGAAGCAAAAGGTAAGGAAATGCAGAAAGAAAAAAAAATTCAAGATTCCCGGAAGAATAACTGTTAGGGAAAAATCCTACAACCAGAAAGAAAGTAGCAAAGATTCACAAGAGAAGATATTACTTCAAAACTCACAACAGAAATAAAACACATCTAAGAAAAAAATTACCTATCAAAGAAGAGCCATTTGGCTTGGTAATTGAGAGAGAGAATAGATTTAAGCAGTAATGATTGCAGAAAAACAAAGTGAAGAGTAATAAAACAAACACATAGGGAAAAGAACGTTTGCTAAGCATATTTTTAATGTTATTAGTTCTGTAGCATTTTCTGTTCAGACAGATTTTTCATGATATCATTGAATAAAAGTTGTACAGTTGTAAATTATATTTTACTACATCTTGGATACACACCCATTTCTCCAGTCAAAACCAATGTTATTCAGCTGCAATGTTTTCTGGCTCAGTACATCCATTTCATGTGAATGACGGATGTTCTAAAGGCACATAGTCCTTGACCTAAAACTTCAACACCCATAAGTGAAGGATTCAATTTTGACTCAAATTTTTATGACATTGTTACACTCAGTAACACAAAACAAAATAATAACCCTGCACAGAATTATACCTCAGATTTGAATAGCGAAGGTTACTTCTCTTTCGAAGTAATTGAGTTTAATATGTCAATATTTGCTATTAACAGTTTCGTTATTAAACTCACTCAAGGTTCTTGTAATTCTACAAGAAATCTTCTGTGCACTCTTCAAGAATTTTGATCTTAGTTTTTATCACAATTATTTATCAATTCATCTGTATATTCTGCATCATAACAGAGATGATTCTAAGTTTTAACATATCACTAAATGTTAATTCATATGAACCTCTAAAGGAGATGTGTCACATAAGTCACTATTTGCTTGTTGTATTACTTAGTTGTCATTTAAATAAGCTTGATATACATAATAGATGCCACTTTCAAGTTATTTAACAGTTAAACAGAAACTATAACTGCCTATTTTGATATAACAACAAATATATTGAGTTTTTTTAAATATAGGTTTTCCTTTCTATAGATAAATATCCAGTTCCCTTTTTCCTGCTGCTCTCACAGTTTCTGTGTTACATCAACAATAATTTTCACCCTATGACAGTAACAGCTAATTTTATACTTATTTGCCACTTGTTTTCCTTCTGTAATTTAATAGAATAACTAACTGCATTATTTATGTTTTACTTTTTTTACTAATTCTAATACAGATTTTACATTTTCCCCTACAACTTTTATTATAATCAATAATATGGATTTCATCATTTCAGGTTCAGGGAGAAGGAGTGTCAGTTCAAAATGAGGAACAAATAAAAAGTGACTTAATGATTAAAAGGCTTGGAATTTCAAAAATGATAAAGATCAGAACATTTGAAGAAATAATAAGTTTTGTAATAACTTTAAAACTTAACTGAAATTATTTTGCAGGAACTTCTGCAAAGAAAAGTTTTACTGAAGTTTTCAGATACAGAAACAACTGTGAAGTGTTGGTTGAAGAATACGGTACTTTAAGAAAGGAAAAAAAGGTTAACTGGGCACTACAAAAGGTAAAACAAGGAAATAACATAGTTACTGTAAAAAAATAATTTATTGCAAGTTTTTGTCATGTGAGAGGAGTGTGTCCTAGGACAATTAAATTCAGTATGAAGAAACTGGAAGTCAGAGATGCAAAAAAAGCAAGATGCAACTGGGCTGATCCAAACCATATGACAATAATAAATGTGTGCAAAATAATTTAAAATATATATGAAACATTCATTGTCCTCTCTAAACTGTAAATTAGTGTTCTCTAAAAAGCAGATATTTACTCTTCAGAGGAAGTTTGAGACATAAAATAGTCAAAGAAAATGTTTCAGCTATTAAGAACTGGATATAATGAAAAGTTTGAATAAATACATACATGGAAACAGAAAAATAGCTACAGTTATTGATGTGAGAACCTGGGTTCATGTAAAGAATACAAACGTATGGAAAACATAAGGAAGAAAAGCTTACAACTGATCCTAAGGCTTCTGTATTACTCCATCTACCATTTTTTTTATAAATTGCCCACACTATTAAGAATTCGATGTCAGGCATGATTAATATTTCTAAAATCAAAGCAAGAGAGTGTCATTCTAATGGTATGAACAAACAAATAAAAATAGTTTAAAGGGTAACCTTTTTTTAAATTAACTTTTGCAATTCTAAAGTACCTGAGTGAATCTCTTTCTATAAATATGCCTATGTGTAAACAAACAAAAGTAATCCCAGAAACTGTCTTTTTAATCTTTTAACATAACTTCCGTAATGTTAGAAGGCATCTTGTGTGAGGTGTTTCTTTCGTTCTCTTCAAACAAATGGAAAAATAATTATCAGTGCACAAGCTGCCTGTACAATGACTAGTGATGAAATATATTTTTCATCTGTATGATCATGATAGCAGTTACTTCAGGACTCCAATGTTGTTTTATAATATGAGATGAAAATTTGTTATCTGCATCCCGTACTAATTAACCATCACTACATTAGTGATTTTTGTTAATTCTTACTGTTCCCACAATTTTGATTCATGAAATGTGTTACACTTAATTAATTAGTGTCTTAATGATATAAAATTTAAAAATCCTCCCTAGAATATTAATTTAAATTTTAGTAATTCAAAGAAAAATCTTTTTTAATTACTGAGTGGATAGAATTCTGAAATGAAAGTGAAAGGACAACCACATGATAGACAGCTATATAATGAGGAGCAAAAAAAGGACAACAGAAGGGTTTGTCGTTGCGTATACTAATCAGAATGTGAAAAAATGCTTTAATTTTGCTCCACAGACAATAATCAAACATAATTCTTTCCGTGTACAACATTGCGAGTGTGATTACAAGAAACAAATATTATGTGGTGTATATATTTATCTTATCACCACACTTCAGTGGAGCAAAAATTCCAGCATACTGCAATTGCTATAATCAGGGATGAACACACCAAACAGTCACCTTGGTGTTGGTTGGTGAAGATATGATCTTACATGTGAAGCCGTGACCTGACATGGGCATGTATCCACCTTTTTCTTTCCTTTATCGTATTTGCAACTCTCCATCAGGGGTGTGTGTATCCACCTTTTATCTTCCTCTGTATTTAGTAATGTTATTATGAATGTTGCTAATATTTAGTTATTTTTCTGACATTTAAATGGGGTATATTTCAAAATATACCTTTCTGTCTTAAAACCTTTTATTTATTGCCTAATTTAGCATCAACAATGGACAAGCTCAGTTTGTATTATTTCTCATTAAATACAGTACTGTGTAACCTAGACTTCACATCTGCATTATTTCAGTATGGTTTTATTTATTCAGGAGTTTGAGTTTCATATTTTATTTTTGTTTTTCATTTTATGTGAAATTGTTATAAACTGCAAAGTGTGACCAAAAGGTAACTAGTATAGGGGCACTTTATACTATCTATGATGTACACTGCATCTGCCTGTGTAGGCTTGTAAACAGCAGCCTCACTGTAAATTGAGCTATGGACAGATTAAGGTCATTTTTAGCAATGTGCGTATATACATGCTTTCTGGGTCTACATGACTCGCTACTAAATAGTATGTTTATTTTACTGCACACTCTTCAGTCTGTATAACTGCTAAATGATTCTTGATATCATCAATTAACGTGTCTGATTCTTACATTTTCTTATTCCTTTTAGCATTGATGATGGCCATACTGTAGATTAAATGTAATTAGATCTGTGATGAAATACTGTACATATTGATATGCAACTTTTCACTATGTCCATCCATGATTATAGTCATTCCACAGCTACTGAGCTCAATGATACCGCAAAGAATCCAACCTACTGCAATTGTGTACCACCTCTCTCTCTCTCTGTCTCTATCTGTCTCTATCTCTCTCTCTTTCTTTCTTTCTTCCTCTTACCTTCTCTACATGTGTGTGGCTATATTTTGTGTATGTGTGTGTGTGTCTTTGTGTGTGTGTGTGTGTGTGTGTGTGTGTGTGTGTGTGTGTATGCATGATAAACAGAGAGAGAGAGAGAGAGAGAGAGAGAGAGAGAGAGAGAGAGAGAGAGAGAGAGAGAAAGAGAGAGAGAATGAAAAAAGTAGTACCATTGGTAACTGTCACACTGAAATCTATTTTAGCAGTTTAATACCATTTTTAAAGATCTGCTATAATAATTGTAACATAAACCAACAAAGGGAAAGAATATAACAATAAGTCAATTCAACAACAATAAAATCTTATATGTTATCAGCCAATATGAAACATCCAATAAACTTTTGTAATGGTTATAGATGTAATGTTGATACCTAAAACTAAGAATGCATTGCTGAATAATGTGTTCAGCATTTAATTATGATTAAATGTAAATTAATTACAATACATGGTGCAGTAAATTTCTATGTCTGTCAATAAAGATGGAATTTCGTACCCCACTATGCATGCTGTAGACTTCTTAGAGCTTCAAATAACTACCTAGCATTTTATTTTATTTACAATGGTATAAATAAATATTTTGGCATAATAAAGATATTTACTCATACTGAAGAAATTAACTTCACTAGCCTCAGGGAAAGTGAGAGTACTGCTATGGAAGATTATATTCAACCCAAGTGAAATAAAGATTAAAAGTTTGAACATGGAGTTTCAGTTCAACCAAAAAAGAGAATATTATGTTAAGGATTTGCAACAATTTGTTTATTTGTATCACCACAGAATTCTTTTTACAACCAGCTATTTAATTATCACCAAATGCTGGTTCATATAATCTTGGAGAAGAACGTACTAGACCAATATCTAGATCACAGTTCAATGTCTTCAAATGGAATTTGAAATGTGTAATTTACTGAGGTAAAGAACAATGTTGTATCACTCTAAAGAAACAACCAAGAATGAAGAAAAATACTGCATCTGATGGAGTATCTTGCAGAAGATTTCAGCTTTAATCCAATTTCCATGTATAAAAATCAGGAAATGTATTTGTAAATTACATATATTTTCATAATTATATTTTTCATGAAAGATTAGGATTCACAAGAGAGCTAGTCAAAGATCAAATCATTAAATACCAATGAAGTTTTATTAATTGATGTTTACTATCCATAATTACTTTCTTGTTGTTCCAGGAAGATACTAGGAAGTATCTAAATTCGTGTGAATATAATATTCATTAGTGAAGACTAAAAGAAGTGCAGTATCACACAGTATTTCAGGTAGACTGAGAAGTCTCCAACAAACTCGAGAAAATCAATTATATTTTCGAAGTTAAAATTTTTTATTCACAGAACTACATAGTAATAAATATTTTTTTTTCACAACACAGATGCTACTGATGACAGCAGCAGTGGAGGTGTGGAAACACATAGTAACAGCAGTGGTAGCATTACTAAATATAACCACAACAGTAGTGTCTGGCTCTATGACACACTACATGAGTTTGTTTTACTTGTTTAAGTGACAGATAGGGATAAAGTTGTGGAAAAACCATTTATTACTTGTGATGATACTGTAGGAGGTTTTTTTATAGATGCTGGAAGTTTTAATGGGTCATCATTCCGTTGGAAGGTAATGTCTGTGATCCTATATTTTACATGACTACATTGTCTGAATTAGGATTGGTATCAGCCTCTTCTGAGTAGAAATTTCTGTGCACAAGTTCAACATTTATTTTGATTCACAGAGAAACAAAGAAGAGAAAAGTTAATTATTACAGAAATACCTGGAAGAATCAAATTTCAGTTTAAGACACTGATGTATATGATCACAGATAAACATCTTTTAACATCTCATAGGATAGTTATTTTACAATTGCATACTTTCCTCTGTAGTTTCATAACATATGCCAATTGAAAGAAGAATGATAGAAGTAATGTAAAGACACTGATATCATGGATAAATTCAGATACTGAGTTTACACATCCTGAGATGAAACATCACTGAGGAATTAGAAAAAAGCCCTCATTAATGAAGGCAAGGAACACAGCTTCAATAAACTCAGTAGAGAGAGAGATACAAATTCACTGTTAAGATTTAAATAATTGATTAATTGTATGTGGCACCAATGAGCAAGAGGGTGAACTGGATGTTGATCCTGCTTCTGTGTTAAAAACTAAATTCAGCAAGAAATCTTTGCTATTGAAAGCATTAGTACTATAGTATCTATCATACATAAAAGCAACATAAACATTATTTCATTGGTAGATTTTTCAGTGTAAATCAGGACTTCTATAGTTACTGGTAGGCTTATTAGGTTTGAAGTCGGTGATTGATGGGTAAGGGAACAAAAGATAAACATGACACAAATAATTGGAAAGTAAACAAACATTGAATAAAAGAAATAAAGAACATGTTTAATATTGAAGCAGACGTATTTGTTTAGTAATATCACAAGTTACTGTTTCGGTTTTGTATTACTCATTCCAAAACCAGAATAGTAAGTAAAGTCTGGGACACAGCACAGAGGGGTAAAAATGTGAACCTGTATCATTTTACAAAATGATAATTAGATACCATATAGGACAGTAACATATAATAGTGTAGATCATGTAATTGGCAACCAGAATTCACAAGTGGTGAACTGATACCTATTACATACACCGAAAAAATTGCCAGCAGTGAAAGCACTGAACTAATTTGTGGCCAAACAGATATTAAAGTGACTTTCAGTAATCATGAATGAAGTGCTATAATATCAGTCACAGTACAATGAGAATCATGAAACATGTAAGCAGCAGCAAATATCACATTCAATCTTCTTGATTTTTTCAAATCATGCATTTGTCACAAAATCTCAGAGCAAAACAATTTATACTTTTATCTCTTCTATATGAAAGGCAAAATGCTAAAGTTTGTTTCTTGAAATGTAATGGGTTATGGGAACATCTGACAAATCATCATCTTGTGACTGTGTAAACTGAGTTAATTTTGTGAGTGCAGTGTGTAATAAAACTTAGTGTTAGTTAGCTTGATGACTGAGAGTTAAACTTCAGATGAAGGTTTCTTACCGCAAAATAATGCCAATTGTAAAAGCAGCAGTCATCATTTCTATCTCACCTTACTCAGATGGTGATATAAACATGTATACTTTTACAGTCATTATTATGAAGACAAATGCTCCATAGCTCAAGAAATTGTGCAAACTGAATTGTGGCATATCATTATGAACAAAACGTCCTTCTGGATAACTAAAGGTCTAAGAAAAAATTACTGTAAATACCAATTTTAATGAATTAAGCTATTTGTGACTTACAAAAAACAGTGAAATTGTATTTAATTTCTTGTCTTTAAGGTACTGAATCTATACTTCAAGCAGTTTAATTTGGCTTCTACCTCTGCCCATGCCACAATACAATATGCAACAATGTTTACACACAATATTCTTCAAAAGCAGAATATATCATTTTGACAATAACCATTAGTTCCCACTAACTGCAACAGTTTCTTTCACTTTAAACATTTTATGACAGTTCTGAAAAGCAAACAAATGTGTTACTTAGAAGTGTCCTATGCCACAAACTGTAATCCTTATGTTTAGTGTTTTCCTTCTTTATGAGCATTAGTATAGTACGTTGAATCCACAGGTGATATATTATTACTACAAGAAACATCCAGGTACAGTGGCAGTAGATCTCTAAATTTATGTTTCAAGAAAGAGTTCTTCAGCTGTTAAGCTCAGCTTATATACTGTCAAGGAGCAACATGCAAAATATGAATTAAATGCTTTACATTTGTTTATGAATCATATAAATTTAAATCCACTGTTTTCACACTCCTATTTCAAATTTTGACTCTATAGTTTCTTTCTGGAAGCCAAGACCATCAACAGGACACATTAAGGTTTGCTCATCAATTGTAAAAAGGACCAGTAACTATCTCTTTACAGAACTGAAGCAGAACGAAGGTAATCTCCAAAGCTTCACCAAAGATGAAGCAATCTTTCAATATAATGTAGCTTTAATGGAGTTTTAGAAGACTTCACCATACTGATCTTTTATTAACTGTACTAGAATACTTATATTCAGATGGTGATTCAAAAATTTAAAACTCATTATTGTGTTTGAGAGATAAGAAACATGAATTTTGAATAATTTATTTCAACAATATATTAGTAACACCAATTTCAAGAAACACTTTATCAGGTGTGATCTCTCATTATGATTGAATAATGAAAAGGATCAATTTCCATTATGGATTTGAGAGGAATTGCTTTTGACCAATCTCTAATTTTCAACATTCACTGAATTAACAAAAAAATTGTTAACATTAGATATATGCAAAATATTTCCATTCATTCTGTGCCTTCCACAGAGAACCACATAGAACACTAAAGCATTTGAAAACCCTAACATTCTGCATTTCATTCATACTTTTGGCAACCAGTACATGCATAGCTTTGGCAAGGTTACATGTTAGTAATATTTTAGATTGTTCTTTTGGTTTTGGTTTACTTTAATACTTTAATAAAATTTATCTAATGTACTGATGTATTTAACATGCTCCAACTGCTTATCAACAATTCAGTAACATGTCTACAACTAAAACATATTTGAGAAATAAGAAATACTGAGTTGCTAAAATGATGCACAGAAACAAATAAACAAGTTGCATCTCATTCCTCAGCACAGCTTCTCACAATTGTTACATATTTCACTAAAAGAAGTGGGCACAAGAGTGAAACACACATTCATGCGTATATGCAACAATAATATCGAGGGAAGTAATGAATTTTCCTACTTTAATATTTTTTATAATTATTTCAGTGTGTGACTGAAATTTGAGCGTCGATAAGTCTATTTATGAGATATATGTACGAATATAAATGAATGTTCCTCTTAGAGATACAGATTATTGAGACAGACACGTTTATTTAGCATGCAGCAGAAGCACGTTGCAATACTTACACATATAGGATAACATTTTGGGTCACTGTATTATAGCTATCCCACTTGCGTATATATTTCTTAATACAACCAACAAATTTGGAGAAACACTTTCGTCACTTAAAAAGTGTTCCGGCTTTAAGCCGTACATACAAACGACTCGTGTTTTGAATGTGTTTGGAAGGAAATACTAAACAGTGTATGGAAGTATGTTACACATATGACAGTTTACCACTTTTAGACCTTAACACTAAGCCTGTCTGACTATTTCGATTACGGAAACAGTGTTTCAAGTGGTTCATTTGCTTCTGCAAGTGGTAACTTCACAATTATTTATGTATGTGACACTACATTTTCCTTTATTTGCCTCACGACTGTTACGGGTGCATCTCATAATAGGGTGGCTAATTACAGATAACAGTGGGTAAATGTTCACCACCGAAAACGGGACTCCTCACTCTTATATCGAGGTCGACATCGGACATCGGTCAACACGTGACAGGATGCAACGGGTCGGACGACCACACCGGAGCCAGAAATAAATACCAAATAAGAAAGGTAACATTCTAAAGTCTTTATACGAGTTCCAAATTTGCAGTACCACTGTCACGAGAACAGTGTTTAGTGATAAGCAGTGAAGCATGCGGGAAAGAATGTGGGTATGAGGTGACATAACATTTACAAGCGTTCCGAACTTCGAAGAAAAAAAAAACATTACTCTAACACTTTCATATATATATATATATATATATATATATATATATATATATATATATATATATATATATAAAAAACACATTGCCAGCCGAATTACCATTAAGGCACACACGAAATCGGCTAGGTATCACGGAAAGGTTTCTCGCAAATGGACACCGCATTCAGAAGAAGGCAATCATTGAGGAAGAATTTGTAATTTAGCTAGAGTACTTTTGTAAGCTGTACTTAGGATACGTTATTTCATTAGCTACTAAGTGCTCGACGTTTCACGCCTTCAGTAAACTCGGTCGCCTCGATGACGACAGTGTACGAGAGATAGGAAAGCGGAATGGAAAATACTGGAAAGTTACCGTAGGAGAGATTCTTTGGAGTATCGAGAATAATTGAAACGAAGTACACGTTTATCAGAAGAAAAATGCGAACGAAAATTATTTGGCGTAGAGTCTGGAGCCATACTTGCCTTTCTGTGGCAGCGCGAGCACGGACTCGGTGATGGGAGAACTGCCTAAGTCCTCCAGCAGCTTACGTGACCGAGTGGGCATGTCCGGGAGGAGAGGCATTGCATGCGGGGTGAAGTCCGTCAACGGCGAGAAGTCGGACAGGCGCTCGTACACGCCGGACGTGTAGTCGTCAGTGCGGAAGGTGGACGCTATCCGATCCATGGAGCGGTCCTCTTCCGTGCGCCGGGGAGAGTGTGCTCGGTAGTCGAAATGCAGCCCACGGCCGGACAGCAGCAGTTCGTCTATGGACTTGAGCACACTCGAAGTTCCGTAGCCGCCGCGGCCGGCTTCCGGCCCCGAGTGCGGCGTGAACCCCAGCTCGGCACTTTCGCGGAGGCGTGCCAAGCGCAACAGTTCTTCGTGGAGGCGCGCGTTCTCTTCAATTTGCTGCCGGCGGCGCGCTATCTCCGCTTTGATCTTGGCCTTCTTCTCTTCGCGCGTCAGCTGGTCGTCATCGTCGTCACTGCCGTAGGGCGAAGGGTGCCACGAGCGCGGCTTGCGGTGTTTGCGGCTGTCGTGGCGGCGGCGCACATCCAGCCCGTCGCTCGACCGCCGCAGGCTGTACCTGTGCAAACGGCCAGTTTCCATTCACTACTCGTGCCGCAGGCTGCTCCACACGGCACACGTCAGTACGGTGGTGCTAGACCGGGGTGTAACCGGTTCAAATCCTGTTCGGCAAGGGAGGTTGGGTGCATACAGTTCCGAGCCACCAGACTGTATGACGAAGCCCTGAGGCAAATTATAAACCTATTGAGTAATACCGTAATTTTTGATGCCTCGATTAGAAGGAGACACGAAGCTCCTCGACTCCCTCGTGTTTTTTCGCAGGAGCACGCTACATTCCTTTACCAAGTTTGACAACCTCCACCCAAACGTGATGCTACATTATTCAGCTCGAGCCTTAGTCCCACGTACGTAACAGCTACGCCGAAGATAAAGTGTCACACATCGTGAAAGAAAAATGGGAATACGTCTGAAAGAAGAAATTAGTTCTAGTTTGGTGGCAGGATCCCCTGCCAGTTTGTGAAACGTGAATGGCTCGTAATGCTTTGGATTTGTGGAATCTGAAACTGCGGCTACTCAATTGTCAGCATCTGTTTACTGGATATGATCTTACCTAGCACGAAAGTACGAACTCTGGAAGGGAGATTAACAATGTGTCACGAATTCCTGAGGAAAGTTTGACAGTATAACTCCTTTTTAGAATACGTCAAAACGATCTTGAAGATACTTCCATTAGTTATCTTTTGTGATACAAATATTTACTATTAAAAACAGTCTCGATCACGATTTATTTATCAAGGTGACCGGTTTCGACCTCTACTGTGGTCATCTTCAGACCATTGAGTAGGAACCTCTTTCTGTTGGAGAATCACTACTTTTGTGATACAGCCCAAAACTCAATTCCTTCTGTTGTGATTATCTAATGGTACAGGAATTGAATCTGTCACATTTCTCGAAACTGACAGCATCTTAGAAGTAGACTTTTACTAATTTTCCTTTCTAATACAACACAAAACTCAAATATTTATACTAGGTTTATCTAATAATACAGAAGGTAAATCTGTCTCACTTTCTGGAAATGACAGTATTTTAAAAGTTGAATTCCTGGAACCGGTCAACTATGTCTTACAATAATATTACCGTAAGCGTATCTTTGCCCATCTGGAACCTGGCAGATATACATTTACGTCTTATCTTGGCAAGCAACTATCAGGAGTATCGAACCATATGAAGCATAACAATCTTCTTTCCATCAGGATTAAGCTACCGGTATTCAGAATGTCGAATCTATACATTCTTCAAAAAAATTACGCTACTGATTACAGCTGGGACAGAAGGCGGAGCCAGCCACATAGTTTTATAATTTAACAAAACTAGTATGGTTCCAAAAGGTAATATAATGCTAACACTGGTAGTTCATATTTTGGCTATATTCATTTGCATATAATCGGGGGCAAGTAAGAACCTTGGCTCAAACATTGTTTATATATTTTTCTGTCGTTTGCAGAAATGTAGCCCACCGGTAAATCGTTATGAATGAGTGGAGTGAATCAGTGACTTGCGAAACAGACGGTAGCTCACCCCAGTTTTAAAAACATTTAACTTAACGCGAAGAAGCAGGTTAAAATTACCATTTCCGTTTCAGTATATGATCAGTGATAGCTCACTGTATCTGTGGCGCAAAAAAATACAGTGACATTTCGAGGTGATATAAAAGGGACGACCAGGCAAATGCTAAATTAAGAGAGATGAAGCACATTTGAAGAAGTAGGGAAAGGTATATTTTATATGCGTGAGAATTACATTGTAGCATGACAGTGTTAAGCATTGGTTCTCCGTATATAATCCAGGTCAAGTTGGAAAAAGTGACGAGACTTCAGAAGTGCAAAGGACTGTTCGAGTCGTCACTGGAGTAGGCCGTATGGCACGTTACGCTATTAATAAATGAACGAGGACTATACAACTGGCACTCAGGGAACCTTGGTATATATAATTGGTAGAAAGAAACTCTTTGAATCGACGATTGGATGCCTGTAGAACTTTTGGATAATAAATTGGTAGCTTCTCATATAGGGATCTCGGTGCTAAAAGTGAAACAAAAATTCCATGTGTTACGGAGAGTATTTCAGGACTTACATAAAATCATCCTGAAGACGCTATGCTGAACTGGGGAGCTACAGTAGGTCATTGCAGACAATGTTAAGATACGTTAGTGAGTGCACAGGCTCATGGCGATACGAGACAGTTAAATTTTGTTAGGTTTCTAGGCATATAATGTGATTAATGGTGTGGTCTTTTCAGACACTGTCCAACGTTGAACGACCCCGCAAAAAGAGCAGACTTGTTTGTCAAATTGGCCGTCGTCTAGCCTCAGATTTTCCAAACAATCCCGTACACATATAAACGAAGCTTGTCAGCTCAACTTCACTTTGAAGCAGATGCTGTTCATGTTCGTGTGTATTTTGGCGGTAGTGAGAACTGTACAAATGCAGACAAAGCATTTCTGGCACTGTGTTTAAAGAAGAAAAAGAAAACAGGACGCTTGTCCGGGAATGGCTTCAGATGGGAGAGGGATTTACCCGTGAAAATCAGCTACATGAAGTATTAATCTCAGTAGCTGATGATTATATTAACTTTCTTCGAATGGAAAATGAAACTTTAAACAAATTGTTAAGGCCCTCGTAAAAGAGCAAATTTCTTTGTCAAATTCTGTCTCTTCTAGCCACGGATCTGTGAAACAAGCCCTTACACGTGCCAGCGAAGTTTATCAGTTTAACCTTACTGTTGAAACAGACACTTTTCATGTATGCTGTATTTTGACACTAGTAGGACTGACTACAAACGTAGATAAAGCATTTCTAACATTGACTCGGGCACTGCATTTAACGAAGAAAAAGAAAACAAGACGCCTGTCCAGGGAATGGTTTACAATGGGAGACAAATACAGACAAGAAAACCTGTCAAAGGAAATGTCGTCCGGTGAACCTGATGTTTACATCAACTTTCTGCGGATGGACAATGGGAGACAAATACAGACATGAAAACCTGTCAAAGGAAATGTCGTCCGGTGAACCTGATGTTTACATCAACTTTCTGCGGATGGACAGTGAAACTTTTAATAATTTACCTAGTGTTACTTCGCCCTCAGATTGACAAAGAAGACACATGTATGCGAAAGTTTATTCTCTTCTACTTGGTCCTCTAATGCTAGTTAATTAAGATACCACAACGTGGGAAAATATAATCCACATAGGAAGAACAGGACAAATTCGATTTTTTTATTCCACTGAACTCCCGCGTATATGTTATGGGTAGAATACTAATTTACTTCCTTACCTCTTCCCATTTAATAGATAACTGGGAAAGCAGCGATATTGCCACCATTTTAGGAGCTGTCAGTGCTATTTCTTTTTTATGCTTGATCGTAGTTTCCATAGTTGTGGAAACCCACGATACAGTGAAACAAATTGCAATAAAACCATTTTTCACTAAAGTTGTGCGGTGAAAAATCTATACAAAACAACGTAAAATTTTCCGTCAATAAAAATTTCTGGAAAGAATTTCAGACACGATATATGTTTGGCAAACACGTCAAAGGAGGAGGAGGAGGAGGAGATTAGTGTTTAACGTCCCGTCGACAACGAGGTCATTAGAGACGGAGCGCAAGCTCGGGTGAGGGAAGGATGGGGAAGGAAATCGGCCGTGCCCTTTCAAAGGAACCATCCCGGCATTTGCCTGAAGCGATTTAGGGAAATCACGGAAAACCTAAATCAGGATGGCTGGAGCCGGGATTGAACCGTCGTCTTCCCGAATGCGAGTCCTGTGTGCTAACCACTGCGCCACCTCGCTCGGTAAACACGTCAAACAGCACTATATACAGCCAATTATATGGTAATCAGCAAAATTTGAGAAACTGTTTGATCATTCAAGGGTGGTTTCAGATTGCTGCGCTTTCAAACAGATCTTCGCTTGGAGATATTTCCTTAAAGTTTTAGCAAAGCCAAACAATTTGGCAGTACCTTAGCTTAAAACGATTATCTTAATAAAACTGTATGAAACTGATGGGACCACCTATGTAAATGGTTTAAGTATTAGGATGTCTATTTACATGTAGCGTACTTGTAAATATATATAAATGTGCCAATACATGTAATTGTAATTATATTGTACACAAAATGACAACATTCATAGATTTACAGTGTCTACGGATAGTAAAGTAAATAACACCTTCGACCTTTCTTGCATTATCTTACCGGTATCTTCCGCCTTTTCGTATTAAAAAAAAGAAACAGAAGCTACTGGGTGGATGTTAGAAATTAATTTGAACAGGTTGTGAATAAGATTCATTTATAAATTGTCAGTGTGGATAGAAGTACTAAAACATATACTTTTCACGTGCCGACTTTTTCACAGATACAGAATCGCAGTTGCAGGGTTATGGAATGAGTATTAAAGATGTGAGATAATATTAAGACTGTCTTATGATGGAACTCACTCCGTTCTAGTGGTGTTGCTGAAACTGTTCAAGTGGAACATGGGTGTTTAACATGCTCAAAATGGCCATGAGTTTCAACAATATTCACTGCAGCTTCAACAACGCCGGCAATTTCCTCTTTTTGAATCTCTCTTGGTGTCTCATCGACTGTGTCCTTCGTATCTTACCTAAAAAAGAGATTTTAAGCGATAGGTGGTCAAAACACTGGAACGTCCGTAATAATCCAATACTGGTGCTTATAACGAACAACGAAGTACTGTATGGAGGATCACCATTGTAAGGGAACTACATTCAGTCACGAGATGTTCTTTGACAATTCTAGGAACTGTTCAAGCCGAAATAGAAGTTGAACTACTCGTGTGAAATAGTCAAAATGAAAGTTTCCAGAGAAAAACGTTATTCGGTCGGTGATGGATGTAAGGTATTACTCACTTCTATTCATTTAAGATTCAATCGCATTTGTAATACGAACACAATCTAAAACGAAGTGCTGCACTGTGCCGTCCGGACTGCGTAGTTACCCCCGAGTATTTGTTCAGTCAACATAAACTAAGGAAACGTGTAGTGTGGTATAGTGGAGCAGTCACTTCCCGACCTGCTGCGGGAATAATTTCTCCCACAGTACCGATGACGTCACACAGAGCGTCTCTAAAGCCAGAGACGCTCACTGCCAACTTGAACTGCTAGGCCCCACAGTCAACCAATTAGGTCCAAGCAGGAACAGCGTCCAAGCTGCTTACGCTGCCTATACACCTAGCTTAAGTAGCCAGTGTTTTTCAGCGAGCGAGCAAGGATTCAAATGGTTCAAATGGCCCCTAGAACTTAGAACTACTTAAACCTAACTAACCTAAGGACAGCACACAACACCCAGTCATCACGAGGCAGAGAAAATCCCTGACCCCGCCGGGAATCGAACCCGGGAACCTGGGCGTGGGAAGCGAGAACGCTACGCTCGACCACGAGCTGCGGACAGCGAGCAAGGAGCTGTCACTTGTAAGCAGGTGATTCATGTGTGAAAACGTTTCCGTCGCGATTATAGCCGCACGACGAGAATTAGCATACTGTGAGCGCGTAGTTTGACTTGGATTTAGACGCCTGGGGCATTTCATTTCGCAAATTGTTAGGGAATTCAATATTCCGAGTTCCACAGAGTCAAGAGTGTACCGAGAATACAAAATTTCAGGCATTACTTGTTAGCACGGACAATGCAGTGGTCGACGGCCTTCGCTTAACGACTGAGAGAAGCGGCAATTGCACAGAGTGAAACAATTGCAGCAATCAATATGGACGTACAAGGTGTCAGGCAAGTAATTAGCGGCTCACGATTATTTAGAGAACTATTCAGTGCACTTTTGCGGGTTGTGATTATCAAACATCATGTAACGTTTAATGGTGTGCACCTAATACGTGCTAATCTAAAACTCTGGTTTTTCCTTATCCATTGTATCTCATGAGTTCCAACGATATCAGATATAATGGCGTAAAAAAGGAGAAAACATCGAAGTAGTGAATTCTACGGCTTTATTGGAAGGATTTTAGGATGTGTTGAGTACTCCTGCTGTGCCGTATGAGAGACGGGCGGGCCTAGACGGAGAGATGCCGGAAGATGGCCAAGTCGCGTCAGCAAGTGGCGTGAGTGGGGCCGGTCCAGCAGCGGAACTGGAGGTGCTGCAGTGTGACTCGCTGTCGTTCGTTCTGTTCACGAGTTCAACCTTCCTCATGCTGTGGCTACGGGCTGGTGCTATTCTGGCCATTACCTTATTAGCGGCATTTGGATTAATATTGTTAAAAGTGAGCTGTTAGTTTGGTGCATCTTAATTCGGTGGATTTACAGCGAGAATTCTTTGTGTCGTATTCTGACTTGCGCTGCTGAGCAGTGTGTTCTCACGTCGCGTATCGACATACTGACTTGTGCCCTGGTTGATTTACGTATGAACTGGAGTGCCTATGTGGGCGTGTTTGCTTAAATTGTTGACGAAGTGTTTCACAATGCCCTTACTTGAGTGTCTTTAAATTGCATTTCAGTTTGTTACTGAACTTACGTCAGTTAAGGGTCGCTCAAATTGCCACACTAGTCAAATAAGATTCAAGTTTACTGTGGCACCACTGTTTACCTGTTCGATTAAAATTAATTCAATCTTAACCACAGTTAGGAATAATTCAAGGCTAATTGTAAGTGCCGTGTGTGTTTGTTTTTTGTCCTTTTCTCTTACTCACTACTGTTGAGTGTTAAACTGTTTTGGAAACCGCTTGACGTCATTATTTCCTGCAAGCCATTGTGCCCATTAGGTTATATAAAGCTTAAATACAGTGGCCAGTTTGGTAATTTTCTGTGTTTCGTAATAACATTTTACAACCATTAAAAATTTGGGAAAGGTTTAAATCTCATATTTGCAGATTGTTTGATATTAGATAACTTGTCGATGATTCATGGTAAATCAGCTGATGTGCATTTAAATTGAACAAGTTATGTGTCAATATGTTGTTACCAGTACCTCACATGAATTTTCTTGCGTAATAAATTAAATTTTATATTGTATCCTCAATTTGTTGCTCAGCCTTCCACTCCAGCAGCCCCTATATCCTGCTCTTAACCGTATCACCTGCTCACCGTGGTAGTTTTGAAGCTGACACCCACCGGGGATCGGTGAGGATCAGTGACATCACTGTAACACAATGGCAGGTACAACTTATATCCCTTGAAGTTTGTCCTTGTTCAAATTAGTAACTTTCTTTTCGTTATCAGTTCCACAGAAAGGCAGATTAATTACTTTGTATTCTCTGCAGATGATATTGTTGCAGCAGTGAGCCGAAAATAAATTACACAACTATCATTCTACAAAGTAAGCTGCTTCATAGTGCAATCGGAAAAAAAGTAAACAAATTTTGTTCACTGCAGGGCGTAAGTACATTGGAAGAACTGTCACCCATACTTTGATTTCAAGATTTTTCAGTTTCATTATTATGCTGTACACAGAATTAGTAATGATTTACGATTCATATTATCAACGGAAACTCAATTTTTCGGTCGTATTTATTGACTCAACAAAAGTAGCACGTTCTTGTTTAGGACTTAACCTACAGTGGAAGAAACAGCAACTAATGCAATAAATGTCTGAGAATATAAGGTGAGTGTTCCAAATTTTCTGAGTACATCACATGATATTTTTGGGTTGTCTAAATAAAAGAATTTTCTTTCGCATGAATTGTGTGTACATGATACAGATCGAATTTTAGAACAAATGAAAAACATTGCGAATAATGCAAAAATGAAAGAAGGAAAGAGGCTGATATTTACTGATGTTCTGAAGAACGAGGTTCCATTCGATTAAACATGGTTGTCACGCTGGAGATAAGTCTTTTCACCACAGTTATACACAGCTTATCACCTCGAACCCTACCGCGCTATCGGATGCAGAAACCCTCATCACACATCAGTGTCTGAACTACGTACCCATCACAGAGCGTATAGACATTAACATGGCTTTTAGAACAGTGAAACTAGTTGCCCGGCGCATGGAAGAAAGTCGTTTGGCCTGGTAAATTGCGATAATTGGCAATACACTTCATCGAAAGGTAGGAGAGCGTTGAAAACATACGGCTCTAAGGATTCTGCTCACCAGTACGGTGAAGTTCGAGATTGTGAGGATATCACTGAGTGTGAAGTTTTTAAAAGTGGGGTAGAATGAGACCACTGGTGCGTTTTACGTCGCCCCTCACAGGCAGCTTCAGGACCTGATGGTCCAAACATCCACCGCTGACGAAGACCTCGTCGTTCAGCAAAACAATGAACCACCAAATCCTGCACCGCGGACACGAGGTTACTTTTCTGGCGGACTTTAGCCCTATTTCAGTTAATATAACTGGCGTGTCTCGGTCCCTGTGTGACACGTTTAAGGCTGCTGAGTGCCAATGGGTGACCAATGTCTTCGGTGTCTTGCAGCAACGAATCTCCTGCTTCATCAGAGACAAGAATCGCGCTAATCGCTGCTGGCGAGGAAGCTCTAATTTAGCTGCTATTAATGCAACAGGAGAGCAGCAGCTAGTATATCGCTTCAGTTACCATTAACACGAGAAAATTAGAAGGTAAAAAATGAAACGATTGTGTGGCATTGTTGATCGGGAGGCCCCAGCCCTGCCGCCGGGCTGCAAGTCTTCTTTCAGCTGTCCCCACATTGGGCGAATTGCGCGTCGGCGATGATGAGGACAACACAACACGCAGTCCACGAGCGGAGAAAATCTCCAAGCTAGCCGGGAATGGAACCCAGACCCACTGTATGGTAGGCAAACGCGTCACCACTCAGCTAAGCAGGTGGACTAATTAGAAGGTAGATGCACTCTACGTTACAATTAAATTTTCGTTATTATTATAAACTACAGCAACCAATGACTGCTCACTAAAATAACATATTAAAAATCTAGAATACTCGGGAAGCCTTTGAAGTTATAGTTTGTAAAAATAGAAGCGAAGATTACTGCGCGTACAATATCGCGCTGTATTGTCGAGTAGCCTTAATCGTAAAACAAATTAAATTTAACTCCCATGGAAGATCCAGCTGGAGCGACTGGGCATATCATCCTCAAGACGCGATTACTGTTTGTAAAATGCGAGAATGAGTACACTCTCAAATTCGCATGTGCAACCATAGAAACTATTGTTCTGTTCCCAGAATATAAAGATATCTCCAGCGAATATTAATAGTATTTAAGTGTGATTCTGTCCGCCCCATAGATGAGTGGTCAAGCACGACGGAACGCCGTGCTAAGGGGCCCATGTTAGATTCCCGGCTGGGTCGTAGATTTTCTCCTCTCAGGGACTGGGTGTTGTGTTGTCCTCATCATCATCTCATCCCCATCGCCGAAGTGGCGCCAGCTCAAAAGACTTGCACCAGGCGACTGATCTACCCGACGGGAGGCCCTCGCCACACGACATTTCATTTCAGTATGAATCTGACCTTTATTTTGATACTGTGTTTTTGCATGAACCTAAAAGGACAAACTAACATAACATGCTATCAGGCAGTCGAAAGAAATGACACCATTATTGCCTGAAGTATTTTATAAACTCAAAAATGACAAATAATGTTACAGGACAAAATGTTGGTCACGGTTTAAAAGAGCAGACTGGTCGATGTGGAGCACTTGGAGAGCAGTAGATACTGTACAACTACTACCAAGTTGTCATGACCCTCCACCATGACGTAAGTCATGGCAGTGAAATAGAAATGGTGACACTCCCGGCCATGTAACGGGAAACGCTAGATTTCCCTCCGTGACACTTCTCCGTGACGTTATTATGACGTATATATGCCCAGTTTCGATCGTAGGGAACGTCTATCGACTTTCGTCGTCATATAGAGTCTGACAGCGGCGAGCCACTTGTCAGTCATCCATCCATCTTGTGTTTACAGAGAAGTATAACTGCGATTAGCTTACATTCTCACGATTTCACTTGAGAGGTGGTACCATCATCGTACAGATACATACCATTACCTACGGAACGTTTCTGTAATACCATAACGCTCTTCTGAAACTGCAAAAAAATTGCAAACATGGAGTATCGTTGTTACTGAAGTAGCCATTCTTGCTCACGAATTGAAGCAGCTACTCACATCTTCAGTTGGTACATTCATTGCAATTTTGGAAAATATTTTTTTTCAGTTTCTTTCTTTGACAATGAGAGCCTGCCAACTTCATATTCGTTACTTTCGTAACTATGTATTACCGGTACGAATAGTACTTCACAATAACCTTTCCCAGTGGTATAAGTGTGTCGGTCGTGTGAAGTGTGTTCTTGTTTGTGCGAAAAGTTACAAGTCACTGCAAGCAAAATGAGCTCCTTTCTTTGCCCATGAGCCGGCCGCGGTGGCCGTGCGGTTCTAGGCGCTGCAGTCCGGAACCGCGGGACTGCTATGGTCGCAGGTTCGAATCCTGCCTCGGGCGTGGATGTGTGTGATGTCCTTATGTTAGTTAGGTTTATGTAGTTCTAAGTTCTAGGGGACTGATGACCTCAGATGTTAAGTCCCATAGTGCTCAGAGCAATTTCTTCGCACATGAAAATAACTGAAATAATGAGAAATAACAGTAGGTACATTCCTGTACCAGTACACGAATACGTTTCGCCTGCGTGTGTATAAGATGTTCTTGTTTAGAAAAGAAGTCTCCTAAAGTACATAACTTGTAAATTTTCTTTTATACTGCATAGACGGCTTAGACTAAGTTACCTCTTAATTCTTTGCAAAATGTACCAATCTTTTCTACGTATTTTATTTTAATTGGTATTTTGTTTTGCCAGACGTTCAGTGTATTTCGAACATTTACTGACAATGAGGTGTTACATAATTGACTTCTAAATTATTGAGAATGACAACGCACTCCTGGGACAGAGGGCACTTTAAAAGGTTCAAATGGCTCTAAGCACTATGGGACTTAACATCTGAGGTCATCAGTCCCCAAGACTCAGAACTACTTAAACTTAACTAACTTAAGGACATCACACACATCCATGCCCGAGGCAGGATTCAAACCTGCGATCGTAGCGGCAGCGCGGTTCCGGACTGAAGCCCCTAGAACCGCTCGGCCACAGCGGCCGGCGAGGGCCCTTTAAACGTTGCATCGTTATTAAGGCCACATTTTAACGATTCACAGAGCTTTATTCTCAATTATTAAATTAGATCTTCACTATGTCGTTATAATTCAATCGCTTGCTGATAAATGTTGCGGGGTCCTCATCTTTCCAGGACAGCGTCTTCAAGAATGATGGTTAAGAGACAGAAAATTTCTGTGCTAGGCAATGATGGACTGTGTCAAAAAATGCGCTAATTTTTCTACGTAGTTTTCCTTTTGATTAATGCACTTCCACAAAATTTTTGCGAGTGAATAGATTCCATCTCAGAAAACATGATTTTGTAAAGTTAGCAAGATACCTGTATCTAAGGCTGTCATAACCCCTTCGTTGGATACAAAACCTCTTTTCCAGTCACCACTCTCTTTGCGTGTAGGAAACAAAGGAAGTCAGAGGGTGATAAAGTGAGCGCCAAAGCACCTTTCTAGGAGTCCTGACGAAGTATGATTTCTTCCTTTTGCAGTTCAGGCGTCTTTTGTCTTTACCGCACAGTTAATGCCGAAGACTTACGTATTACTCGCCATTTATTGTTTTACTCTTTCCAAGTTAATCAATAAGGAACTGCTTTTGGAAGTCATAAAACACTGCCCATAATTTTTATGGCTCCTCTTTGGTGAGGGGATATCGGCTTGTATCCATTGCTTTTTCGTTTCTGGTTTTTATCCACAGCAGAAAATCGGCGCACAGAATCAGTTTCATTCTTTATAAAGGGTCAAAATATAAATGAGAAAAGTTTTTTCACATTCGTTTTTGGTCAGGTAGCAAGGAAGATTGGGTTTAACGTCCAGTCGACATCGAGGTCATAGGAACGACGGCCAAGCTCGGATTCTGTAAATGATGGGGAAGGAAATCGGCCATTCCCTTTCAAAGGAACCATGCCGGCATTTATCTGGAGCGGCGCGGGATTAGCCGAGCGGTCTGGGGCACTGCAGTCATGGGCTGTACGGCTAGTCCCGGCGGAGGTTCGAGTCCTCTCTCGGGCATGGGTGTGTGTGTTTGTCCTTAGGATAATTTAGGTTAAGTAGTGTGTAAGATTAGGGACTGATGACCTTAGCAGTTAAGTCCCATAAGATTTCACACACACACACACACACACACACACACACACACACATTATCTGGAGCGATTTAGGGAAATGACGGAAAACCTAAATCTGATGGCCAAACGACGGTTTGAATCGTCCTCCCGAATGAGATGCCAATGTGCTAAGCACTGCGCCACCTCTCTCGGTGTTCTTGATCAGTATTCAATAAATTCGTTCCAGGTTTTTACACACTTTCTTACAGATAATTTATCGTGTGAAATGTACTGTACTGTTTCTATTGGAATGTCTATGGCGTCAGTTGTTTCACTCGCCCTGTACTGCCGGTCGTTCAAAACGGTCTCACCCATTTTCGCCATGGTTTGGGACATCATTCATGTCAATCGCATTCAAGAGAAGGGTGGTCACGTCTGAATTTAGTCAGGCAGGGGACTCCTCATAAACATTCACCAAGTATGGATAAGTTTCCAATGGCGATAAATAACCATAACCAAGAATTTAATGACGGCACGGTATTAAAATTTATGCACTACTTCATAAAACCGCATATGAAACCAGCTAATCCTCAGATAAAATAGGCACTTTATTTACGCTATTGCGCAGTGTATACCATAATAATAAAAGCCAGTTTTCGTTAATATCAACACCGTATATGTGCCCCACCAAGGGAAGCTCTCCTGGCCGTAGCGTATGCACACTGTTCCCTGTATGGTAACTGTCTGAAGAAGAGACCCTGTCTGCGTCGGCGAACGGTCAGAGGATTGTTTGACCCTTGGGAGAGTGTTACTGAGGTGCTGAAACAACTGAACCGGCAGACTCTTGAAGATAGGCGGAAAGTATCCCGAGAAAGTCCACTGTCAGAGTTTCAAGATCCAGCTTTCAATAATGACTCTGTAAACATACTACAACCCCCGTACACATTGCTCGTCAGAATACGATTAGATGAATTACAGCACGCACAGAAGCATTTAAATGATCATTTTTCCCCCACTCCATACGCGAATGAAAGGGGAAAAGCCCAGTAACCGGTACAGTCAAATGTAGCCTCTGCCATGCACTTCACTATGGTTCGCAGGGTATACTCGTATCTGTAAATGTAGATGTACCTGCAGGCAGTCGGATTCTCAGCAGTGTTAACATCAAAACATGCCAATAAAATACGGATATCTCGCCACTCCCCATTCTCTTTATGATGTTGCTATCAGTAAGTGTAGAAATGGCGTGGCATTGCTGGCTGGGTACCGGAAAGCTGTTCGGCTGTCTTCAGCCTTTGTACATCTCTCAGCGAGGCAGTGTAGCGATTACCGCATAGGACACGGATTTAGGTTTTACGTCTTTCCCGTACTTTACTTCAAGCGAAAATCCAAATGCCTCCTCCAAAGAGGACACAGGCGATTTCATTACTAATTCTTGCTCATTTGAGCAAGTGATTCGTTGGTAATGACCTCGATGTCTGCGAGATGTTAAGTTTGTCTTTCGTCCTTCCTTCCTTCCTTGCTTCTTCGAGCACAATGGCACCAGTCCTTTGTGAAATGGTGTCTCGAATTCATCCATATAGTGAGGGTGACTAAGATACTTGTGTGTAGGCTTTAATGCTATGCTTGTGATGTTATGAGGCGAGAGAGTAGATGAAAGTTTCTTGCGTAGAACTGATGGAACAGGAAGACTTAATATCCATAACCCGTCTGTGCTTTCTCTATACTGGTCTCAAAGCCTTAATCTTTTACTACCTGGCGATCTATTTAACTCTAACTTGATGAATTTTTACTTCTTTTTACTTCGTAACCAGCAGTGCATTAACATGTGGAATAACAAATCAACTAAGTGGTATAATACTGACCGAAATCTATGGCAACTAAGCGAATAAAGTGCTTTAATTAAGAATAAAAAAGAAGTGAAGATCGGTGAAGTAGTCCAAGAACAGAACTGGAATGGGGAAATGAAAATTATACTGCATTAGAAAAAAATGGCAAGCCGAAACGTTAAGAGACCATAATGTCAGCAATTAATATGAAACTCGAATAAATGAGTAACGAGCGAAGAAAATAACATTATCAACCGCTTTTAAGCGATAATACTCGCTCTGTAGGAAGTAGCAAGACGATAGACAAGCAGAACCTTTACTCAAACGTGGTACACCGACGGTAGTGGTAGCTACAAGCAGAATCATGTTAGGGAAGTTGAGCGCGAACAATGGAGGGATGCATCTGTAAGGAGACGGAGGCGCGCTCCAATCTCAGAGCACTCAACGTGAACGACGGATAAGGCTACAGTAGATTCTTTCACAACTCACAAATTTAGGTTGTGATCCAGTTTCTCAATATGTCGCTATCGAGCAAACGTTGACCGCTAGCAAGCAAGGAACGGTGAGTAAGGAGACATAAAAGTGAGCTTCGCTGAAATTGTTTTATTTGTAGTTCATCGTAAAGCAATAACATCAAATTAGATTAATAATTCGACTGAACAGACGGCTACCTCTCTTTCTTATTAAACTAACTCCTCCCACTTCCTAAAAGAAGAAAGAAGAGAAAGATATTTAATCCTAAAAAGTCGGCTTTCACCAGGGGCTCAAAAACATGTTTATCAAGTCGATATTCTCCTTTGTAGTGGTATCAGTTAATTCTGCGATTTTATTCCCGTTCTGAAATAAGCCGCAAGAGGAGTTGGTTTGTCTCGTTATTTCACCAGAATTACTCTGTTTTGTCTAAGAAGGTGTTGTTTCTTACACTTATGCCTCTATACTTTATTTTTTTCTATTCTTCTCAAGATTCCGAAGCTTAAATTGTAATACGAAATTCTGAATTTTGTGCGGTATAATGACGACTCATGTCGCGGAGAAGAAATCTTGTAAAAATGTTGCGTAACAATAAAGATAATTCTGCACACGCTTCTGCTTAGACACTACAGGTTCCGTTTTGAAATCCCATGCCTTCAGTGACATTATACTCAAGTGACTCTGCTCCAGATTCTGCCCCTCCCCCTACTTCCCCTCTCTCTCCCACAGCGGAGTGTAGGGAAGGTTGCAGCAATGCAGTAGTCTCATGTCATCCTAGGCGAGACCCAGGAGGTGACACTTTGACGACTTGTCATTTCCTTGTCTGACCTGTGGACGACATGTCATATGTGCAACTGTGTACACTATCAGGACAAATGTCATGGGATAGCAACCGTGAAGCTCCCTTTCAGTTTTATACGATGCTGAATGGTTTGTGGATACACAAATGTCTCTCGGAGGGTTGCTGCCATCCAGAGAAGACAAACTGATTTGCTTGTGTCAAAAAGTTTAGGAATTGTAATGGGCTGCAGCGGTGACTGCTGCTCGGCGGAGACTACCTTCCTTCGAAGTTGTGCGAGCATTGAGCATCCATCGATCCACAGTGTCACGTGTGTGCCGTGAATGTTGGACTAGCAGGCATCATCACCCACAGTGGCAGAGTGCTGAAGGAAGAAAGAGTGGAACAGGGCAATGAGCTCATCGCAGACGGAGCTTGAGGACAGGGCAGGACATCGGTTGTGCTCTGTTGAAGAACTAGTCGCAATATGTGCCTGAAACGAGTTATAGTAAGCGAGGAGAATTTCCAAATCAGGGTTGCTGGACAGGAATTTGAGCTCTGTTCTTCCTGAATTGGAGAGTAGTGTTTAACCAATACAGCAAGTCACTCGCCGAAGGAACGAAAGATTCAACAACATCTTCGTGACTGTGACCGTCAGCTGCTGTCGAGATTGGTTTCAAACCGTCGACAAGCAACATTGGATGACGTGTCATCGCAAGTTGTGTACAAAAAGGAAAGATTAAGTTGTAATGTCCCGCTGTAGAGAGAGAGCACAACCATAGATCGGAGGAAGATGGACGACGGAAATCGGCCGTGTCCTTTCAGAGGAACTAAGCCGGCATTCGTCCTAAGCGATTTAGGGAAACGACAGAAAACCTATATCTGCATGGCCGGATGGAAATTTGATCGCCGATATTCCTGTCGTACTATAAAATTTCACATAGCAGCTGCCAGATGTCTCCACCTCCACAGCTGAGTGGTCAGATGTCTTACTGCCATGCGAAGAACATGGTTCAAATCTCAGCGCTGCTAAGATTGGTTGGTTAGAGGATTTGAACGAGATGAGATCAAATCGGGAACTACTGAGAAGTAGCGGGCCATAAGTGTAGAAAGCCGGCAGAATGACGTGCTAGCCCCATGTTCTTCCACACCGCATACTAATGACGGCATAAGGCAGAAGATCACATGGCGCCCTGGCGGCATCGAGTCATCCTCTGGGCCTCAGGGCGTAAATACTTTTTTTTAGACACCAGATGTGCAGCTGACTGAATAGAGGGCCCTTCACCAGCTTCCGTGGGGTGCGCGAGTACGAGATCCATAAGAGTGCCACGGGACAAGGAGAGCATTACCTGAACCCGTGAGATCTTAATTCGACCACATGAGCATAATCATGACGGTGATCGTTTTAGGCCATATCCAGCTCTTGTTTTGCCACAGATAACATGAAATCATTAAGTCTGCTTGCCCATGAGCCACTGTGGTTACGTACAGGAGTGACAGTCTAAATTCGTGCACTGATGAGATGCGAGTTGGACGCTGTCAAAAAATTTAATCCCTTCCCCATCCCATTAATGAGGCATAAACATATTCACGCGTAAACAGAAATATCTGTCCATTCCATAAACCAGATAGATGTGTCAGCTATTGAAATGGCGTGGCTCAATAATTCTCCACAGGTCTCGTATAAACTTGTTAAATCTATGACACAATGAGTGGTCACGTTTCGGCAAGAAGTGGTTTTAGATGACTATCCCATGACTTTTGCCCGGTCACTGCGATTTCTGAACTACCTGCCCTACAAAACTAAACATATTTTACTTCATCAGCTAATGACAGTACTTTACTGATGTTTGCAAACATGCACAGTGCTTTATGAGTTTTCAAAGAAAATAGAGTATTTCTAATTCTAGAGAGAGCAAAATTCATCTCTTCAGTATAGAAAAAAAGAAAATTTCAGCAGCTAAATACCTGGAAGACCATTAAGAAACATGTTACTATTTACTAGAATTTTCTACGACGCAAAAGGCCAGTATAAATTCCCAGCATCTTTCTGCAGCAGTGTACGGGTGAAGGGTGAATCCAGCAGAAGTAGTGTTTCTCTGGCACTGCAATCAGTATGCCGGTTAGTTATGTATTCACTAGTCAGTATTTTAGCAATATAGCTCATATTTTCGTTAGCAAAGTAATTTCATTAACAAATTAAAATAGAGAATTCGAATTACATCTTTAAGGTTATGTATTCACGGAACACCGTTGTAGTGCACATATATGTGTGGCATTATACCTGTGAAAGGCAACAGAAGTCTGTTGTTACTGCACCACGTAACAAAATCTTAGTCATCCCCAAAAGAGTTCACTGGTCGTTAGAGATTGAGTAGGACTGCTACCAGGCAGCAAGTCATCACGTTTCTACATCTACATCAATACCCCGCAAGCCACCTAGTGGTATGTGGCGGAGAGTATTTCTGGTACCACTAACTGACCCCCTTTCTTGTCTTACTCGCGAATGATGCGTGGGAGAAATGACTGTCGGTACACCTCCGTATTATTTTTAATTACTCGAATTTTCTCGTCGTCGTCATTTCGCGAGATGCATTCGGGAGGAAGTCATGCGCTGTCTGACTCTTGCCGGGTGATACTCTCTCTGTAAACCTCTTCGTGACGCACTCAGTTTCTCGTGGAGCCTGCCGCTGGAGTTTCTTGAGCATCTATGTAACGCTATGGCACCAACCCAACGACACAATGACTAAAGGCACCGCTCTTTGTAGCATCTTTCCGATCTCTTCTATCAGTCCTACCTAGTAAGGGTGCAAGATTCATGAGCAATAGTCAAGAACCTGTCGAACAAGCGCCTTGTAAGCCATTTTCTTTTCGGTTGAGTTACGTTTCCTTAAGATTCTTGATATGAATCTGTCTGGCACCTGTTTTTCCTACTATTTGTTTTGTGTGTTCATTCCACTTATGGTCCCTCTGTGTAGTTACTCGTAGATATTTTACGGTAGATACTGCTTTCAGCAATTTGACATCAACAGTGTTGTTGTATATTAGTGGATTTCTTTTCCTATGCATGCGCAGTATTTTACATTTATTTACGTTCGGGGCCAACTGCCAGAGCCTACACCGTTATCAATCCTCTGCACATCAATCCGCAAATTGTTACTTTGTTCTGGCGTTGCTACTTTCTTGTAGGAAACCGCATCATCTGCGAACAGTCTTGAAGAGTTACCAGTACTTTCTACTAGATCATCTATATAATTGTAAATAGTAATGGTTCAAACATCTTTCCTCGGCGTAATCCAGAAATTATCTTTACATCTGTCGATTTATTTCCGATAAGAGCGGCGTGTTGAGTTCTGTCTACAAAGAAGTCTTGAATCCAGTTGCAAACCTGGTCCGATACTCGGTAAGCTCTTTTTTTTCACTAAACGGCAGTGCGGGACGGCTGAAGTCAAGCAACACGGCGTCAACCTGAGCGCCCTTGTCCACAGCGCTATGGATTTCACGGAGAAACAGAGCGAGCGAGCTGTTTGCGGAATCCGTGTTAATTTTTACAGAGGAGGTTTTTGTTCTACAAAAACATCATAATTCTTGAGAATAAAACATGTGTCACAATTCTACAACAGACTGACGTCAACGATATAGGCCTATAATTACAGGCATGTGCATCTGCCCCGCGACACTTCTTGAAAACGGGAATGACCTGTGCTTTTCTCCAGTCGGTAGGTACCCATCGTCACTCCAGCGATCTGCGATAAACTGCTTCTACAAGGGGAGCAAGTTCTTTTGTATAACGTATGTAGGCTGTTACAGGTGTCTCATCCGGTCCTCAGGCCGTTCCACTACCAAACTGTAGGTGCTTTTCAATTGCGCGATAGGGTTAGCTCAATATCTGCCATTTCCACGATCGTACGATGACTGAAAGGATTGACCGAGTTAGGATCTTCCGCATTCCACAGTGTAACAATTGCCGAAGCCAGAATTCAGTATTTCGGCCTTCTCTCTGTTATCTTTCGTTTCAGTGCAAGTAAGTTCACTGAGTGAATGAATAGAGGATTTCGAACCGCTTACTGATTTTACGTAAGATCAAAACCTCTCGGGATTTTTATTCAGATCAGTTGACAAAATCATACCTTTCATACCGTATGCTTGCTTATCTCATAGCTCTGCTTACGCTCATTTTCGCTTCGCTCAGCTTTTGTTTGTCAGCGAGGTTTTGACATCTTGAATCTGCGATGAAGCTATCTTTGTTACGTAGCAGTTTTCTAAGACGGCTGTTGAACCACGGTGCGTCTTTCCATCCCTTAAGACACTGCTGACAACATACTTGTCTAAGGCATACTGAACAATGCTTTTCATTTTTTTCCATTTGTGCTCCACATCTTTGTTCTCAGCATTGAATATTTGATGTTGACTACTCAGATGCACTTCAATTTGTATACGGCCACTCTCGCTAAGTAAAAATATTTTCCTACCTTTTTGAACATTCCTTTTAATACCCGTAGTAGTAGTTGCTATCACAGCCTTATGATCACTGATATCTTCCTCTACGTTAACTGGTTCGATAAGTTCAGGTCTATTTGTTGCTAGGATGTCTAATACCTCACCTTCACGAGTTGGTTCTCTAATTCTGCTCGAAGTAATTTTCGGACACGACATTCACAATAATGTCTCATGAATCCCTATCTCTGGCACCAGTTTTGATAGCATGACTCATTCAATCTATACCTGGCAGGCTGAAGTCACATCCTGTTACAACAGCATGATCAGAGAAGTTATTAACGATGTTTTTTAAGTTCTCTCTGAAGCGCTCTACCAATACATATCCTGCCACTGGCGGGCTAAAAAATGCATCCGATTACCATTTTTGACCGATCTCTGACGCTTAACTGTACTGAGAATCGGAATCCGTGATAACCTCGCTATATATTATCCAATTCTTTACAGCAATGAATAAACCGCCATCATTTGCGACTAATCGACCTTTACAATAAATATTCCAAGCCGAACTTAGGCTATGTTGTTATTCACTTCTGCTTTCAACTAACTTTCTCGTTCTAATACTATCTGAGCATTATAACCTTCGATAAGCGACACTAATTCTGTGACCTTTCCTTGGATGCTTCTGCAGTTTACTAATGCCATGCTAACCTTTTATATATCCAATCTGTGAGGACGAGCATTTTTTTTGTGGCTAATGTATATTCGATTTTGCAGGCAATTCGTCTCTCATCCCTCATCCCAACTGGGGGCCGTTTCCTCTAAACCAAACAAATCCCATGTGCAGGCCACAGGTACTCCGCAACCCTAGTAGTCGCTTCCTGGGTGTAGTGACGCTTGCGCTATTAAGGCAAACCCTGCAAACTCCACCCGATAGCGGATGAGTGTAGTGACGCTTCCCCTATTAAGGGGAACCCTATAAATCTCCACCAGATAGCAGAGGTAGGGAAATTTGCATCCGATACCATCGCAGAATCGTCTGAACTCCTGGCTTACACCTTCCATTCTACTTGAAACTAGACGACCACAATCGCCCCTGGGTACAATGCTACATGTAGTGTGTCTAGCCTGCACGCCGTGCCGTGTGGGATACTAATTGACTTCACCAAATCAGCCATCCACTGAAAGGAACCGAGGATGGCCTCAGAACCCAAGCAGCAAGCGTCATTCGTGCCAACAGTAGCTGGTTGCTCCCATGCTCTCGATACTCGTCAGCAAAGCCTTCTCCACATTTTGGATGAGAGCTCCTGGCAAACAACCGAGGGCACACTGGCATTCTTTCCCACCCTGCTGGCTATTTCCTTAAGGGGCTCCGTTACCCGCCTAACGCTGGAGTTCCCAATGACTAGCGTATTCGCCGTCTGCAATTTTCCGGACTGGGCAGGAAAATCGGCCACTGCCCCAACAGTAGAGGGCTCCCGTGCTGGTTCAGAAGTATTATCAACACTGGGTAGTACTTCGTACCTGTTCCTATGGCGTAAGAGCCAGCCGTGCGGCCCGTTCCGTCTTCGGCACCAAAGATGTAGAAGGTTTCGTTATTGGTGTCCCGATGTCGCCGCAGCTTTGAGCAATAGCCAGACTGTGGCCAACGCAGCTGTTTATGTACAGCAGCCAATTCTTCTCATGTCCGCTAACAACAAGCACAGTCCCTATCCATACCGTACTGTGTTAAGTGTGTATATCAGTCGGTTGTATGGAATCAGTGTAGTAAGATAGATCGATGCACAGAATGACAGAAAAGGGCTATAGTGTTTGGATATACCCCCGATCACACATACACTAAGCTGCTTGATTTGTTGGTATTTAAGCATACGATTCTGGTTTAACGGATACTGAGACACTGTATTGTAACTTGACTGATCAGCCAAATCACACTACGTTGATCTCAAATAATATATCTAGAATTATTTCGGACATTGAGTGAAACCCTAAAGTCGATATTCCAGCAGTCTGGTAGCTCCGCGGGATCTAACCATCAACGATTGACTTCAGCTGGATATCACATATTTAAAGAAACTTATGGGCTCTTTTCCTCTCCAAACAGACCATTATCAAGGCCAGTGGCGCTCGTGTCTCTGGAGGATGACTAATTTTTTGTCCTGTGTGTTTACTTCTTACATTAATTAAAATTAAATAAAAAAGACTGTCGAATTGTACATTCCTGTTGAAGTCTCTGCCTTTCATGTGCTGTCTCTACCTTGATCCACAAGCACAGGTCAACGAAAGTTTCAACGATCTCTATTACTTTCGAAGGAGGTTTCTACTTGTGGGTCCATAACTAATAAAGGGCTTTTTGGAAACGGAAATTCCACAGTTATGCTGTGACCAATGTAGATGCCAGATTCTAGCTCGACAGCTTGTCTACATACACCGTCTGACAAAAAGAGTGAAGCACGCAAAAGACTTAGTCGGATGTCAACATAACTTTGTACATGTACAAACTATCGGCGGGTACGTAAATGATTAGAGTAGTAAATTTCTGTGACAGGCAGAACGGTCATCAGAGTACATTAGTATTGTTTCCTGCTTAGTGTTGTTGCCAGGCCTTGTAGAGTATATAAAAAGCATGAACAGTGTCAGCTGTTGAGTGGTCACGGTGAACACGGAGACAATGCGTCCTCGTGCGAGACAGCATTATCAGCACATTATAGAGTTTGAAAAGGGCCTCATTTCGGGTCTCCATTTGGCCGGTTGGTCGAATCGTGCAATGTCCAGATTAAATGGGCATTCTGATGCAACAGTGGTCCGATGTCGGACTGCATGGCAACGCGATGGCAAGCACACTTATCGTCAAGGATCCAGTCGAACACGTCTGACCACCACAACGGAAGATCACCGAGCACATCGTAATACCCTCCCATCTACACTTGTCGTCCAAGAGCGAGTAATGGAGTCCCTGCAACGTTCTGTGTCATCCCACAGTATTGGTCAGAGAATTGCAGCAGCCGGACTAGGAAATTACTGGTCTATGCGTTGGCTGCTGTTAATACCACAACACAAGGGGCTGAAATGGGAGTGGTGCAACAACTGGGAAGCGCGGACTGCTGATTAACGGCGTCACAGTGCGATCAGCAATAAATCAGCGTTCTGCACCATCGGCGAGTATGGGCACGACCTGGTGGAAGGTCTCATTCTTCCATTGTTTTGGAGAGATACAGCGATATTACTTCTGGCGTCACGGTGTGGGCAACCATCGGATTTGACTTCATGTGACAGCTGGTAGAGATTGAGGGAATTCTGACGGCACAGCGGTGCGTCTCGGACATTCTGTATCCTCATGTGTTACCTTTCATCCGAAAATATCACGGTGCCATTTTTCGAAAGGGCAACGCTCGTCCACACATGTTACGCGTCTCCGTGAACTGTCTGTGTGATGTTGAGGTACTCTTATTGCGAACAAGATCCCCAGGTCTGTCCCAGATAGAAGGCCAGGGTGGGTGAAACCTCATATTGATAAGTGGGGTCATACAGAAAAGTTGTTTGTAAATGTAATTCGATTTTGAAATCACTGAATTAATGCGTAAAGTTAATTCCGTTTCCTCCTCTCCTTTTGCGTGGTTCACTTTTTTGTCAGTCTGTGTACAAGAATGTGCGACTGAGAGTTGCTCAGAGAGCCCGAAACTAATATCTAAAAAGTTAAATGTACGTAGATAAAATAAAGACAGTTAAGAGTAGGAGTGGAACTTCTGTTTCCAAAAGTTTACGGAAGCAGAATCTGTTGCAGGAGACAATGGACAGCATCTGAAAGGGTGTGATTAATCCGAGTTAAAGATTTTCTGGAATACTGTCTAGGAATGAGGAGGCTGTTGTTCTGGAGAATGCCTACAGATTTAATCTCATCAGATTTAGTCTCACCCTCCACATCTCAAAAAATAGAGTAGATTGGGAATGCTTTCTATTTTAAAGGTATGAACTCGAATCTTTAAAGCAAGCTCGTGCCAACAAGTGGCAGCTTTATTCACCTAGAGTTGGTGATGTAGCGGTCCTCGTCCAGAACGCTGTTGATGGCAGTTTCCCTGAGGGCTCCGCCGGCCGCAGCATATGAAGACGCCAGGTAGGACTGGGATGGGTCCCACTCGGATCGTCTCCCAGTGTCGTCAATAGACTCATATTCATAAGCTTTGTATGGAGGCTTCAGACTTGGATGTAAGTAGCCAAGGTATCCCTGAAACACATGTCAGTTTTGATAAAACATCTGTATGTATACGGTACAAGGTTATTACAGATGACTGAAGTGATTTCACCGCTAGACTAAAAACAGTTTTTTTTAGCCATTTTCCACTTTTTCCACCAAAGCGCAGTAGTTAGCAGTTACTAAAGATGAATACAGGCGCTGAGAAGACGTTCGATTTTTAATTTAATTGGCATCATTCTGTTACTGTAATGCGACATTTCTGAACTTGATTTCACAATGACGCACCAAGAGCTAACTCTATTGGACGAAACTTCGAGCAATTTTAAGGGCATGATTCCCCTGTAAGGAAAAATCGACGGGCCCGCTGATAGTGACTGAAGAAATAGATGAAGGTGGAAGGGCAGATTTCCTAAAGAGCTGCAAAAGTCGAGGAGGAGGAGGTTAGTGTTTAACGACCCTTGGACAACGAGGGCATTAGAGGCAGATCACAAGCTCGGATTAGGGAAAATAGGGAAGGAAATCGAACGTGTTCTTTGCGAGGAACCATCCCGAAATTTGTCTGAAGCGATTTAGGTGAATCACAGAAAACCTAAATCAGGACGGCCAGGCGCGGGTTTGAACCGTCGTCCTCCCGAATGCGAGTCCAGTCTGCTAACCACTGCGCCACCTCTCTCGGTGCAAAAGTCAACAGCCAGAGAAAGTGATCTAAACATTCTTTAATCTAACGTTTAAAAGATCTTACGCAAGCTTCCGAAACAGAAATCCCATCGCCTGCAATCACTAGAAGCTCCTACGCTAGAATACATAGCGAGTCGCTTTGAGGTTTTGACACGAATGGAACAGCTTTTGGGAAAAAAATTATCTTTAACGTTGAACAAACTTTCTAAAGATTGTTACAATGAATAAAAGAAAGCCCGCTCCTCCTGAACGTTGGTCCAGCGTCTTAACTACTACCACTTCACTAAGTACTGTGATCGGACTCAGTATACGATCAGATATTCCTGAGAGGACTTCCACGTTCATAAACTTAACTTCACTTTTTTTGGGGGGAAGGGGGGGGGGCTACTTGAAAGATTGTCTTTGTGCCAACTTTATCAGCATACCTACCAGAATTATGGGCTGTGGGCTGTAATGTCTTCGAAAAATTGGTATGAATACGTTACATCTAATGAGGGAGAGACAACGACCACAAGCCACAAAAACATTAATACTATCCATATGACTAAAAAATGGTCTGTAATGTTGTGTCAAAAAACACAGCTACGATTCATTAGTGAAACCAGTTCAGCTATTTGTAATAATCCTGTTTATTCCTTCTTTATTTTAGTACGTTATGAAAGTTTTATTTATTTACTGTGTTATGTAAGTTTTTTACGAAAAAAGAAATGAAGGCTGTTTGTAAAACTATTATAGCTAACAATCCTTATCTCATTACAATAAAACATACGATATGCCTAAGTATTAGAAGCCCATCATTACCCTGTCGTAATCACTCTCCAGGTCTCCGTCTTCCTTGATGGGAGAAAATGGCGGGTGTATTTTAGGGTCAGAGAGCTGCCTACGATGACCCCGTATCTTCCGGGAGCGTCCCATTATGGGGGAGGCAATCTTCCTCTGGATATCCAACCTAAGCAAAATGTAGAGAAGTGCAGTTTTTAATACCATTTACGAAAATATACAAACACGTTAGCAGGTTAACAATAATATGCATGAGCATGCACAAATAATGTCTGTTCACCAAATCTGGATAAAAAAGTTTTGATGTTACCTTCTAGGTTTACACTCAGAAATAATGCGAGATAGAGGAATCCTCCGCTACCCTTGATTGTAATTGTAGAACTCAAGTTTAACATGGCAATGGAATACTTTGTATTGTTTTACTAGCTACAAACATTAAAAATGAAATTCTTTCTGTATAGACATGTGGAACTGTTTCATTTAAAACTCGATGATTTTTCGGAGTCCGTTTCCAGGGTGTTGTTCAAAGTAGTCTTCGTTTCAACAAATCCTTTACTTAGGGGCTAGTCGAAAGGTCGGTTCATGTTGGGCATTACATCACGTCACAACAATACATTCAGCCATGAATTTCAAATAGTGAGATTCACACCAGCCGTCAACAGCACGGCACCACACCGTCACTTCATGACTCTGACGTTGACAGGATGGGAGCGTCATTTGACAGTTTAATCTAGCAGAGCCTCGTCCTATGCTAACATCTGAATTCAATCTATTTTTGTTATGCTTACTCAGATATTTATGCATCCATCGTTAAGTATTTGCATAGTTAATGCTGGCACAAGTGATTTAAACTAGCTTTTATGCAGTGGGCTTTGCATGTTAGAAAACATGATTACACATTGTATAATACTGCACACCACACCTTACCTAAAATATAGTGATCAACTAACACAAACCATACGACGGAATATTGTTTCATAGTTATTTACACAAATATTGTGGAAATGGAAAGTGCTATTGATGTGTGATTTTGTTTTTCACAGAATGGATTCGTTGTCAGAGGCTCGTATTGTTGCCAATCAATAGATTGTAATAATACTTAGAAAGTGTTTTTTTGAGTAAACATCCACTTTTTAAATTGAACAATGCCTATTGACATTAAAAAACTAAAAGTAGGGTAAATTACAATGCCGGTGGTGTTTGTTGCAGAATACTAGTGTACGTCGTTTACGAGATATCGTATTTTGATAGGTTCTCACATCGACACTTCTGCAGTACCTGTGGTAGCACACACTAAAGAACAACACAAGTGGATACACTGGTCATGTGGATCCTGACCAGTAACAAGACAGTTGACCATCACAGCTTATGTTCAAAATAACACCGACACCGGCAGCGGCAATACATGCTTCCAGTGTGGTATGGAATAATTGCTATACATATGCTAGCATTTCAACGGAGATGTCCGAGCAGGTTGTAGTAATACGTCGTTGCATATGAAGTGTAATTGGTATGTCCTTGTAGACAGCGTCTTTCAGCTTTCCCAAAAGAAAAAGGTCTACAGGCGCCAAATATCTGTCCTCTGCGTCCAATCCACAGATTTTGAAACAATTCGTGAGGACATGCTGTAGTACTTCGTGGGCTATGGACTAGACAGCCATCATGTTGGTACCACATGTTCGTCCTAGTCTGCAGAGGAGCGTCTTCTGGCATCCGTGGAAGATGGTCTATTAGAAGGCAGCGACACTTGTGCACATTTAGTGTTCCGTCTATGAAAAATGGGCCTATGAGCTGATGTTCCACTATCCTATACCACACGTTTACTCTCCATAGACGCTGACGTTCCACCTGACGAAGCCAATGGGGATTGTCAACAGGTGAACAGCGCATGTTTCGGCTGTTTATCTGGCCATGATTGGTAAACTTGGTATCATCACTTGTCAAGATACATGATACGTCTGCAGTGTACTACCTTAATGCCGATGTGCAGAAGCTAACATTATTCTCATATACGTTTGCATGCAGCTCTTGACGGAGAGAGATGTGACAGGGATGGATCCTACACTATTTATCAAAAGTATCCGGATATCTGGCTGAAAATGTCTTAAAAGTTCGTGGCGCCCTCCATCGGTAATGCTGGAATTCGGTATGGTGTAGGCCCACCCTTAGCCTTGATGACAGCATTCACTCTCGCAGGCATACGTTCAATTAGGTGCTGGACGGTTTCTTAGGGGAATGGCAGCCCATTCTCCACGGAGTGCTGCGCTGAGAAGAGGTATCGATCTCGGTCGGAGAGGCCTGGCACGAAGTCGGCGTTCCAAACATCCTAAATGTGTTCTATAGGATTCAGGTCAGGACTCTGTGCAGGCCTGCCCATTACAGGTATGTTATTGTCGTGTAACCACCCCACCACAGGCCGTGCATTATGAACAGGTGCTCGATAGTGTTGAAATATGCAATCGCCATCCCCAAATTGCTCTTCAACAGTGGGAAGCAAGAAGGTGCTTAATACTTCAATGTAGGGCTGTGGTGTGATAGTACCACGCAAAACAAGGGGTGCAAGGCCCCTCCATGAAAAACACGAACTCAACATAACACCACCGCCTCCGAATTTTACTGTTGGCAGTACACAAGCTGGCGGATGACGTTCATCAGGCGTTCGCCATATCCACACCCTGCCATCGGATCTCCACGTTGTGTACCATGATTCGTCACTCCACACAATGTTTTTCCACTGTTTAATCGTCCAATGTTTACGCTCCTTACTCCAAGCGAGGCATCGTTTGGTACTTTACCGGCATGATGTGTGGCTTATGAGCAGCTGTATCGACCATGAAATACAAGTTTTCTCACCTCCCGCCTAACTGTCATAGCACTTGCAGTGGATCCTGATGCAGTATGGAATTCCTGTGTGATGGTCTGGATAGATGTCTGCCTATTACGCATTACACCCTCTTCAACTGCCGACAGTCTCTGTCAGTCAACAGACGAGGTTGTCCTGTACGCGTTTGTGCTGTACGTGTCCCTTCACGTTTCCACTTCACTATCACATCGGAAACAGTGGACCTAGGATGTTTAGGAGTTTGCAAATCTCGCGCACCGTTACCTGGTGCTATCGATACGATCTGGAGACCGAGCAACAGTCAATGGCATGGTGTTTGTCGTCTTCCCCGCCTCCGTCGGGCAGAAATTAATGATGGATTAAGTCTTTGCTGTCGAAAGAGCCGATCCACATCCTCTTAATCTTCTTTTTTTTTGGGGAGGGGATGGAGGGGAGGGGAAGGAGATGGAGGAGAGGGGGCGGACGGAGGGGAAAGACGAAGAACACCGCGCCACTGACTGTCGCTTGGTCTCCGGATCGTATTGCTAGAACCAGGCCCTATCTCCTGTGTTGTTGCAGACCAAAGGCGGGTCACAACTAAAATCAGTGTTAGTGCTTTGTTATAAAATTCTGCAAAAGAAAAAAAAAGTTATTCAGAAACTTGATAAAATCCTGAAAGAACAAAGTCAGTTTTTTGTCTGCTTTAACCTAAACAGATGCCCTACAGAAAGAGACATGTAAACAGGCAGAATAAGGCGCTGCGGTCGGCAACTCCTGTATAACGCAAGTGTCTGGCGCAGTTGTTAGATCGGTTACTGCTACTACAATGGTAGCTTATCGAGATTTAAGAGCGTCTGAACGTGGTGTTATAGTCGGCGCACGAGCGATGGGATACAGCATCTCCGAGTTAGCGATGAAGTGGGAACTTTCCCGTACGATCATTTCACGAGTGTACCGTGAACATCAAGAATCCGGTGAAACATCAAATCTCCAACATCGCTGCGGCCGGAAAAAGATCCTCCAAGAACGGGACCAACCGCGACTAAGAGATCGTTCAACGTGACAGAAATGCAACCTATCCGCAAATTGTTGCAGATTTCAATGCTGGGCCGTCAACAAGTGTCAGGCTACGAACAATTCAACGAAAAATCATCGATATGGGCTTTCGGAGCCGAAGGCCCACTCGTGTACCCTTGATGACTGCACGACTCAAAGCTTCACGCCTCGCCTGGGCCCGTCAACACCGACATTGGACTGTTAATGACTGGAAACATGTTACCTGGGCGGACGAGTCTAGTTTCAAATTGTATGGAGTGGGTGGACGGATATGGAGACAACCTCATGAATCCACGGACCCTGCATGTCAGTAAGGGACTATTCAAACTGGTGGACGCTCTGTAATGGTGTGGGGCACGTGCAGTTGAAGTGATATGGGACCCCTGATACGTCTAGATATGACTCTGACAGGTGACACGTACGTAAGCATCCTCTCTGATCACCTGAATCCATTCATGTCCATTATGCATTCCGATGGCCTTGGGCAATTCCAGCAGGACAACGTGACACCCCACACGTCCAGAATTACTACAGAGTGACTCCAGAAACACTCTTTTGGGTTTAAACACTTTCGCTAGCGAGCAAACTCCCCAGACATGGACATTATTGAGCATATCTGGAATGCCTTTTAACGTATTATTCAGAAGAGATCTGCACCCCGTACTCTTACGAATTTATGGGCAGCCCTGTAGGATTCATGGTGTACGTTCCCTCCCGCACAACTTCAGACATTAGTCGAATCCATGCCACGTCGTGTTGAGGCACTTCTGTGTGCTCGCGGGGACCCTACACGATATTAGGCAGGTGTACCAGTTTCTTTGGCTCTTCAGAGTAAACTGATACAGCTCAAGCTTGATATATTCATTTAAAAAGAAAATATTTTTTTCTTTTAGTTTTGCGCAGAAAGATCAGTTATTTTCTCCTTGATCTCTGGATTACACCTGCGAAAATGTTTCTCCATTGAAAGCACTGCAAGCACATTTGGTCTTTCCAAATTCATAGCGCTTTTTAGAAAGTTTTTATTCTTTTCAGTGTTGAAAAGCGGCCTAGTTTCTCTTATGTCACAGGTACTGTCATAACGATTTTTATTAGTTTTATAACTTCGTTAATATCATCCACATTATTTTCCGAGAGAATTTTCAGTAGCTCAACTAATTTGGAATATTCATAAACTGTAGACGTACAATAGAATAATTTTAGACCAGTTTCAAGCTTTTCTTTCTCAACCTTGGGACAAGCTTCAGCTGTCAGCAGTATTTCCTCTGCACAATGTTCATTCTTATAACTAGCGAAGCATTTCTTTTTGAACAATTTAGCAGCTACAACTGTTAAGTAGAAGATTATCTGTCCACCATGTCAACACATGTACAGTCAGACACTTTCTTAGCCTCTGCCGTGATTCTCTTTGAATGATTCTCAAAATACTTTGAAGTTATTAATTCTACAATAGCAGTTTTGAGTAATTTTGAATAATTCATTAACCTTAAACACATTAATTTCTCGAGATTGCATTTGATTGTAAATTATTTCAAGATGAGGGATGATGTTATGAAACAGCCATACCCAAAACATGAAGTTATTATCATTCAGTTATTTTAAAATTCCTGTTGCTTCTGCAGTGTTTTGATTTACATCTGATGTTCACTCAATTTTAGTAAAGCTGTTTTTTAAATGTTGTAAATTTTTACGAACTCTGTTTGTAGTCTGTATGTTGAAGTTCCATCTTGTAGAAGTTGGACGTAGAATGCTGACGTGCATATGCTTCTTTAGAATGGACACACATTGCGGTGATCTTGAAAAGGATATTGGAGTAGCCAGAATGTTAGAACAAAATATTTTTACCTTTCATGTAATACTTTCTAAATTTCTCATTATCAGATTAAGTTGATGTACATAACAGTCAATGAAATATGCATTGCTGTAAACTGCTTTGATTTTTGGTTGAACTCCTGCTTTTTGCCTTTCATAGCATCTGCACCCCCAGATGTATGAGATCATTTTGTCCATTTCCTTGAAGAGATGTCTTATTATTCTAAATAGATCTTGATATAGCGCCTGCAGTTTGATCCTCTGGAATAAAGAACCCCCAGAAATACTCAAATATTTTACCATTCAATGCGTACTATAGAACAAGAAACATTTAAGTGTGTTCCGGAACATCTGTTGTCAGAAGGCGTAAGACCTACAGAAGCAGGTTTTCAAATTGCCGTCCTTATCTCCTTTGTAGCAAGCATTGAAGTATCTCATTCTGGATCGTCTTAGTAACACCTTTGAAGACTGCAGTGGTTTCTCAGTGATTCTTCAAATCTGAATATAATTCAAATACAATAATTTCTAATCCTCTAAATATACCTGGACTAACTGAATCATCATTTTCGTCATGTCCACGTGAGTGAGTTTCAAAGCTTACAGAAAAGAAAATGCAATTTATTATTTTGGAGAAAATTTCACAGTTTTTTGAACCTTTATATTACGCTCATTGAATGAAAATTTGTAGGCCCCATTAAGTTTCTATTAAATACTATCGGTTTATGAAAGTGATAGTGAAACTACGCCATCAACGTGCTCCTTTGATTTCTCATTCTTTTTAGTTTTTTGTTCCATTTTATTTACATTTCTCAAACTATCTTTTGACAACGTTACATCACCTTCAAATAGCAAATATGGAAAACAAAGAAATGAATATTTTACTTTACAGTCACAAAGCAGATTTTTTTCGTTCTAAGTATTCAATATTAAAGATGCGAATATATTTCTCTTTGTTGCCTATGTGTGGTTATTAGTATAGCATGTATTGAACAGCCTCTTTTCTTAAGTGTAACTTTCCCATGGAGTGACGGCTGGGACAAATTAAGCTGTTGCAGTTCACTTACAGTCACAGAACTTATCTCTCAGAAATGCAAGGCAATAGTTACACAGATTTTTGTAAAATAAAAGAACCGAAAAATTGAATCCAATAGAACAGTTCGAAGCAGAATAATAATGTATTTCCACACTCTATCATATTCAAGATCGGTACACGGTTTTTAAGCACAACATTCGTCGACTAAAAAAAATAACTGCTTTACATCAACACTAATCCGAGGGTCGGGACTGCGGAAGCGACAGTGCTCCCTCTCCTCCGTCGCAGCCTCGCGTGTAGCTCCCTATGCGCCTCACAGGCACAGTTCCGTATACAAATGTTTGAAACTAATTCATAAACTGCGGTATGGCCATTGGCGTTAAGCTTAGGGATTCTGTATTGTACACGTCTAAAGAAAGCATTCAGTCAAAACAGGACTCATTGTAGTAAATATAGCAATGCACAAATATTTCGAATATTACCTATAGGCAAATAGCATATTTGGAAACTGAAACCTTCATTACTTTCAGTGACGTGTTGAATACAGCAGATCAAAAGGTATGTGTGCATCGGTTGTGAATCACATACAAAGCCGATTACTTGTAGACATCTTCGCTTAGAACATCATACGCTTACGCTAGCCCTTTTGTAAATAATTAATAATAATTAATCATTCTGTTTCTGCAGAAGTATTCTAAATATACAGGGTGTTACAGAAAGGTACGGCCAAACTTTCAGGAAACATTCCTCACACACAAAGAAAGAACCTATGTTATGTGGACATGTGTCCGGAAACGCTTACTTTCCATGTTAGAGCTCATTTTATTACTTCTCTTCAAATCACATTAATCATGGAATGGAAACACACAGCAACAGAACGTACCAGCGTGACTTCAAACACTTTGTTACAGGAAATGTTCAAAATGTCCTCCGTTAGCGAGGATACATGCATCCACCCTCCGTCGCATTGAATCCCTGATGCGCTGATGTAGCCCTGGAGAATGGCGTATAGTATCACAGCCGTCCACAATACGAGCACGAAGAGTCTCTACATTTGGTACCGGGGTTGCGTAGACAAGAGCTTTCAAATGGCCCCATAAATGAAAGTCAAGAGGGTTGAGGTCAGGAGAGCGTGGAGGCCACGGAATTGGTCCGCCTCTACCAATCCATCGGTCACCGAATCTGTTGTTGAGAAGCGTACGAACACTTCGACTGAAATGTGCAGGAGCTCCATCGTGCATGAACCACATGTTGTGTTGTACTTGTAAAGGCACATGTTCTAGCAGCACAGGTAGAGTATCCCGTATGAAATCATGATAACGTGCTCCATTGAGCGTAGGTGGAAGAACATGGGGCCCAATCGAGACATCACCAACAATGCCTGCCCAAAAGTTCACAGAAAATCTGTGTTGATGACGTGATTGCACAACTGCGTGCGGATTCTCGTCAGACCACACATGTTGATTGTGAAAATTTACAATTTGATCACGTTGGAATGAAGCCTCATCCGTAAAGAGAACATTTGCACTGAAATGAGGATTGACACATTGTTGGATGAACAATTCGCAGAAGTGTACCCGTGGAGGCCAATCAGCTGCTGATAGTGCCTGCACACGCTGTACATGGTACGGTAACAACTGGTTCTCCCGTAGCACTCTCCATACAGCGACGTGGTCAACGTTACCTTGTACAGCAGCAACTTCTCTGACGCTGACATTAGGGTTATCGTCAACTGCACGAAGCCGGCCGCGGTGGTCTCGCGGTTCTAGGCGCGCAGTCCGGAACCGTGCGACTGCTACGGTCGCAGGTTCGAATCCTGCCTCGGGCATGGATGTGTGTGATGTCCTTAGGTTAGTTAGGTTTAAGTAGTTTTAAGTTCTAGGGGGCTGATAACCACAGCAGTTAAGTCCCATAGTGCTCAGAGCTATCTGAACCATTTTGAACTGCACGATGAATTGCCTCGTCCATTGCAGGTGTCCTCGTCGTTCTAAATCTTCCCCAGTCGGGAGTCATAGCCTGGAATGTTCCGTGCTCTCTAAGACGCCGATCAATTGCTTCGAACATCTTCCTGTCGGGACACCTTCGTTCTGGAAATCTGTCTCGATACAAACGTACCGCGCCACGGCTATTGCCCCGTGCTAATCCATAGATCAAATGGGCATCTGCCAACTCCGCATTTGTAAACATTGCACTGACTGCAAAACCACGTTCGTGATGAACACTAACCTGTTGATGCTACGTACTGATGAGCTTGATGCTAGTACTGTAGAGCAATGATTCGCACGTCAACACAAGCACCGAAGTCAACATTACCTTCCTTCAATTGTGCCAACTGGCGGTGAATCGAGGAAGTACAGTACGTACTGACGAAACCAAAATGAGCTCTAACATGGAAATTAAGCGTTTCCGGACACATGTCCGCATAACATCTTTTCTTTATTTGCGTATGAGGAATGTTTCCTGAAAGTTTGGCCGTACCTTTTTGTAACACCCTGTATTTACAGCGTTGGCGTTGTCAAATAATGAGCTACGACTTAAAGACCAGTTTACAAAATCGAAGTGGATATCCATAGCAAAAAACAGCCTGATGGATAATGCGCATTAATGACACATGCAGCGGTTTATACTCCGCATAGTTGATGATCTCTACTTTCTCCTCAGGTTTTAAATACAACAGAACGATAGTCGCACGGCACATACAAACGTCTCCGGCCTTGATGCGTCTCGTAACATGGCTGGAGTTGCTTCGCAGGTAGGTGTCACGATTGTCGTTTTCCAGGTAAATATGTTTCATATTCTGGAAATTCGTCGTCGGGAGAGAGGTTCAGAGGTTCTCTCTGTCTGTTACATTGGTCGGTGGTCGCCCAAAAACGAGCTGTACTACAGCTAACGAGCAAAATATTATTGATGAAATACGCCAACAACCCCCACAAAGTATACGTGACGCACCAGGGTAGCTGTATGTCTTGTAAGGTATGGTCTTTGCCGTGTGCCACAGTGAATGGCGCCAACCGGTGTGGCCGAGCGGTTCTAGGCGCTTCAGTCTGGAACCGCGCGACCGCTACGGTCGCAGGTTCGAATCCTGCCTTGGGCATGGATGTGTGTGATGTCCTTAGGTTAGTTAGGTTTAAGTAGTTTTAAGTTCTAGGGGACTGATGACCTCAGAAGTTAAGTCCCATAGTGCTCAGAGCCATTTGAACAATTTTGAACAGTGAATGGCTACACCTCTGTTATTATTCGTTAACTCAACACCAGCACTACAAGACTTTTCGTTGTTGATACTGTTGTCTAGAGGAAAGCATCATCATTCGATGATCGTAAGGAAAAACAAATTTCTTGAAATGTGGATAAATGTAACAAACGTAAGACGAAGATGTGTACAGAGCCATTTTCTTCGGTCAGCATAAGAACGGAAACGGACAGAAAACTCCACCACATACTGTAGAGTGGTCAGATGCATGTACGGTTCCAACACTAATAGATGTGGTGTCATCCAAGGATCGAGGTCCCGTGTCAAAGTTAGTATCTCACGACGCAACCACACGTGAGGACAGTGACTGCCAGACGCAGCAACGAATGACAGACGTGGGCACAAACACACCCTAGAGAGGTTCCATACGAAGGGGCTGCCGGAAGCTTAATCACGTCAGAGCGCAGAGCCGCTCACCCACTCGGTAATCGTCGCCTACGTAGACAGAATTGTCTTAGCTCATCAGATACGGCTGCAACCTAACCTAACTAATAATCAGAACAGTGTAGCAAAGTTTATAGCCAATTGTACACTGAGATGAGACTATCATCCTGTATCGTAACAAGTGATATCACCTATAGACTGTGCACGTCTATTCCTGTGCATTCCGTCCCGCTCTGGTCTGCTTAGTGTTCTGCTAATCTCAGCTGTCTAAATATTATTTGTCTTCTCTGTAACATATGTTTAACCGAGTGTAAGCCCCCACGAGAAATGTCTGTAAACGAAGTCGTTCAGTTTCAGGCGCAGAAGATTTCGCGACTGCTGCTCAATGCACAGCTGCTGACAACCTTACTGTTGTAACAAGCATCTCCACAACCGGTTGCTGCTCCCAGGTTTTTCCCAGTTTAACAGTATAGAAGAGGACAGGTCGCAATACCGCGTCCAACTCAAAGCACACTACACAGCATACAACATTAAAGGTATGGCGCGAATTGCTTTCTTTTTATCAACTGTTGGGGACGGCGTGATTCTTCTGTGTACAAAATTGTTCCCTGACTCTCGTCCGAAAGATACTGCTTATGAGGAGCACGCTCGCAAACTCGACGAACATTATGAAGCACAAATCATGTCGCTGCAATGATATTTAAATTTTCTCGCCGTAAGAGGCACCATGAACAACCATTAAAACAGTGTACTGGTGAACGTAAAGGGCTGACAAGGTGTTGTAGATCCAGGTCTCTTGTGCAGTAAGTTATAGTGATGTAATCTTACAGTATAGCATCATGCAAAATGTGTCAAGTGCACGTATTCGCACTGCTATCCTAAAATTGTTAGATCTGGATATGAAACCAGTTTTGTCAATTGTAGAGTCTCAAAGTATTGTGGACACAACTGAAATTGATTTTAAAGCACCATCTCTTTCTCCTGTTCATAATACACAAGACTCTCAGCATCCACTTGATGCGAATGTTAAATTGAACAAAAACAGGGCTCAGATTAACAGTAAAAGTAAAGGTAAAACCTTGCAGTCATGTGGTACACGAGCTGTACTTTAGAATAACAGCCGGCCGGAGTGGCCGAGCGGTTCTAGGCGCTACAGTCTGGAATCGCGCGACCGCTAAGGTCGCAGGTTCGAATCCTGCCTCAGGCATGGATGTGTGTGATGTCCTTAGGTTAGTTAGGTTTAAGTAGTTCTACGTTCTAGGGGACTGATGACCTAGCAGTTGAGTCCCATGGTGCTCAGAGCCATTTGAACCATTTCAGAATAACATGAGGTAGTCTTGTCCTCTGTGTTTTTCAAACCACGGCAGAAAAGCTAGTCCTAGTCGTGATGTAAAATGTTTCAAGTGTGGTAAACAAGGTGATATGCAGACCGTCTGACAGTGCAAGCACAGCTGCAGCGTAGCTTTCAGGAAGTGAACGTTGTGACGGCACTGCGATTAATGCTGGTACCAACAAGGATTACTTTTCCGTTTTGCAGAAACCATTTGCTGTTGTCCACAGACAGGGGAACAAACTTTTTCTCCAATTAAGAGACGCACAAAAGACAATTAAATTTCAGTTAGACACAGGTGCGTCTGCTCCGTAATCAATACAGACACCTACGAAATGATCTGTAGTCCATGGCTACAGCAGCCTGCTTCTGTTTTGTCTGCAAATAACAGACACGAAATACCAGTACTTGTTGTGTGACGTTACAAAGTATGTTTCATTTGACACACTATGTTATAGAACCAGTACAAACATTTTTGGTTTAGGACTTCTTTGATTTGTTCATCATGTGCATACAAGACAATGTGTTGCAAATCAGTGTTTCAATGCCTCACATTAATGTTTCTGACTTGTGAAATAAGTACTGTGAACTTTTCAGCCAGGGTTAGAAAGGGCTAAAGATTTTGAGACGCACATTAATTTTGAGACGCATATTACTGCCAAAGACAATGTGCAACCACGATTTTATCATGCTCCATCCGTCCCCCATGCAATACGTGGCTGGCTCTGAGTACTATGGGACTTAACATCTTAGGTCATCAGTCCCCTAGAACTTAGGACTTCTAAACCTAACTAACCTGAGGACATCACACACATCCATGCCCGAGGCAGGATTCGAACCTGCGACCGCAGCGGTCGCTCGGCTCCAGACTGCAGCGCCCAGAACCGCACGGCCACTCCGGCCGGCATCTTCCATAGAAATGGTTCATCTGATAGCCCATTGCCCAATTACAATCAACTTGCAAAAGAGCACTCACATTATCTATGATGAGTTCCACCAACATTTTCTTGGCCGAGAGATCTATCTGGTTAGCAATCATCAGCCTTTCCATCCAAGCCTGACCCATCATAGACAGCTTAAAAATTGAAAGTTAGGCTCTGTTATTGCCTAATTTTCAATAGAAGTTGTTATAAAGGTCCACAGCACAACAACGAATGCTGACATATTGTCTCGGTTACCGATCAGAAGTGACACAGTGTTTTATTCGTATGAAACATCATCTTGTCAAATCGATACTCAAGATTTTGAATTTCTTCAAAATTTTCCTTTTGATTTTCGACAAATTACTGTAGCAATTGCTTCTGACTAAGTCATTCAGGCAGTTTTGCAATATTTGCGCCATGGGTGGTCACGTAATTTGAAAGAATTTCGCCGGCCTGAGTGGCCGTGCGGTTCTAGGCGCTACAGTCTGGAACCGCGTGACCGCTACGGTCGCAGGTTCGAATCCTGCCTCTGGCATGGATGTGTGTGATGTCCTTAGGTTAGTTAGGTTTAAGTAGTTCTAAGTTCTAGGGGACTGATGACCACAGCAGTTAAGTCCCATAGTGCTCAGTGCCATTTGAACCATTTTGAAAGAATTTCTCCACCCAGTGGTGATCGTTACTTTTTGCATCGTCATGTGCTGTCTCCACAGGTAGGTATTCTGCTTTTCCGTACAGGAATGACAGAACACAGGTTGTGATTTGTCACTCTCCCAGCGGGAAGATTTGTCATTGTTGCCTTAAGGTCACTGGGGCATAGTTTGCTCAAAGCAACTCGACCGACATCATTTTACCTGGGTGAGCATGGAGGCCCAGATTTAGCAAATGACCCCTCACTGTAATGTGTGTGTAGAGTACGATTTCACTCGGCCGCAACACTTTTTTCAGTGGAAATGTGTGTCCGGACCATGACAATCCATACACATAGATTTTGCGGATTCGTTCCGGAAATATAATGGTTGTTGCTGGTCGACACGTACAAAAAATTTCCTTTTGAAGTCCCCATGACATCCAATACTACTGCTAGTACCGTATTCGCTTTGTCCTCTATTTTTGTCTCGAAGATCTTCCTTAGGTCCTTGTCTCGGACATTGGACCACAGTTCACGTCAGCCAAGTTTCAACAGTTTTGTGCTGCAGTTGGCGTAGTTACAACTACTGATTCTCTTCACCCTCAGTCTAACACTGAGGCTGAATAGTTCATTCGAACATTCAAAAGTCAGATGGAGAGTCTCAGTTCCTCCCACGCTCAAGAGCAAGCCTTAAAGATTTTTGTTTCCTCCTACCACTCCTTCGTACATGATGGAAAGTGACTGGCAGAATTATTACACAGTTGTCACCACTGTGCCCTGTTGCATCTTCTGCTGCTGCCATGGTAACAGTTCGTTCTGAGGATTCAGACAAAGTTTCAGCACCAGGATGAAGTATTCTTTCAAGTTTTTGACAAGAAACAGCATTGGAAACACAGAATCATCATCCGAGTATTAAGTCATTCGTCTTACGTCATTCAAGGTTCCTCTTGGAAGCACTGATATCACGAAAACCAGCTGTGTCGCCCTTATGTCAGTAATTGTGATGCAGAATTTTTGCCCACAGACCCAGCACACTGCTGGGGTTCGTTTCTGCCTCTCCTTTCGTTGCGGTTGGAGCTGTGCGGAGTAGAGCTGATGGAGATCGATGTTGTGCCGCCGCTGTCGCCGACAGTCCTGCAGGCAGAGCCCATGTCCACGGAGACGGAGCTCCACGATACCCCTCGAAGCATCCTTGGAGTTTCGCTTGTACTCAACCCGACCACGGCACCTGCATCAATGGATTTGGGCATGCGCGCAGTGGCTGGTTCTTTGACCAGTCCCTCGCATGGTGGATACCAGGATGCAGACAGAGAGCTGCAATTGGCTATCGTTACACTCCCTCTCTCCTCATCTAACACTGCATTCAGGCCTCCTCCCGCAAACGTCATGCGAAACAGGACTACACGACGATGGTGCAGAGATTTTGGGGGAGAGGTTGGAGGGAGGGGGTGGGGAAGAATGTGGTATCGTCCAAACAACGAGATTCCATGTCAAAGTTGGTGCCTCACAACGGAACCACAGTAAGGATCGTCGCTGCCAGAAGCAGCAACGACTGAAAGACGTCGGCATAGACACGCCATCAAGAGGTTTCATGCACTGCCACTGCTGGAAGCTTACTTACGTCAGAACGCAGTGCTGCCCCCCCCCCCCCCCCCCCACTTGGTAATCATCACCTATGATGAACGCATCATCTTAGCTCATCGAATACGGCAGTGACCTAACAGAACTAATAGTCAGAACAGTACAGCAAAGTTCGTATTTAATTGTACACTGAGATGAAACTACCGTTCTGTATTGTATCAAACGATAACAGTCATAGAGCTCATCGACAGTAACAAAGACAGACTGTGAGCATGGATTGTTAGTATTTTAAGTACTTTATATTGTTAAAAGTTTAATAAATTGATCTAATATAATGTGGGTGTTGTAGTATCCGCTAGACCTCCACCTGAAGTAAATCTAGGCTTACTACAACACCCTACAATCTTGACAACCTGTCACTACAACGGGAAGTCAACGACGACTTCTAAACATTAGAAAATAGTCTGATGAAGTGTTCACTCGCAGGGTTCCTTCAACATGCACAATGTTTAGCGATTGGTGTGGAGCGAATCCGTGCGTCACCTACAACCGTTCATTGTAGGTCTGCTTTAACAGAGGTATCAAGACTTCTCATAAACAATTTGCGTGATGCAGTAGAAGATATTCCATTGCAGGTTCCGCAGAGCTAGTGATTCCAATATGATGATGCCTAGAATCAAATCTTACACACTCTAATTGAATATTCTAACCACTTTTTTCACCAATTAAACTAACTGGTTTACTGTGTTATATGAAATGATTGTGCCTGGTGCAGGGTTTGAAAATGCTGTGTATGCCGAAGGCTACACGTGTGTAGAGACAGGAGACCGTGACGTCGTTTGCTGACATCGCAAGTTATAAGTAATGCTCGCCACGCTCGCTCGTATTATAATTGAAGGATTTTGTACTTTTGTGTTTTATTAGTCATTATTTTATTGTGAGCTTGGTATTCTTGGCACACTGCAAAGATTGGATGAATACTGAAAGCAATACGTTATTTAGGTTCTGCAGTACCTGGACAAACAAAAAGCGTATACCATGGATAAATAATCACGTAAAACCAGATTGAATGTGCGCTTACATGGGACCTTTTACCAACTGAGTTACCACAATGCGACTCAGGTCTACTTCTCACAGGTATATTTCCGCCACTACCTCATGTCCTACATTCAGAGCTCCACAAAATTCTCCTGACAAACTTGCGGGACTAGCACTCCTGAAAGAAAGGATTTTGTGCAGACATGGCTGTGGGATTGCTTCCTGAACAGAGCTCAGTTAGTAGGCACCTGCCCGAAAAACGCGAAGGTCTCGAGTGGCGGTGCCGGTCTGGGACACAGTTTTAATCTGCCGGGAAGTTGCATAGCTGCGGCAGAAAAAAAACTCATTCTGGAAAGAATCTCCTAGGCTGTAGCTAATCCATGTCTCCGCAATATTATTTATGCCAGGAGTGCTAGTCTTGCAAGTTTCGCAGGACAACTTGTGTGAAGTTTGGGAGGTAGGAGATGAGGTACTGGCAGAAGAAAATCTGAGGTCTCAGTATGTCCATCTTTTTAGCGCTGGTTGCGGGACTCGGCTGTTCGATTGAGGATGTCAAATTAAACACCTTTTAGCCGTCAGTTTTCAGCCTTTTTTTATTGGTCCAATAAAATAAGGTTGAAAACTTATGGCTGAACGATGTTTAATTTGACATCCTGAAAAGCTGAGGTGTCGGATCGTGGGTCGACCTCGGGCAGTTCAGCTGGTGCTGGCATGACTCTGTAATAAAAAAATTGACAAGGAACCCCCTGAGTGGGATGTCACAAAAGACCAATGATGTTTATGGCATTCGACGCCCCGCGTATTGTCTACCACGCAACCACAATATTGGCTACTAATGGCAACTGGGGGTGATACTGGGCATATCCAGTGGTGAGCACAGCATGAGGCTGCGAAGTGTTGTTCCACTACTTATTAGTCGTCGAGTCTCTCACGACAGTGCTACACTGCCAGTGGTGTTGATACAAAGCAGAGCAGCGGCAACGATAAACAAAGCAAACATTGCATTACATCTACAACAGTTGCTGAAGTTGGCATTTCGTCAGAAAGGAATTCAAGAAATTTCACAAAATGAGAAAGAACCGGCAGATGAAATATTAGCGTTTCTGCCAGCTGAGTCAGTGGAATGTGTGATGTCCTTAGGTTAGTTAGGTTTAAGTAGTTCTAAGTTCTCGGGGACTGATGACCACAGAAGATAAGTCCCATAGAGCTCAGAGCCATTTGAACCATTTGGACAATTTACAGGACGTGCATGATAGTGACCTATGACATTGCGCACGTCAAGCTGCGCTCGACATAGATTACAGTGATTTCAAGGGAAGTAGTGCATGGTTGCATAACTTCAAACAGAGCTACAGAACTGGAAGACGTAAGATAACGACATTTCAAACAAAGCGTCAACTCAATGACGCACAGCAAAGAGCGGAATCGGCCCGATAGATGAGATAAACATACTTATCCCATCGTTCAGTAAGATATTTGTTTTCAACTCCAACCAATCGGGACTAAAAAGAGAAAATTTATATGAAAAGAACTCTGTACATTAGAGGTACCAAGAGAGATAGAGAGTTGTATCAAGATCAATTAATATCAGTGCCTTAATGCATTTCTATGCAATTATGTCGACTGTCAATGTGGGTGGTAAATTGACTAGAAAGTTATTCATTATGCTGCGTGAAGTTGGAGGTGCTCTGCCTCCTATGATTCCTTCTCGTGTGTGTCATCTTGCAAGGGCGCTAGGATATATTTACATCACATCAAGTAAGAGTGGGAAAATGAGCGTATGAGAACTACAACTATGGTATGAGCACTGCTTTTAGCAAATAGTTGGTCAAAATAACTTGTTCTTGCTTGATTTCTGGTCTAGGTTTAACATTCATACTCTTTTAGAGCAAACTATACCTCCTGAAATGTGTGTGACATAGAAATTCACACCACCTGGAACCATTGGACCAATTCAGCCTCTGGACGGTTGTTTTTCCCGTTCCTATAAAACGTATTTTCGCACTGTCTGCAGCTACGCCTTAAGGATTGCCTCGTTTACAATGAGCTCCACGACAGACTGTTTCGCATTCGGTTGTATGCCATAACATTCCATTTGCTCTCATCGACCCGTTACACCAGTATGAGTCACATGCGTTCTTTCAGAGTGGATACCTAGCTGAACGTCCTGCACGGTTTGTAACTCCCAAGCAGTTTTCCTTCGATCTTGATGGTGCAAGCCTTTTTTCATTTGCTGTTCATAGTGCAAGTTCATGGTTTGTTTTGAACATTCCAATGTCGATAATGTCCATTCTGTGAAGAGTAATACATACATCTTCTAGAAGGTTGATCTCTTCACCTCCTTCGCCCTCTGTACATGGTAAATCATTAGCAGCTGATATTTTTCCTGTCATAATTGTTAACATAACACTTTCAAATGAGCCTTACTAAAGATTGAACTTGCAACCTCGCACCAAGGGATTCCTTGTGAGTGAAGTTTCAGTCAACAGCATAAGAGATATATCAGGTGATATCCGTACAGAACTGCTAACGAAAAATGACGAAGAAGAAGGTAGATAGAACGGAAAAAAAACAAAAACAAAAAACTTTGGTAGCACACTTGTCCACGATAGGCCAAGATCCTGAGATCGATGCCCAGTCTACCACACGGTTTTTATCTGCTAGAAAGTTTCATGAACGCACACTTGTGACAAAGGCTTTTTAATTAAATCTGTTTGCACACTTGTGACAAAGGTTTTTAAATAAATTTCTTTCAACAGTGAAGAGTCAGTACTGTTGAAGGGTATGTTGATTATTTCCGTGGAAGATTAACTATCAGTGAGACATCTTATGAAGATGAGTCATTAAATTAGTAACGATATTTTGATTGTGTGTTTGTTAATTGTCAAGGTTATGACCAAAGATTACGCTTGAGTTGAAGAGGGCAAAATGACACACGACTATGTCGTTCTTTGCACTGCTCCATCACATACCTCATCAACTGCTGACATGCAATGTGCCTGCTTATAAAAAGCCTACTAAAAATTACAATAGAAACTAGCAACAACAAATACTATTTTTAGTTTGTGGAAATAATTTACCATAAATGTTGATATATTTTACATACTATACGCATATTGTTGTGCCATTTTGCTCCATTGGGTAGCCCAAAATGACATGCTGACAACATTTTTGAAATTCTGAATTCATAGCGAAAACAATCATTTTATTTGTAATCTTTAGGCATATGTTACTCTAGAAACCTCATTGTAATGTAAAATAGCATCTGTATAATTTTAATAGGCATAAATGAGCTGTGGAAGATAATTCACGTTTTAGTTTGTAGTTATGGACCCCTTTTCCCTATATACTGCTTCCTAAGTATTGTTTAAGTACTTGCCTATAGGTCTGTATATTTTTATGACCAAATAATTGTTGATCCTCTGAAATGTTTGGATGACACATTTATCTATCCTTTCAGTTTTCACCAACGTGGTGAATTCGCTATTGAGCTTCATTTTTGTTAATCAGTTCTTTCGTCATTACTAGTTTCTTAATGCCATTACTATACTCCGACGTTTTGGAAGAAGAATCGCCTCTAATAACCTCACATTCACCGTTAATATACGAAGCTGTACAGCAGACAGCACTCGGGCCATACACAGTTTTGGCGCTTATGTGTAAACAAAAGCAATCATTCACAGCAAACGAGTCTCCGTAAAGGAAAAGGTGCTGTAGTAGACATATTTGTCAAGAATAATCAACTTAGAAAAGTCAGTTGCTTATGTAAAAGGGATTTACGAGGACTGCCAAAGTGGTGCTGAGTCACGTGTAAATAATGTATCTTGTTTATTAAATGATGCAATTCGCATACATAACAAAATTAGTCTTGCCACTCTGGCACAATGTGTGCTCATTGAAATACGAAACTTGCTGCTTCATGTATAAAGCTTGCCTTTACTTATGAATGCAATTATTACTGCAAGAACTGATAACTATAGTGAATTATGAAGTAATAACTGTAATGAATCATCAAGTTATTTATTTGCGGTTCTAGGCGCTGCAGTCCGTAACCGCGGGACTGATACGGTCGCAGGTTCGAATCCTGCCTCGGGCATGGATGTGTGTGATGTCTTTACGTTAGTTAGGTTTAAGTAGTTCTAAGTTCTAGGAGACTGATGGCCTAAGATGTTAAGTTCCATAGTGCTCAGAGCTATTTATTTGCTCTGTCCAAAACACATATCACGTCTATGCGTTATAAGTAACAGATTGAATACTGGCAGTCTTACATAAACTCGTCATATTTCTCACCCTATTATGGACAGGTTGTTTGAATACCTCCTCTGACAACAGGTCAATATAGAGTTAGGGCCTAAATCAGTGGCAGTTGCTAATATTCTACATTCAGTAATCACTTCAATACCCCCGCCGGAGGTTCGAGTTCTCTCTTGGTCATGTGTGTGTGTGCTGTTCCTAGCATAATTTAGTTAAGTTAGTATAAGTAGTGTGTAAGTCTAGGGACCGATGACTTCAGCAGTTTGGTCCCATAGGAATTTACACTCATTTGAACAATTTCACTTTAATACTGTTTATACATGAGGTAGTACATGGTGAATCTCAGGGATACAGCATTCTTTCAGCATAGAAAAGCATGGAAAAGCAGTTACTGAAAAGAATTCCCAATTCTAAACATATTCCAATGCATGCGAGACCGACCAGTGTGATTTCTTTCTCACATAGCTAGCCACCATGTTTTCTTAGAAGCATGGAATGGCCAGAAGCCTGTTGGCCCGCAGTCAACTAGGGCTCGCTCCCATGAAAGCGAAAGAGGTTAACTGCTGCCCATATGAAGCCACTCATGTGGTAGGGAAAGAGTGGCGCACAGATGCAGTATTCTAGATACTAACATGATAATCTCATTAACATTCCTAAATATTAAAGTTTAAATCACCAAACATTAATAACTTTTGTTTGGCATAATTTTCTACAAGGAGTATTATTTTTCTGGAGACTCTGTAAGCTGTTCAACTTAGCTTATAGGAGAATGATACATAGTTTCATTCTGTGCTAGTACCATGACAACTGTTTGAGCAACTCATGTTATTGTAGTAGATTGGGTAGGTTCTTGGCTTAGAAATCTTTAGTTTACTGTTTGCTATGTTTCCAAGGCAGGTTTAGAGAGGATAATTATTTTAGGTGATATGAGTGCCCGAGAGGGGACTGCAAGAGAGTGCGAGATATTCTGGGGTCATATCGATGGGCTTCACGAAACCCTGAGGTAATAGAATCCCTGACTTCTGTTTGAGGAACAAGGTTGTAGTGGGGAATACTTGGTACAAATACAAAATAGCCATAAGATCACAAAGTATGGAAGGGATGAAAAAGTGAACCTCGTATAGAGATACACTTTCATTGAGAAACATCTGCAAAATACATTGCTGGATGTTAAACAGAATCTATAGCGTTTCCTTGGAAAGTGATTACAGACTCCCGTCAGGTTCAATAGCTAAAATAAATGAAAAGGGCACTGGACAAGAAACGAAGGACATGAAAACTGGAGGTTAGTAATAAAATAGTAGAGAGAATTAAATACATCAGCACAGCTGAGGCAGCTGATATAAGGTTTTTTCGTAGCATGAACAGAAAGACACGAAGGGATAGAATCCGGAATGATCAAATCCGGAAACAGGCTCAAGTTGTAAGACTACAGCCTTACAGTGGCTGAGAAGCTACAAACTTATGCAACACATGAGTGTGAACAGGCTACCGCGACTAATGTGTGATTTGAAACTAAGGGACAAAAGACCGAGATTCAGATACAAGGATATGGTGAGTAGTCACAGAAGGAGAGAATAGACACCAAATGCATTGTTGCCAGATTTCCGGTGACATCATCAATGATGCCACTGCTGTTGTCAGAATTCTGTCAAAGGCCAATAGTGTATTTGATTGTTTTGTGGAAACCGTCTTAAATGGTTTATTATGTCATTTAATGCTACGAAAATGATTTTCTTTCCCATTGAATTTCAGTATTCGTTTATAAAAACGGAAATGAAATTCAAATAATTTAACGGCCCACTTAAACGCTCCATTCGTGTCATGTGATGCCTGTGACGTCACTGGCTAGCTCGCTGCTCCTACTGTCAACGTAGATTCACAGTGATGTCTTGTTTTGGAATTTACTTTCCGAAAAATGGGTTACAAATGGTATGTAGTACCATATTGTACACATACATCCACAAAAACTTCTGAAAAGTTAATAAAATCTTTTACAGTTTGTGAGCACATTGTCAATATGCAAAACTACCGACGTTTCGGTCGCTGTTGCAAGTAACATTCATCAAGGTGTTTTTGTTTATTGAAAACAAAAGCAATCTGAATGAGAAGTTGTGTACGACGTGATTGCACTGTACCGCTAAATTGACACCACGTCAAAGCAAAAGTTCACTAACTTACTTAAAAAATGGGTTGCACTGTGAATTTAACATTAATTTACCTCCGAGAGATGCTTTCCCATTGTTACAAGGAAAGATAGCGTTACTGAACAAAATTAAACTCTTAGTAAAAATTGTCGTTTACCCAGCATAACATCAATTATTCGGTAGGTCAGATGTTAGGGCGGTAAACCGCCGAATTTTATAAGATGATGTCCATAGATCGCTGGTCCGAATCAAACCCGAAAGAATATTACTTGTAAAACGACTCGACAATCCTCTTATATGAAAACCAGATCACAATTACAAAATTTCACCACACCGATCAGAAACAGATTATTATTGTGTTTTCCTTGCTGTTTACATGACCTTACATTTGCAATCGCTGTTCAAATACGTCACGTTCGAAAAGATATTTTCTAGTTAATGTGACCACATACGTTTTACTTTATTAGAAATAAAGTTTTTTATCTTCGTACTGTTCAGCTAGGGTCCTTATTGCTTACACTTTCGAATTCCACCATGCTACATCAAGATGAAGTCTGCTTCAGACACTGACGACACAAGCATCAAAGCTCTTGCGTTTTGCGATATCAGAATCTTGGTATTGTTTTATATCTCTTCGCATACAAAACCTCATCGTCCTAAACTTCGTTGTACTGTGAGCGTACGGTGATATTGTTTGTTTGCAAAGCAAATGCATTTATCCTCTGTCGCCAATTTCTCAAACTGAGAGCCGCGCGGGGTAGCGGCGCGGTCTTGGGCGCCTTGCCCCGGTTCACACGGCTCCCCCCGTCGGAGGTTCGAGTCCTCCCTGGGGTATGGGTGTGTGTGTTGTCCTTAGCGTAAGTTAAAAAATGTTCAAATGTGTGTGAAATCTTATGGGACTTAACTACTAAGGTCATCAGTCCCTAAGCTTACACACTTTACCTAAATTATCCTAAGGGAAAACACACACACCCACGCCCGAGGGAAGACTCGAACCTCCGCCGGGACCAGCCGCACAGTCCTTGACTGCAGCGCCCTGGACCGCTCAGCTAATCCCGCGCGGCAGCGTAAGTTAGTTTAAGTTAGATTAAGTAGTGTGTAAGCCTAGGGACCGATGTCCCCAGCAGTTTGGTTCCATAGGGACTTACCACAAATTTCCAAATTTCAAACTAAAATTAATGTGAAACTATTATAATACAACCTATCGTCGAAACAACTGCTAAAATCAGTTGTTACTAACACTCTTTCCGTATTTCGTGTAGCACTTTTAAAAATTTATGGCCCTTCCAGAGTATGAACATGTGACATCATGGCCAGTCAACTGCGCTATCAGTTCCGGAACGGAATGCTTACTGTGGGTGACACTTCTGCTGAGTGTCTTCTACAAAGGAAATCAGCACTAAGATTTGCCAAGAATAATTTTCCTGTGCTTTTTGTCGTAGGTCATGACTGATAGTCAACAATATAGTTATAATATACGGACCTATTTGCAAAAGTTCTATAATTCCTTAGTTTCGCTCGACTTTAATTATGTTCCAGGGAGCAACCGCTGTAAATGGGCGGAGCATAAATGCATCAACCTTCGCAGGGTTTCCTCTAACAGAGTTCTGAAAATGCCTTTCTATCGTTACTTAAAAGTTGTAATTGTGTTTCACATCACTAAATAGCTAAACTGTTTGCAGAAAAAGGACGTAAGAACTCTGTAACTTCGGCTAACACTACTATAACCCATGTAGGCTTCGTCGTACTCCTAGTCTCTGACGTAACCAGAGCATCAGCCAATAACAGAGCGTTTTCGATCACGTGACGAAATCCCGATATTTAATCATTTTTAAGCTCTAATTACGTAAAAAAAACAGATTTTTGTGAGAATACTGACCTTAAATGCCATTTTAATATAATGATCATTCAGAATAACAACAATCCAAACCATATTTCTAATTTAGGACAGTAGCCTATTTCCATATGTATAAAATGGCTGCAAATTCAAATTTCGGCACGAAACTGAAATTCTTGAGGGAAATTGATAAATGCCCAGTTCTGCTATTGGGTCCCCCCCTCCCCCTCCCAACTCTTATGATGTCACTTCGGAAGTTGGGCTGTTGCCCTAAGTATAAATCAGAGGAACATTCTAAAATCAAAGATGCCACATTGCCTTGCTGGTATGGAATTCAAAAGTTCAAAATGGCTGACCTGGAATACTGGCACACTATCTATGACGTCAGAATCCAAGATGACGATCGAAGATGGCTGACCTGGAATACTGACATGGTCACTATGACTTCAGATTTCGTAGGTTTTGCCTGAGACATAGGATATTTGTTTTCCCTAGAGGTCTAAGCCTGTCTGTTAGACGAAGGATGCCAGTCTGCTGACCTACTTAACATGATTTCCCTCAAGCCACTATTCACTCTGACATGCAGGCACCTTCAGTTATGGTTGTCAGGTTACTTACAGAATTCACGATGGCTCTGGCTTTTCCCCTGATATCACATACTGCCTGCCCCAAGTCGAAGTCCAGCTCTCTTAAGTTTAAATAATTTTAGACTCCCCAATGCTTAATCCCACCCCGTCCCCTCCTCTTCTGACATCACAGCTTAAGCGATAGTTACCCCAAGTCTGCATCTGACTTGTTCTAAGATTAAGTCCACCTGTGTTATACTTGTATAGCTCATGGGAGTAGATTAGTAAGGACTGCGTCTTTAATGAAACAAATACTCCATCAGGGAGAGGCCGCTTTCCACAGTCACAAAGTCGCCGAAACGGCTGAGAAGTCTGCTACCACGTAGTCTGCAGTACCCCGTTAAGAGCTAAGTCACTGCACCGCTGCTGCCAAGCCGAAGCTGCGGGGTCGCCGTGCTGTAAAGGACAAACGGGTCCGGCAGACTGGAATCAGCCCATTGTCCACAGGTCACAGGTGTGCGCACATACACTGTGATCATAAGTATCCGGACACCACAAAAAATATAAGTTTTTTGTATTAGGTGCACTGTGCTGCCACCTACTGCCAGGTTCTCCACATCAGCGTCCTCAGTAGTTATTAGACATCGTGAGAGAACAGAGTGGGGTACTCCGCGTAACTCACGGACTTCAATAGGGTGTCACTTGTGTGATACGTCTATATGCGAGATTTCCAAACTCCTAAACATCCCTAGGTCCACTGTTTCCGATGTGATAGTGAAGTGGAAACGTGAAGGGACACGTACAGCAAAAAACGCGTACAGGGCAACCTCGTCTGTAGACTGACAGAGACCGCCGACAGTTGAAAAGGGTGTAATGTTTAACAGGCAGACATCTATCCAGACCATCACACAAGAATTTCAAACTGCATCAGAACCTACTGTAAGTACTATGACAGTTAGGCGGGAGGTGAGAAAACTTGGATTTCATGGTTGATACAGCTGCTCATAAGCCACACATCACTCCGGTAAAGTGCCAAACGACGCCTCACTTGGTGTAAGAAGCGTAAAATTAGGACGATTAAACAGTGGAAAAACATTGTGTGGAGTAACGAATCACTGTAGACAATGTGGCGATCCGATGGCAGGGTGTGGATATGGTGAACGTCCGGTGAACGTCATCTGCCAGTATGTGTAGCGCCAACAGTAAAATTCGGAGGCGGTGGTGTTATGGTGAGTTCGTATTTTTCATGTATGGGGCTTGCACCCCTTGTTGTTTAGCGTGGCACTATCACACCACAGGCCTACACTGATGTTTTAAGTACTTTCATGCTTCCCACTGTTGAAGAGCAATTTGGGGACGGTGATTGCATCTTTCAGCACGATCGAGCACCTGTTCATAATGCGCAGTCTGTGGCGGAGTGGTTACACGACAATAACATCCCTGTAATGGACTGGCCTGCATAGAGTCCTGACCTGAATCCTAAAGAACACTTTCGGGATGTTTTGGAACGGCGACTTCGTGCCGGGCCTCACCGACCGACATCGACACCTCTCCTCAGCGCAACACTCCGAGAAGAATGGGCTGTCATTCCCCAAGAAAACTTCCAGCACCTGATTGAACGTATGCCGGCGAGAGTGGAAGCTGTCATCAAGGCTAAGGGTGCCACGAACTTGTAACTCATTTTCAGCCAGGTGCCCAGATACTTTTGATCACATAATGTATGTATTGCTGATTCGATAATCTAACGCAGTGTGGACGATGGAAGTTCCCCGTCACCACCGCTAATATGCTATTGTGATGTCGCCACCTATAGCATCACAGTCCCCATGACCCATTAAAATGATGGGAAACATGAAAAATGAGGGAAGTATACATGTACTTTAAACCATACTGAAAAATGAAACACATTTAAAATTCACGTAAGTTGAAAATAACCCATAACCCACACATACGTTCTGCATGGAAATTGCTACAGTCTGGAGCCGAGCGACTGCTACGGTCGCAGGTTCGAATCCTGCCTCGGGCATAGATGTGTGTGATGTTTTTAGGTTAGCTAGGTTTAATTAGTTCTAAGTTCTAGGTGACTGATGACCTCAGAAGTTAAGTCGCATAGTACTCAGAGCCATTTTTTTTTTTTTTTTTGCATGGAAATTGAAAAAAGAAGAGATATGCACATTCGTCCTCCTGGTGGTGGACACTTGTGCTCTGGTTATGAACTAGAAGCAAAACGTACAGGTACTAGGCATGTAAAATTCACCAAGAAAAATTATGTGTGGCAAGAGTGAGAGCTATGATGTAACCTATGGCCATAGCCTGCCCTCATTTCTGTTACTAACTTGACATTCTTATATGTAACAGCCATATGCCAAGCACATTTGAGAATCAGACGCATTGTAAACTTATTTACAAGCTGAATCGTTACCGTCAAAACCGCAGTAAATATAGAAGATAAAAGAACAGCGACGTCTTAAAAATGTAATAGTCATGTCCTTCTTATCTATGGTATTTGAACACGAAAAAACTGTCACCACTCACTGTCTATTGGGGATGACACTGTGAAGCTATGAATAATGCGGGTCGGCCAGGAGTACTTTCGGCTGGCGGCTGTCTGCAGTGGCGACCTAGGCAAATCTGTTGTCCAGCATCGGTAAACAGTGCATCACCCCAGTGACATGCACCGCGAATACAACGAACATATCAATGAAAGAGCAAAACCAAGCATCAAGGGGAATAATTTGGCAGAATAACAGTAAGCATTAACCAAAACACGTGAAATTCTATAATTATGGTAAAAAGCCAAACACCATCGCCACAATACCAAAGTCAGATGAGTACAGTCGCCTAACATGGGAGAGGAAGCAAGGAAGTTCCAAAATTGTTATCATTGTGATGAGCCAAGACATATAGATGCGGAGTGTGACAGGATTATTGTGTGTGAAAAATGACAGAGGTGTGGATACAAGGAAAGGGACTGTCGAACTATCAGATGTTATAGATGTGCTAAATATGGGCACCCAGCGCCCCAGTGTAGAGAAACAAATAGGAAATATTCCAGGGACAAGGACTGGAAACGAAACCGGTGGTACAGACAGCAGTTACGTGTAGCCACCGTTCAATAGTCCAAGGTGAGGGTAGTAGAGTGTGTTGCAAAAAATGACGTACTGATGATTTATTGCAGGTCAGTCGGTAAGAAATTGAATTTTTTAATACGTACAGGAGCTTATATCAGTGTTCTCAAGGAAAAAGCAATACATACAGAAATACCAATTAAGAAGCAAGAGGTGGGTACTAAACTAAACTAAACTCCGTCCGAACAGGCCATAAAAGCCCACCGATACCGACCGGCCGCTATTGTCATCCTCAGGCCACAGCCGTCACTGGATGCGGATGTGGAGGGGCATGTGGTCAGCGCACTGCTCTCCCGGCCATTTGTCAGTTTACGAGACCCGAACCGCTACTTCTCAGTGAAGTAGCTCCTTTGTTTTCCTCACAAGGGCTAAGCGCAAAGAGGTGGGTACGGCGACAATGGATTTACGAATAGCTGGGAAGGTGTTAGCATACATTCCATGCGTTAAGAAAGGGAACAGACTTCCGTATAATGAGCTAGCAGGTACGGATTTCTTACAAAAACAGAGAGCTGTTACTGATTATAGCCAGAAACGAATAACAGTGAATGAGTATGATAGTCTGGTAGTGACAGTACCGGAAGAGGAAGTATCACCTGAACGGAGGAGACCTCAAAACTATACCTTAGAGTCAGGCTCGCGAAAAAGATATCAGAAAGATAAGAGCAGTATAAACTAGTTTCATGAGGGGAAACGATGACATAGGAATTTGAAAGGACGGCATAGCAGCAAGGGGAATGGCGGAATAAAGAAAGTTTCCCGTGAAGAAAAGTCTCTTAGAATGACACCCGTCACAGAAAGGGAAAGTTATGATCCAAGGAAACGACAGGACCCAGTGAAGAAAAGGTCATGAGACTCCGACTAGAAAGACAGGATATGGTTCAGGAAAGCCAAGAGTTAATAGTGATGAAACAAGAAGTATTAAAGTGTGTATACATTCCAGAAGCTGTAGTATGAAATACTCATGGTAAAGGCTATACTGTCCGAGCATGCAGGCAAGATTGTAAATGTCAGACCATATCAGATACTGGAATCCCAGAACGAGACGTTATGCGAACATAGAAAAAAAATGTTGGCTGACGATGTTATTGTACAAAGTCAAAGTCTGTAGAATGCGCCAGCATTACTAAGTCCGAAGAAAGTAGATGCCAGTGGGAAACTTAAATATGGGTTGGTGACTGATTATCGTAAAGTAGATGAGATTTCAGTGGGAGAAGCATTCCGAATTTCGAATATATCGGAAAATCTCGACCAGCTAGGAAACGCTAAGTATTTTTCCACATTGGATTTGGTCAGCGAATACCACCAGATATTGATTGACTCCAGGACAGGGAAAAACTGCATTTAGTGCTAATTATCAGTACTATGAGTACAAGAGGTGCGGACGGTATTAAAAGAGGCACCTAATACATTTCAAAGAGTAACGAACATTGCACTGTCAGAATTACAGGGAGCAAAGAGATTAGTGTATTTGGAAGATATTACTGGTTACGGAAGTTCTTTACGAGAGCATATCGATAAATTATAAGAGATTTTCTACCGACTCAGGGAACACCAACTGAAGCTGCAGCCAGACAAGTGCGAACTTTTACGGAAGGAAGTGATATGTTCGAAATGTATAATAACTGATACAGGAGTATAGTCAGACGACCAGAATGTAGAGAAGGTAGAGAGATTCGTACCGCCAAAGGCAAGGAAAGAAATAAAAGGATACCTCGGTTTAGTTGGATACTATAGAAAGCTCTTAACAGATTTCAGTGAAGTTGCAGCACCTTTGCATAAATTTCCAAAGCAAGCTGAAAATTATAAGTAGGGAAGCTAACAGCAAGAGACATTCGAAGAACTGAGAAGTTATCAGTCGTCCCATACTTCAGTCCCCTGATTTTGAGAAACCTTTTAGTATTACGACGGACGGAAGTGGAATGACATTTGGTGCGATGTTATCAGAAGGCAAGGTCAGAAGCGACTTACCAATAGCGTACAGGTCTAGGTCACCGAATAAAACAGAAACGAACTATTCAGCCACCGAGCTGGAGTGCTTAGCACTAGTATGGGCAACAAAACAATTTCGACCATATGTGTACGGAAGGAAGTTCACAACAGTAACAGACCACAAGCAGTTAACGTGGATTTTTAGTGTGAAAGAGCCCTCCTCACATTTATTAGAATGGTGTTCGAAACTATAAGAGCAATCTTACGAGCTTTTATACATGCAGGAAGACTGAATACCAATGCAGATGCATTAGGCAGAATGCGACAATCTGATGAAGAGTGCTCATAAGACGGATAACAGAGACTAATGATTTAAGTGAAGACCAGCCAGAGCTAAGTAAGGAGCAGAAGGCTGAAATTATGGAGAAAGTACACGACAGTCCATTGGCTGGACATCTAGGAATTCACCGAACACTGGATTGTTTAAAGAGATATGGTTTGTGGAAGGGAATGAAAGGAGATGTCGAGGATTACATCAGAACGTTTGTTAAATGTCAACGAAATAAATTTACCCAGAGTAAAACTAAAATGGCATTAGTTATTAAAGATGCTGCAGAAAACGTTTTTTGACAAACGTTATGTGGACACAGTCGGTCCATTGGAAGTAGCTGCAAAAGACAACTATATTTTAACTTTTCACCACGATCTGAGCAAGTTTACCGTGGGTGTCCCGTTACAGACACAAGATGTCGACACAGTAGAGGAAAACTTCGTAAAAGAAGTTATACTAAGGCATTTATATTACCGAGCGGGGTAGCGCAGTGGTTAGCACACTCGATTCGCATTCGGGAAGACGACCATCCTGATTTAGGTTTTCCGTGACTTCCCTAACTCGCTTATGGCAAATGTCGCGATGATTCCTTCGAATAAAATGGTTTAAATGGCTCTGAGCACTATGAGACTTAACTTCTGAGGTCATCAGTGCCCTAGAACTTAAAACTACTTGAACCTAACTAACCTAAGGACATCGCACACATCCATGCCCGAAGCAGGATTCGAACCTGCGACCGTAGCGGTCGTGCGGTTCCAGACTGTAACGCCTAGAACCGCTCGGCCACCCCAGCCGGCCCTTCGAATAGGCACAGCCGCTTTCCTTCCCTAATCCGAGCTTGTGCTCCGTCTTTAATGACCTCGTTGTCGACGGGACGTTAAAATAATAATCTCCTTCTCCTTTGATATTGTTGACAGAGCAAGGTTCAATTTTTTTAAGTCAACTGTTTGAGATAATATGGAGATTATGAAAAATAAAGAAGATACAGACAACCGCATTTCACCTCCAGACGAATAAGTATTAGAATTTATGTTTGGGGGAACAGTAAATTTACCAGGAGAATCACCAAAAGAAGCAGCCACAATACGATATAATCATGATGTATTTGTACATCATTTCAAATCTGGGGAGCAATAAGTGCATCCGGTCTACATATACATCTACATCTATCTACGTCCTCCGCAATCCACCGTACGGTGTGTGGCGGAGGGTACCCTTTACTACAACTAATTGTTTCCTTTCCTGTTCCACTCGAAGATAGAGCAAGGGAAGAACGACTATCTGTATCCCCCGTATGAGCCCTAATTTCTCGTATCTTATGTTCGTGGTCCCTACACGGAATGGATGGTATGTTCGCGGCAGTAGGATCGCTTTACAGCCAGCTTCAAATGCCGGTTCAAACTTTCTCAGCTGTGTTCTTTCGAAACGAATCTCTTTTTCCCTTTAGGGATTCCTACGTGAGCTCCCGAGGCGTATCCGTTAACACTTTGCATGCTGATCGAACCTACCGGTAATGTAACAACAACGACGTTGTACTATTGTACATATAAATAATATTTTTTTTCCATCTGATTTTTCGATAAACTAGTGTAATTGACGTTCTGATTTCATTTCTTTTTTGTTTCATGTCATTGTGTTAGGAAAAACTGTAAACGAGTTTCAATGTGAATATTAATGTTTGTGTCAAATGTCAAGCAATATTGTAACAGAATTGAAATTGTTGAAACTGTTGTAAGATGTTTTAAAATTGTACATGTGCGTCTGGTCCATACGTAGGCAATGTGTTAGAATATGTAGAATGCAAAACATCGGGTGAATACCCGGTCTGTCAGGGAGCGGTAGGAGGTGGATGGCAGGCGAGCGCGGGAAAATGCACGCGGGCGTTGTACGGCACAACGGGCTCAGCAGTAGTAGTTGGAGTTTGGCATTGGTCTGAGCAACACGTTCTGGAGCGAGGAGGCTCTCCTGGAAGACGTAGTTTCATTGAGCCTCGGGTATGCCGCTCCAACGTCCATACAGCATGCAAAATTACATAGGCATTAAACGGAAAAGTATTGCGACGCTATGAAGAAATAAAGTGCCGGTACGTCAAGAGCCATAGCTGTGGTTGTATGTGTGCTCTGTGCCTCGCCATCTCGCCGCCTGCCAACCGCCGCACCGATACAAACAGGTTGAAACTTTTAGTACTGTATTCGTATGGACCAGTGTTACTTTTGTTCCATACTGTTCAATAACAACTTAAATTTTACCAGAACTTTCCTATCATTTAATTATCCTCACAACTAACCTAGATAGGGTCCTTTCCAAATGTTGTGCAATCCGAGTGTCCCGAAATGAAATATTAAATTTTGTGTTAATAATAATTACTTGCAGACCTAACTATGTTAGAATGGTGTTTAAAGAACTGTTTTGTTAATGAACCAGTAAATGAATAACGAAGGTCTGATAAAGTTGGAAGATAACTCGCAGGAGAGCTTCTGTAAAGTTTGGAAGGTAGGAGACGAGGTACTGGCAGAAGTAAAGCTGTGAGTACCGGGCGTGAGTCGTTCTTCGGTAGCTCAGTTGGTAGAGCACTTGCCCGCGAAAGGCAAAGGTCCCGAGTTCGAGTCTCGGTCGGGTACACAGTTTTAATCTGCCAGGAAGTTTCATACCAGCGCACACTCCGCTGCAGAGTGAAAATCTCATTCTGGAACTTTAATATTGATTTAGTAATGAAGTTTAATTATTTCGAGACAGATATAAAGGTATTTAAACGAGTAGGAAATAAGATAAAGAGAGTAGTAACTCATATATTGGAAATCTTGAGCGCATAACGGTCTCAGTAATTAATTTTTTTAATACAGTGATCACAACAGTTTCAAGGTCCCCCCCCCTCCCCTTTTTTTTTATTCATTTGAATTCTGAAGTGTTCTAATTGATTTGACCAGCAAAAGTTAAAGTCAATATAAAATCCAAAATCTATCAGTGTTTTTATCTTTAACAAAATTGACATTGTGTGTGTGACTCGAAAGTGCTGTTTCTAGGGTAATCTATGCCCGATTTTAATCAGATCAATAGACAGTACGAAGTTTTGTAGTATACGTTATAGTGTAGTGTTATGTATTTATGGTTTTTCCATATCAGTACAGAACGTGAAACTATCAGTTCAATAGATTTTCTGGTTCTAAAATTCTACTATATTATGCAGTGTTTCTACTTGTTGCTTTGCACGAATATCTGCCAACTTGTACAGGGAAGAAACTCAGTTAATGCCTAATTAGGCTGGCGACCGTATTATTAACAAATTGGTAGCATCTGCTGTGCTTTCTTTTGTCCGTCCTGACGTGTAGTTGCATTTCGAACTTACTTGACGTATCATTGTTATTACAGAGTGGGTGTAAGTCTGATTAGCCACCATTCAGGTACACGCGGTCAATATCTATACAAAAATCCTGTCTTGTAAAGTGAACCCCATTCACTTAGCATAGTACAGGCTTTAATGAGTATTGTGTGTCCCAAGCGCACGTTACAGTAACAGGTCTAACAGCTCGCCTCTGAATTGCTTCAATGTATTCTTTCAATCCGACCTGGTGCGGATCCCAAACAGTCGAGCAGTACTCAAGAATAGTTCGCACTAGCGTCCTATATGCGGTCTCTTTTACAGACGAACCACACCTTCCTGTGATTCTCCCAATAAACCAAGTCGACCATTCACCTTCCCTACCACAATCGTCATATGCTCGTTTCATATCGCTTCGCAACGTTCCTCCCAGATATTTAAACGACGTGACTATGTCACGCAGGACACTACTAATGCTGTATCTGAACATTACGGTTTTGTTTTTCCTACTCATCTGCATTAACGTGTATTTTTATACATTAAGAGCCAGTTGCCATTCATCACACCAACTAGAAATTTTATCTAGGTCATGTTGTATCAACCTACAGTTAGTTATCTTCGACACCTTCCTGTGCACCACAACATCATCAGCTGATTGCAGATTGCTGCCCACCCTGTCTGCCAGATCATTTACATATATAGAAAACAGCAACAGTCCTATCGTACCTCCCTGGGGCACTCCTGATGTTACCCCTGTCTCCGATGAACACTCGCTGTCGAGGACAACATACTGGGTTCTATTATCTCAGAAGTCTTCGAGCCAATCACATATCTGGGAGCCTATTCCCTATGCACGTATCTTCGTTAACAGTCTGAAGTGTGGTACAGAGTCGAATGCTTTTCGGAAATCAGGGAATATGGAATCTGCCTGTTGCCCCTCATCCATATTTCGCAGTATATCGTGTGAGAAAAGAGGAAGCTGGGTTTCGCACGAGCTTTGTAAAGCCGTACTGATTCGTGGACTTGAGCTTTTCGATCTTAGGAAATTTATTATATTCGAACTCAGAATTTTGTAGCAAACCGATTTTAAGGATATTGCTCTGTAATTTTGCGGGTCCGTTTTTATACCCTTCTTATATACAGTAGCGACCTGCGCCTTTTTCCAGTCGCTTGTCAGTTTTCGCTGGTCGAGAGATTCGCGATAAATGCAAACTAAGTAAAGAGCCAGTGACGTAGAGTACTCTTTGTAATGCCGAATTGGAATTCCATCCGCACCTGGCGACTTATTTGTTTTCAACTCTTTCAGTTGTTTCTCTACGACAGGGATGATTATTACTATGTCATCTATACGGGACTCTGTGCGATAGTCAAACGATTGTACGTTTGTACGATTATCCCGCGTGAATGATTTCTTAAACATGGAATTTAAAACTTCGGCCTTTCATTTGTTATCATCTGCTGCCGAACCAGACTGGTCAACGAGTGACTGTGTGGAAGCCTTAGACCCACTTTTACATAGGACCATTATATTTTCGGGTTCTCCTCCAGATCTTTAGCCAATGTATGACTGTGGTAACTATTGTATGCTTCGCACATATATATTTTCATAGATTCAGGAATCTCTATTAACCTTTGCCTGTCGTCATTTGCACACCCTGTTTTGAACCGAGAGTGCAACAGTCTTTGCTTCCTCAGCATTTTCTGAATTTCACTATTAAACCACGGTGGGTCATTTCCATCATTTTAATCCACTTAGTAGGCACATACTTCTGCAGAGTACAATTTACATTCTGTTTAAACTTTGTCTACAATTCCTCTGTGGTCATCATTCTGGAACTAAATGATTGCAGTTCATTGTCCATGTGAGATGCTAACAACTGCTTATCTGCTTTTTATAGCAGAAACACTCTCCTAGCCCTCTTGACTGATTTATTGACTTTAGTAACGATAATCACTATGATGACATGGTCACTAATCCCCGTCTCTATAATGATGCCATCGATAACGTCCGGCCTCTTTGTAGCTACAGAGTCCCAGATATTTCCACTGCATGTGGAAGTAATAGGGAGTTGGCAACGTGAGCGCAATTTTGACATAAAATTGATATGCAAATTAATTAAATTGATCAATTAATCACCCCCCCCCCCCCCCAGCCCCTGACCACGCCCACCCACACCCCCTGATGACATCACATGTTTTCTCAGCTGCACATGTGCCCCAGCCTCCTCATCCCCCTCCCCCCTCTCCCAAGGGGTCAGGAGGGGAAAATGGCGAGAATAGGACTCAGCCTGTTCTCTGCTACTGGAGAGAGGAAGGAGTGTACTTTATTTATTTTTGGAACAATTTATTTAGGGACGGATTTCACATAGATTATTTATTATGCTGATACAAAACACTCGCCCTGACGTGCTTGGGGTCCCAATATACAGTTTACAGACCTGGAAACTACTCGTAAACCACCGAAATAATGCAGTACACTGATGTGCAAACACAAAAACAACTCGTAAATTACCGAAATAATGCATTGCACAGCCTACAGACGTGTTTACAAAATGATGCAGTACACTGATGTACAGACACCTTCACTACGCATAAAATTATCAATATAATGCATGTATAACGCTCTGCAAACACGCTAACAACGCTTAAAGAGCCGAAATAGTGCAGTACACAAGCACTCAGTGCACGTAAAAAACGCAACGTATCAGCGACTCGAACCCTGGTCCTCCTGGGCGGAAAGCCCAAGTGCACCTCCTAACACAATTAAACCACCAGAGGTTTCGAGAGAGTGCGTTTCTGGATGAGGTATCGAATATATTGCTTCCCCCTACTTATACCTCCCGAGAAGATCACGAATGTAAAATTAGAGAGATTAGAGCGCGCACGGAGGCTTTCAGACAGTCGTTCTTCCCGCGAACCATACGCGACTGGAACAGGAAAGGGACGTAATGACAGTGGCACGTAAAGTGCCCTCCGCCACACACCGTTGGGTGGCTTGCGGAGTATAAATGTAGATGAATGTAGATGTAGATGTAGGTGCTTGGAATTGACAGGAAATTAAAAATGGAGGTGCCCTTTCCGGGACTCGAACCCTGGTGCTCCTGGATGGAAAGCCCAAGTGCACCCCCTAACACACAGAAACTGTCCAGCTGCGGAAGAGGAAGGTCAGCTTAGCGCACGACTGATATGGTTGCAGGTTCGAATCCTGCCTCGGGTATGGATGTGTGTGATGTCCTTAGGTTAGTTAGCTTTAAGTAGTTCTAAGTTCTAGGGGACTGATGACCTCGGAAATTAAGTCCCACAATGCCCAGAACCGATTACAGAGATCAGGCCTAATTACACAGCTATATGCATAGCGCTACACAAAGACAGTGTAAAATTGCAATACAGTGCAAAAACTGACGATACCATACAACTGGTGTTATCCTCCTGGGAAAAAATTTCGCAATACTACTCGAAACCTGCGACAGAAGCACTGAAACTCTACCCTACACCTACAAGGTGGCGGGAAAAAGGCTGGGTTGTAAGGTACTATCTTTATTCTTTTCAGTGGGAAATATGTTCAACTGAATAAATGCTGGTGTTGGACAGAGAGGAGTTTAAAAAGTGTATTACCTGTCTGTCGTAGTTTGACATCAGAGTTCGCTACAGACGCCTACTAAAAATCACCCTACAGCCCAGTTAACCGAAGCCAATACACGCTATCATAGCTGATGGAAATGACACTTCGAAACTGTCGTGAAAAAACCAGAACTCGTATTGAACGGGTCATAATGCAGCACATGTACTGGGGAAAATCGTCGTCCTAAAAGACTGCAGAGGAGGTGGTAGTTGAACGTGCATTCTTCTCGATGTACATCACAAACTGCCGAAAATCGAGGCCCTCTCCCCTCCCTCCCTCCAACCACCCTCGTGACACGTGCTGGCCGCTGGCCGCTGGCCGCCTTGAGACGATCGTCCGTCGCCAACACAAAAGCAGGTATAGTTAACTACATTGTAGGAGATAAAAGAACGGCTGTCCCGAATGCATCTTGGTCGTCTAGAGTATAGTGACACAGCCATCTCTAATGGTTAGGGGGTGCGACGAGCTGCCACAGACTAGACAGGCCCCCAACGCCTCCAATAGGCTTCTCGTTCTGCGATGGAAAACACTTTTGTTTAACGTCACGTAGGATGCTCCAATTGGGACGGGGGGAGAGCCACGGTCTCGTAGGGAAAAACCTTCACAACGATAATAAATGTCCTCTTTCCATGAAAATAGACAAAGTTCATTTTCGTTTAGTTTTATGAGTAAAATCTCATAAAAATCTCATTATTGTGTGACGTCCAGCGAAGTGTACCACCACTGATCACAAATGATCAGCAGAGACATACCCACCCTGCGTAAAATCAGGAAAAAAACTTTGATTATTTTGATGTGAAAAATACCGATCACCGCAGAATGTCCTCGTTATTTCGAAATTAAATTGATCATGAAGTCACTTTGCATGGTGAGTAATTTTTTTTTCTGTAGTCGGATTACACTTACCAGGTAGGTCAAATGGGAATCGGTGGAGGGAACACAATGTTCTTTACGAGGAACACTGTTGAGAAATGACATCTGAATCTGACCACAGAGGGATTCTACAGGACACAACATACATTTCGCGTAAGGACCGTGCTATTAAAAACACGATCGTCGCGACTACGTTACCACCACCCTGCATAAAAAGCGGTCTTGAGTCTACAGGTACACACACCAGCTGCTGATAGTGTTACACTTTCTTGTAGAAATGCTGTCAGCGATTTTGATCAAGTTTATCCATTCAAACACTACTTGCGTTGGATGCTGTAGAGACATGTTTTAATGATTACAGCCACTGGTGTATCATACTCGTCGTACTCTCATATCACGAAATGAATCACCTTTTTCGAACCTATCTGCTAAGGATCATACGACAGAAATTTCAGTGCTGTTTTTTAGACAGTCCCTCCTTATCTTGAAACTGCACCCAAGTCTATGCCCCCGCCATCCATGCAGCTTAGTCTATGTGATCGCCCCAATTTAAGTCTGACCTGTACAGAATTCAGAGAGCGCTATATCTAAGATCTTCTGCATCCTGTAGGGAAACAGGACGAGCTGAGTTAATGCGACAGGAGCGCTTGTGGACCACACAGTAGAAATGGGACCATGATCTCATATCTCTGCCAACCATGTACAGCACCAAACGAAGCTTCCCCTTGCAACACGGGGTAGTAGGAGAGTTAGTACGAGCAGTTACAGTGGTGTTTCTTGTTGGGAAAATTAGGAAGGCATGGAGGAAGGCCGATGATTTTGCGACACATCTCCAAACTACATACAGCTAGTTCGAAGGAGATCTGTGTCTCTCAGGGTGCATTCATGTCTATCATTAAATATACAGGTACTGGTTCATTGGAGCAGGTGGTTCGTGATCAAAGTCGCTTCCATAGACCGGTGTAAAGTTTCATCACCTGCACTGTAGGATGACAATATCCAACTGACTATGAATCACACTAGAGGGTTCCTGTATTGCTCCTTCATATGCCGTTTAATACATTGCATTTGTTTTGGTTGTAACACATCCAATCAGAGTACACCGCTATACACTTTATTTCTTCTACCATGACTTAGAGACCCCCGTCAGCTGCTGCTAAACCAACATTAACACGTTTCGGTCCTCTGGTTCTCACAGAAAACTGAACATCACAGGGCATAAACTGTACAGCTACCGCACCACAGGCTGGCAGAAATAAAACACAGACGCGATGTTTCTCATTGACAACAATGTGGAAGACATCGCAACATATGGAAACTGGAAGAGTCTGCGGTATTGTAGAGCTCTTCCAGCAACTATTCGAAGGTGATTACCTGTACAGTTAACTCATCTTCCCATCGAAAGGGTAGCGGATGTCTCGCTGCTCCGTTTCGAAAAGCATTGTTCCTTCATTTTTCAGGGGTACTGCTATCTTATTGGTGAAAAAAATAAAAATAAAAACATGTGTTGGGTATCGCAGCATTTGTAAATAGGACGAGTCTATAGCATTGAGGAACGTTTCCAAACAACTGTATTAAGGTGATGACCTCTACATTCAATCCCATGTTCCACAGCGACAAGTAGCAGATATCCAGTGTTCCGCCAAGGTTCCCTCCATCACAGCAGAGTGGTGTCAGTCAATATTTATGCGGTAATCAACAGCGTACCCAGTGGACGGTCGGGATTCTATCATCGTTATTCTGAACCATCCAGTAGAGAAAAATTACGAACTATCTGCGTGCCGGCATCGAGCACATGTAGCGATCCTATTAAATATAAAGCTATTGATCCATTAAACAGAGCAGTGTAAAGTTGCATCGCCTGTACTGTAGGAGGATGATCGTATCCCACAAACTATACAATAAGTCACAAGAGAAGCTCCCCGTGACCCTGTGTCGTTGTCTGAAACATTGCTTTTTCTGCTGTAGCACGCTTTGTACACTGCCATACATTTTGTTTTTTCCGCCACGACTTTGAGGTCTCTGTCAGGGTCCAAACTGACATTAACACGTTCTGATCCATTGCTTCTCGAAGACAACTAGACGTCGCACGGTATAAATCATCTTGATACTGCTGCTACCATGACACACCATACACACACTAGATGATTTTAAATAAAATACAGTTACAACATAATGAAACTGGAAGAGTTTGGCGGCGTGGTGCTACAGAAGAATGCTGAAGATAAGGTGGGTAGATCACGTAACTAATGAGGAGGTATTGAATAGGATTGGGGAGAAGAGAAGTTTGTGGCACAACTTGACTAGAAGAAGGGATAGGTTGGTAGGACATGTTTTGAGGCATCAAGGGATCACAAATTTAGCATTGGAGGGCAGCGTGGAGGGTAAAAATCGTAGAGGGAGACCAAGAGATGAATACACTAAGCAGATTCAGAAGGATGTAGGTTGCAGTAGGTACTGGGAGATGAAGAAGCTTGCACAAGATAGGGTAGCATGGAGAGCTGCATCAAACCAGTCTCAGGACTGAAGACCACAACAACAACAACAACAAAGTGGGCAGTTTCCAAAGTGCCTTCCGAAGGTGATTGACGACCTGTACATTTAAACTCATCTGTCACAGTGACAGAATAGCTGATGACACTACGTTCCATTTCGAATGATTCCTCATATTGCAATCACGTATGCGATCACTGTTTGGTTGCTAGCCGTCCCCAGAAAGTGTTGCCTATCTTTCTCTATCCCAAACAAGCGATGTCAATCAATCATTATGTGGCAACCAACAGCGTACCAGTGGACAGATGGCGTGGAAAAGACACCGCCGATGTAATGTAATAATAAGCATCACAGTTGATAGTGCGAACAATTTTAGTCATTTTACAGTAATTTTAACACCGACGAATGATGCGACAGCATGTTTCCCATTTTCCGTATAATTGCTAAACAGTACCTTCTCTACTTTGCAAGTATCATTGCGAATGTAGATAGATGACTGTGCAGTATGTCCATTCATTGTTAATTCTCGAACATATACATCATCAAAGTATATCAGACAGCGCTCTACATATTTCTATCACCTTGAGCATAGTGCATAATATACGATCTATCTCTATACGGATGGGAGTCACAGGGCATTCTCGCAGTCTTACGATAAAATTAGAGACTGAAATACCGCTTCGCACTGTCTTTGAGCAACCCATCCTGCAGTACCGTTACTGATTGAATCTGCAGCTGACCAGAAGTAGACCGCCACATTCCGCGTCTCGTGAATGAATAAAGCTTCCAGAGTCCTCGCCCATCCAAGTGCATAAAATTCCTCCAGATGCGACCATGTCGAGGAGGTTAGTACTCCTTATCGCTGTATATTAGTAGATTTGAAGGTGCTATGATGTAATAGCAGACGGTTAAGAAGAACAAGAAAGGATGTTTTTTTATGCATGATGGAGCTCCAGATGAATGGATTTCGAAGCATTTTACGTAAATCAACTACGCTATCAATTTAAAAATATTGTTCTAGTGTCTGGGGTCAGTACCAGGAGGGTATTGGTAAGACGGAACATAAACACACGCACTCCTAAATCTACATGGTTCTGCACTTAAAGCAGGCTATAATGTTAGATTACGACCTATCAGTCATGGCGAATGCAGCGCTGTTATCATTTCAATGTAAGAAATATAGCCGGCCGAGGTGGCCGAGCGGTTGTAGGCCCTACAGTCTGGAATCGCGCGACCGCTACGGTCGCAGGTTCGAATCCTGCCTCGGGCATGGATATGTGTGATGTCCTTAGGTTAGTTAGGTTTAAGTAGTTCTAAGTTCTAGGGGACTGATGACCTCAGCAGTTAAGTCCCAATTTACTCAGAGCCATTTTAAGAAATATATTTCCAGCGCATTACATACACCCTTCCTGCAGGTTTCTCTACGATAAAGTATGGTAAAAAACTGTAAAATGAATAAACCACTTCCTTAAAATATCGATTCTGTGTGATACGTGCACAATGTAGCTTTCCAGAGATGTATAGCGTCCACTGTTCACATCCGATAACGGTTAAGAAATTATACTATGCTCGCATTAGTCCCATATAAAATGATCGTTAGTCACGGAGAATACCTATTACAAGGAAACAGATAAACGCATAGCAGCAGCGTCCGACATGTGAAATTACACGTCATGTCGCCACTAACTCTGTAAACAGGACATCTGTCAAGCAGATGTATACATGGGGATTGCAGTGTCTTACAAACACCTATCGTTAACTTAGAACCATCTTAGTTATTAAACTGAAGTATCGATTTTATACCAAAGATGCGACAAGGGAATGGAGTACATCACATAAATCTTCGTTTAGATGAATGTGTCGAAACAGGATGGTCACGTTTCATCACGCATGAGATGGAAGCCCTCTGATGACGGAGAGGTTTGCTGTTAACATTCGCAAGTAGACAGTGCTCTAAGTCAAATACAGAACACGTGGTTGTATGCGAGTCGAACGCATGCTGTGTTACGCGACTGGCGCATCCTGACAGAACAGCGGAAAAAATGGTCAAATGACCTGCGCCAACGTCTCCCTCCCTCTCTAGAATGCATCATGAGTCTGCCATTAAATCGCCCCTCGTTACAGCTTCATCTCAATCGATCACCCCGTCCACTTTCTGTTATCCTATAACGCAGATGCATGTAAGTTTAGAGGCAGATAGTTCTCTGTTTTCCTGAAAAGCGTCAGATACAGTAGTTAACTCACATGTATCACTGTTACCTCACTAGACATACAGTAGAATGCTGCCTCGACGGAAAAAGTGACTATTTCCCTGGCCCCCTTCACTTCGATGTCGACGTTTTCTCGGATTCCTCTTGCTGTCGCATGCTTGTCCACATGTACAAGAATTGTTCTGCGCCAACCAGAAGACACGCAATTACTTCCTCAACTTTCCCGCATTTCAGCGTATTTTCCCTTAATTTATACGTATTTCCCACCATTTTCCGCAATTTTATCGATTTTGTATGTCACTTCTACCCATGCGATCATGACATAATGTCTCGTTCCGTGTTCTAAAACTGCTTGTAAATGTAGTACAGCTGCCAATACCTAGCGCAAATTCACTATTTTTCTGATCGGGAGGCGTAGTATAGCACTGTACTTGATTGCATCCAGCCGCCCCCACCTGCATATTCCACATTTGTAGTGTGTGTTGCTCTGTTTTCTGTATGTTTGTGTATGTGTATGTGTATGACCGGAAGTGCAATCATCTTGGATCTTTAGAGTATAAAAGAGGGCATGACAGCCGCAACTGATCAGTCTTCCGTGGTAGTTGAAAGTGTCAACATGGATTCCTCCAAAGTGCTAAACGTCCCTCAGCTATTAGGGAGGATGACAAGAGTAACGTACGAACGTTTCGATTTGTGGCTATTACAGCAGAACCTGGATAATCTGGCTACTGACATTTGCAACATAAATTACACCGAAAATGGTAAACTACTTAGCGAGAAGAATGTAAATGTGCTTACACCTATTACAGAACCATTTCTCGATAACATTATGGTGATTAAAATCTATGATCAAGTGGACTGTCAAGAACAAAGAAGGAGATGTGTGGCTCATTTAAGTATTATCTACGTACTAAATTCTCCAGTTCCGTCACTGCAAGACATGGTGTCAAAGCGAAGCTGCCTTTCTCTTACACGGGAACGTCAGTGTGACAGCAAGAGGGATACGGGAAAAAATCGGCAAGGAAGCACTGGAAACAATTTCGAAGAAATATAAAAAAACCTGTGGTAATACCATATAAAGTGGAATTATCTGACATTAAAATGGATGTTCTAATGGAGGAGCTGCCTGGAATACTGCAGCAGCTACGTGTAGACAGCTATTACCTTTTGGACTTGGACATAACGCAATACTTAATATCAACCCAGGACTACTGCATGGAGGGAGATCGCCAGGGAAACAGCAATGCGATTGTGGACATCGATAAGACAAATGGAATAGACTGTCTAACGTGGTAGTGTCCAGACATGCGACAACGAGAAACTTTTAGATCTTCCTTGGCTAAGCATCATGGCATTACCATGTTGCAGGCTACAATATACAGCTACAGAATGGATCGTGTATTCGCCCCTTTGCACGAGTGTTTACGTGTTTTAGACACCAATAAACAGTATTTATAATGTGTTCCACTTTACTCTGTGCCTCTTGCTTCCATGGATAACGTACAGAATAACTGTTGTGTTTAATAACGTTCTGCAGTTTGTGTACTGGGGTAATAAGAATACCCGAAAATTGACAGGTGTACAAGTAAGTCTTCCAGATACTCCAGACAGAGAAAAGCTTATCAGTTATGTTCTGTCTGCATACAGTTTTAATTATCTACCGATAAACTAAGTGGAGATTCTTAACTCAGACTCCAATGAAGACAATATAAGTATTATATGGAAGTGTTGTATTAAAGCAGGAGAAACTTATTTTTCTCAGTCTAGAACACTGTTCTCCACAATACCGGACGATATAGATATTGCAGAATTGGGATTGGTTGACACGAAAAACGTTATTCCACAAGTCCTAAGAAAAAGAGTAAATGTATCACACACACTTAAACCATTTCCCATTAAAGAAATTACACCTTTAAGTACAGTTAATGTTTTACGCGCACGAAAAAGGATACTGGAAATGGAAGACATCGAACTAAAGAAAAGGAAACTAGAGTATACAGAGAAGACAACTGCCATAAAGGAAGAATACAAGCTGCAAATGGAAAAGGAAGAGACTATTGCGGATGTGCAGGCCAGGTTTACATACGGCATTAAACACAGTGTACGGAAATCTGTCTACGAAGGGGGAATACAAAATATTGGCATTTACAGTAAACAGCAATGGAAACTGGTCACGTGTTGGAGTACTGGCCGAAATCTATGGAATCGAGTACGTTTACTATATTAAGGGATACACGAAAAATGTGTTTATTAAGCTCTGTTCCCATTTGGATCGGCTTAAAAAAGGATGGTTACATTCTATCTACGTGTACTGAGCTGGATGTTGTCCACCTAGCACTAGAACAGCCATTTGCCGAGTTTAAAACTGTTGGAAAAGCTACGCTTAATGGACACTAGTTTGCAAAAGTTGTAAACCTAAAGTTCTATACAGAAATCCCGCAAGAATGTGGAGCAGAGGAGTTGCCGACATAAACACAGGAAGACGTGGAATGCTATAACAGTAGCGTCATGGAGGATATACGAGGAAAAATTAAAATACCCGAATACTGTCGCCTAGAAGAACTGCAGGAAGGAACTGAGCTAATAGTTAAAGTCATAAACAAGTACTTTACAGGAAGAAAATTAGATGGTTTAAAATTCGAAAATATACATTCTCTGTATTTGTTAAATTACTGGTTGGAGAAAGAAATAGACGATTCAGATGTGGATTTAAGTTATAAGTTAAAAATTAAATTGGACATTTTTAAAACTATACCTAACAAAAATAAAGAAAGAGTTGTTTTCTGTGTGTAAATGTATTGCAAAAGTTAATAAATATTTTGTACGAGAATATATACCTGCCTTATTTGCTAACCTACCGAAAATCCTAAGACATATCCTATATACAACGATCTATGTGCATGGCCGGCCGCTGGTGGCCGAGCGGTTCTAGGCGCTTCAGTCTGGAGCCGCGCGACCGCTACGGTCGCAGGTTCGAATGCTGCCTCGGGCATGGAAGTGTGTGATTTTTGTCTTTTCGATAAACATTCCAAGACTCGGTAATATCTCTCAGAACTTTTTTACTCTGGGTTTTAGCCAGCTCTCAGTCCCAAGAATGTTTTGAGATTAAGAATTTTCCTGGAGGGCAGTAAAGTCGGTAACTTTCTTAAGAATACTTCGACAATTTACTGATAAAATATTTACAGTCGAACTGTCTTTACTCTGAACTCGGTCTGATTTCCCTGTATGTGTATCGACTGGCGAGTGTTCATGAGAGTTCCTCGAACTACCACCTAGTCTAAAAAAAATTGCTCTGCTACCCGAGTAGCTGCTTCCTTCGTGTAGCGCACCCCTGACCCCAAGGGGAGTCGTACAAATCCAAACCCGATAACGTAGACCCAGAAATCTGCGGTCAAGACCGTCACAGAGACGACGAAGCCTTTGTTTGAGACCCTCCATACGGCTCCAAACCAAAGGAACCCCATCACCTTTGGGAACGATGTTGCAAATTGCGAGCTGTGCTTGCACCTCGCGTGCGGGGCCAGCAGTCTTCAACCGCCTGTAGGAACTGAGAATGGCCTCAGAACCTATACGGCAGGCGTCATTGGTGCCGACGTGAGCCACAATTTGCAGACGATTGGATCCTGTACGCTCGATAGCTGCAGGCACGGCCGCCTCCACATCTCGGATGTGACCCTCCGGTTTACAGACCGAGTGCACATTGGCTTTCTTTCCAGCCCTGAACGCTATCTTCCTAAGGGGCTCCATACCACGCCTAACATTGGAGCTCCCAATAACCAGCAAACCCTTGCTCAAGTGTTCCTGCTCGGACCCTGTTCACTCACAGGGTGAGTAGGCGAGGCCATATTGCCAGCCTCCACATTGTCCCTCCGTCCCGAGCGACGCGAACACGTTACCACCCGCCACTCACTCAGCAGGTCCACCGCACTGGATGCATTAGAAGGTGCCTCGGCAGTAGAGCCCTTGAGCGAAACAAACGACAGCTGCCGTGTCCTACGCAACTCTCCAGAATCTCCGCGGCCGCTACACCCAGAGGCGGTGGCCTGAAGGCGACTGATCACATTCAAAACCACATTGAACTGTTGAGAACTGCAGCCAGCTCACCCTGCATCCGCGCACAGCAGGCACACGTCCTAACCATCTTAGCAAGACTATCTGAGGAGTAATCAGTAAAAGTTGGCAGAAACGTAGATAAACAACTTGTTACCCTCCTGATGTGTAACCGAGGAATGCTGATACCTCAATGAACTATGTAGCAGGCTATTCAGAAGAAATGACAACTGAGCTACAGACTGCCTGAATTTACACTTATAGTTAACAAACAAAGCTAGACTAAACTTCCTAAATATCAAAACATGCAAGCAATTAAACAAATATAGACTATTAAGAAAACATTGGAAACGCTAAAAACGAGAATTGACACCCCAGAAATTTGTCACAGGCGATAGCTGGCACCCAATTGAGCGACTAACTACGCTGAATATAGTGGTCACTAGTCTCAAAACAAAAAGCTGAGCAACTATGCGCTACCGACGATTAGAATATACACTTACAAAACGTGAGATTAAACTCTGAGAATCTGAGTTAGGCGATCTGTTGAATATTTACTGTTCGGAAAGGTCGTGGAATCAAGTAAATAAAGCGGCGCTAGAGACTTCTGAGGCGGAAAACTACACTAGAAAGTAAACTCACTCGAGACGAAAGATCGGAAAACATGCAAATTCTTGCAACAAAAATATATAGCACTACTAAAAACAGCTAAATAATCAGCTACTGCTCACTTCTGCTCAGAAGTAAGTTAGAATGGCACTAAACTAAATGATGTAAATAAACTATGTACAACCGATAAGCTGCTGTTGCTGCTGATATCCAATAGCGAGACACAAAATAAAAGAAGCCAAAGAAGTGAGCAAGATATAGTATGACAACGCTGAACATTACCTAACATTTCTGACAGGGGGTAATGTGTTACTACATGATGAGACAGTAAGATGTTAGGAGATCAAAATAGTTGGATTCCCAGTTCAGAGACCCATGTTAAGTAATAAAAATAATTGCCTAATGCTGTAATGAAAGCGAATCGGAGACAGGAACTGAAAGTGCATACCAATAGACTCAAGTCTCATTACTAAGATGAAGTTAGGAATGTAAGGGAGTAAGATAAGGATTTCGCTTACAGACCCATCATGATGGCATCGACTGCAGTGGTGTGAATGCTGGTTATCACCGCTTGTCAATTGCCAAGTGTACTGAGAGATGGTTAAGATCATGAAGATTCACATGATAAAGGCATCACCAGGAGTACATTACCACCACAAAGGCGACGTCCAGGTAATCAGTACGACACGGAAATTGGTAACCTATGTGAATCTGAAGAGACTAGGCGAAAAATTCCACGTCGTGAGAAGAATAGGATTATGCGTGATACAATAGCGTAAAGATAAACTGGTCGAACTAAACATTCGTCAGGTAGAATGTAATATGCTAAATAACGGGGTTACGCACGATGCAGAACGACTGCAAGAAATGAAGTCGCTAACACATTAAATAACAAGGCAAGTATGTAGATAGAGAAGGGGAATTCTCAACTTTATAGCAGAAGTCAGTAAAATTTTATTTTGGACCTAGGACGAGGTAGATGCTGCTTATTGCAAAACGCACATATGGAGTATGGAGTCTAGATCATAACAGTTGTTGAAATAGTGGCTGTAGTCAAAGCCATGTTGTCGGGTTTTAATAGAACCATTGATTCGATCACCGCAGATGAGTACTTGCTCAGAACTGGAATGGCTAAACTAGAAAAATTCATTACCTACTCCCTGAGGACTACAAAAAACGCTTTAACAAAGACTGCCGCGTTCATGAGGACAATGAATAACTCTTGCAATTACAGATTTTATTTAATGAATTAAGTATGGAGTTTGAACAATTAGTTAGCGTAATCATTCACGCCCACAAGGGCATTCTTGCCTCTAACATAATGAATCCAGTTAAATTGTCAAATATCTAAGGCTAACAGAAAATGAATTAAGAGAACTAAAGTTTCCAATACCTCTAATCGAAAAATATGGGTATGTATTGTTAAAAGTTATGGATTCTGGTATATTTGTAACCAATGATATATTAGGTTGGGTAATTAGTACTCCACTAACTTCAAATAAGGATTTTAAATTTTATAAAATGTTACCATTACAAATTGAATTGACTTTTAATGCAGATCAATATGCTTACATACAGCTAGAGAAGGAATATTTGTTGATAGACAGCTCTAAGAAACTATATCGTAAGCTATCACCTGATCAATTAGATTGTGAAGCAATGGACAAACAAATAACTATATGTAGACAATCTTTTGGGTTAATTTCATTGAACAACCAGCAAGATTCTGAAGCGAAATTATTGCAAGACAAATCACATACCGAGTAATTGTGTCAAGAAAATGACTGCGTTACAACGAAGTTTACGGAATAGTTTAAGCGCTAATGAGTCGATATACATGTATGCAATACCTAAGGAGGAGGACATGACCATTTTGTGTAGTATGTATCCATCTGAGGATATTAAATTAAGTGGAATAGGAACAATTTAATTTCAGAGAAAACTGTCTATATACAATCAGACAAAGCAATCCAGGCAAACTATACCAGCAGAGTGGTAATACCATACGTAGATATCAACTTAGATTGCTGTGACGAGGCAGAAACAAAAATCAATACCTCAGACAGAAATACAGTTTGAATTACCTTTGATGTATATATTACTTCCTACTTTGATGATTTAAGAGTAGTAGGTAAACTGTTAAAAGACATTGGTAAGTTCATAGATAAAGAACAACCGCCGCGCGGAGTGGCAGCGCGGTTTGAGGCGTCATATCACGGACTGCACGGCCCCTCCCGCCGGAGGTTCGAGTCCTCCCTCGGGCATGTGTGTGTGTGTGCGTTGTTCTTAGCGTAAGTTAGAATATGTTAGTTTAAGTAGTGTGTGAGTCTAGGGACCAATGACCTAAGCAGTTTGGTCCCTTAGGAATTCACACACATTTTAAAGAACAACCTACATTAGAGTGAGGAAATAAGGTCCAAACTTATTCCATTGTTACTTACATGAGTATAATTTTAATTAACTTTATAACTGTATTTCTACGCTGTGCAGATGCCAGAGTGATAATAATCACTAGACGTTAGGATGTTTTCTTTCCGGTGGAAAATAAGAGAAAAATTACGCAAAAAATGTTGTAACTATATTTTAAATGTGTTAATGGCATTTTGGATAGTGCACGTTAATGTAATTTTGGTGTAGGTATTGTGACCTTAGAAAAGTTTAACAAATTTTATAAGATGTCGGATCACAACAAGAAAGTGAAGCCAAACAGGATATTGGGGGCAGGCAACACTTCCCAAAGCAGCTCGACACTATTTAGTTACTTCAGACTGGTCAAACACGCCAGCAAGTAGCACACGGCTCCTAGCGTCGAAGTCAAGAGAATAACGGGAAAACTTTCCAATGGGGGTAATGGAAGAATACCGAGTACGATTTAGAGACGTAATGAAACATTAATGCGATCGCATGTCGAAGGATGGGTCCAAAGGAATGTTCCAGAATGAGATTGAAGAAAACCATGTGCAAGCAGAGTCAATTAAGAATGATATAAAAGGATCATGTAGCACTGAGTAGAGTGAGGTTCAGTCTCAGTACCAAACATTCAGAGGGCAGTAACACTCTGGAGCAGTAAGCACAACTACGAGAAGACGGTGATATTGACACACAGTAACTGCAAGCGAAGTAGCGTTTTATAATATTCATTGGAATAATGTTGAACAAAGATTGTCTATTTCTGTCTAAGAGAGTTAGCATAACGTAATTTCTGTGAATAGCAGGAACAAGTTACTATTTGGAACTACTCTTTTGTATGCAGTGTCGATTGATCAGTGGAGGCAAAGGAGGCTGGGCCTCTTCACTTTTCTGTGGCAGAAGCAGTAGCAGTAGCAATAATTGTTTTTACTACAAACCTTTATGCACATTTCTCAGCGAGAGCGAAGACATTAGCCTGCGTAATTCATCTAAACTGCCAGCGTTAGAGAGCAAGTCAAAGAGGGCAAGCTTAATCCTAATCTTAGGCAGCGGGAGACGCGAAGCAAATGGCGAAGAGACCAGACACGTCAGGCCGCATACAAGCTGACGTCACTACGAGTAAGGCTGTCGTAGCAGTGTTGCCGTGCGCTTCGGTGGCATGGCGCCCAGCAGCCGTCGTGTCGCCTCTCTAGGTTTCTCGAACGTTAGTTGTCCCATGTGCAGTGAATATGTATCAAGTCCAACCTTGTACAAGGACTGATGTGACGCTTTCGAGAGAAGACATCATTACTTTCTTGCAGGAGCTTTCGTTTTCAAGGGGATGTGAAACTGAATGACATGAAATTTTGGAAAGGACGTCAGTGCTAGAACTTCTTCAGGAAGGTAAGGTCAAAACATGTGCATCCCAAAGTTCATGGTATGAGCAGCATATGCACTCGCCATGTTTGTTCTTAAGCACAAGCAAAACTTTGATCCACTGAGGATTTCGACTATCTGAGGGAACTTTCTAGAGGCTTAGCACGGCATGCATCTTGTAAAGATCATCCAAGTAATTTTATCTGCAAACAAGGATTTAGAGTTTCAGAGCTACACTACTGGCCATTAAAATTGCTACACTAAGAAGATGACGTGCTACAGACGTGAAAATTAACCGACAGGAAGAAGATGCTGTGATATGCAAATGATTAGCTTTTCAGAGCATTCACACAAGGTTGACGCCGGTGGCGACACCTACAACGTGCTGACAGGAGGAAAGTTTCCAACCGATTTCTACTATACAAACAGCGGTTGACCGGCGTTGCCTGGTGAATCGTTGTTGAGATGCATCGTGTAAGGAGGAGAAATGCGTGCCATCACGTTTCCGACTTTGATAAAGGTCGGATTATAGTCTATCGCGATTTCGGTTTATCGTATCGCGACATTGCTGCTCGCGTTGGTCGAGATCCAATGACTATTAGCAGAATATGGAATCGGCGGGTTCAGGAGGGTAATACGGAACCCCGTGCTGGATCCCAACGGCCTCGAATCACTAGCAGTCGAGATGACTGGCATCTTATCCGCATGGCTGTAACGGATCGTGCAGCCACGCCTCGATAACTGAGTCAACAGACGGGGACGTTTGCAAGACAACAACCATCTGCACGAACAGTTCGATGACGTTTGCAGCAGCATGGACTGTCAGCTCGGAGACCATGGCTGCGGTTACCCTTGACGCTGCATCACAGACAGGAGCGTCTGCGATGGTGTGCTCGACGACGAACCTGGGTGCACGAATGGCAAAACGTCATTTTTTCGGATGAATCCAGGTTCTGTTTACATCATGATGGTCGCATCCGTGTTTGGCGACATCGCGGTGAACGCACATTGGAAGCGTGTATTCGTCATCGCCATACTGGCGTATCACCTGGCGTGATGTTATGGGGTGCCATTGGTTACTGGTCTCGGTCACCTCTTGTTCGCACTGATGGCACTTTGAACAATGGACGTTACGTTTCAGACGTGTTACGACCCGTGACCCTACCGTTCATTCGATCCCTGCGAAACCTACATTTCAGCAGGATAATGCACGACTGCATATTGCAGGTCATGTACGGGCTTTTCTGGATACAGAAAATGTTCGACTGCTGCCCTGGCCAGCACATTCTCCAGATCTCTCACCAATTGAAAACGTCTGGTCAATGGTGGCCGAGCAACTGGCTCGTCACAATACGCCAGTCACTACTCTTGATGAACTGTGGTATCGTGTTGAAGCTACATGGGCAGCTGTACCTGTACACGCCATCCAAGCTCTGTTTGACCCAATGTCCAGGCGTATCAAGGCAGTAATTATGGCCAGAGGTGGTTGTTCTGGGTACTGATTTCTCAGGATCTATGCACCCACATTGCGTGAAAATGTAATCACATGTCAGTTCTAGTATAATATATTTGTCCAATGAATACCCGTTTATCATCTGCATTTCTTCCTGGTGTAGCAATTTTAGTGGCCAGTAGTGTACTTAATGAATATCACAAACTGATGAAAATTAGGCACAAAAATTAAGTGAAAGTTAACAGACATCATGAAAATACTAACTGAAACTTTCGTGTAAGCAGGAGGTCATGACGAGACAGAGGATTCTCTTCAGAACCATTCTTAAACTTCTGCTAAACGGGAATGAAGATTTGAAACCAAACTGGAAGGAAATGGACTATTTCCAGGAATTCTCAGAAACTATACAGAACGCAGTGATTCAATGTAAAAATGAGAGAATTTGTGAATATACACATTCAAGTGGATAGAACCTCATTTTATGCCTGCGTTGTGGACGATGACAGGCGTTGTTAATCAAGCTAGAACTGCCACTGCTTTATTCACTGTGCTAAGTGACGTCTTTCGGAATTATGATATGAAGAACAAATTGGCGGTCCAAACTTAGGATTGTGCTTCTTTCTGGCAGGAGAATCAAATGGCCTGCAAACTGCGGTCCGTAAAATTGCCCCCACAGGTATTTTAACTCACTTGTTTGCACATCGTTTGAATTTAGTTTTGAAGTAGAACTGCTCTTGTATAATACCAATATCTAAGGATACTTTTTATCAGTGTTTCAGGGTATCCCTGATTTCTTCAACTGCCCTTCCAAACGCACAACAATCCTCGAAGGTATTGTTGGTAAATTCATTTCTTCGAATAGTGAAATGAGATGCAACTGTAATGCCAGAATAATATCTGCCATTCACGAAAACCATCCGGAGCTAACTCAGATTTTAAATGAAGTAATTGACACTCTAGACTCTAGTGGAACGACTGCAAGAGAGGTCTTGGAATTTCAAAAACTCTCGTAGACTTTGACTTTACTTTTCTTCTGTTTTCAAAGTCTTTTTAAAAACTGAACTGCTTTTCAACATTCTTCAGAAGAATACAAATGATGCACAGATTTGCAACAGTGCTGTCTCAGAATGCATAGCGTTCATAAAAATGTTAAAAATGAGGATAAATTGATTCATTTTTTAAGTTCCACGAAACTCTCGACTAATTCTCAACCCGAAGCTTCCACCAATAGAGCTGAAATGGTGGATGAAGGCATTGGCAATCCATTGATGTCAAATTACAAGCAGGTGTACTTCGAGGTATTGGATAATATTGTAACACAGCTGGTAACAAGATTTTCACATTGTGATAAATTCCCAGCATAACGTAACATTTCGCTCTTTCAGTTTTGGAGACGTTACCAAAAGAATGATTGAGATTGAAACGGTCCAAATTCTTATAGAAGATTTCAAACTACAGGGTGTATCAAAAAGAATCATCCGATTAGGTACGTCTGTATTTCTGAAACTAATGAACATATACAATGAATTTTGTTTTTTGATGAACGGGAAACTCAAAAAATTGTTTTCATACCTTTTCATAGACGTTTAATATTCCTCTCTCGAAATGCACGGCATCTTTCAATGCGGTACTCAAATTGTTCCCACACTGCAACGAGCATGTCTTGAGTTACAGCTTCCACCGCTGCTGTTATGTCTCAGTTCATTCAGTCTTTTATAAACCTCCACAAGAAATAGTCATATGCAGTCAGCTCCGGTGACCTTGGAGGCCAGTAATGTAAGTCTGAATCATTTGGTCCAATGTGATCGATCCATCATTCAGTAATCCCTTGATTTAAAAATTCCCGCACTTCCCGATGCCAATGTGGCGATTCCCCATCCTGTTGGCAAATGAAGTCGTTCGAATCATCTCCAACTCTGGTAAAAGAAAGTTTTCAAGAATATGAAGATTGTGCTTCCTGCAACAGTGTTCTCGGCAAAGAAAAATGGACCGTAAACCTTTTCTTGTGAAACTGCACAAAACTCATTAAATTTTGGAGAGTCCCTCTCATGTTGTACAACTTCATGTGGTTGTTCCGTACCCCATATTCTCACATTATGAGAGAGTTCACCTTTCCATTTAAATGGAATGTTGCCTCGTCACTAAACACTAAGCGTGGAAGAAAACTGTCATCCTCCATCCTGCCAAGTACGAAATTACAGAAATCCGCACATTGTTGTTGGTCACCTTCACGAAGAGCTTACAGTAGCTGAATTTTGTATGGTTTCATGTGTAAACATCAAGCAGCACACGACAAATGCACATCGGGGGCATGCTGAGCTGTCGAACTCCACGGCTAACAATTTTTTGCGGACTTCTTGTGAAGCGGGGACGGCCCGGCGATTTGCCTTTCCACAATCAATCTGTTTCTCGGAATTGCTCATGCCATCGCCTAATGCTGTGTGCTGCACACACCATACCCAGTGCGAAAGTCACGTTGAGCAGTTATTACTGACCCGCACTGCGAAAAACGTAGAACACAAAACGTGTTCTGTTGTCCGATACCATTTTTACTAGAACAGAAGTGGGTGCACACTGCTGCTACCTAGAGGGAACCATGTAAGACTCGAGAGTTTGCCCTTTTCAACAGTACATTGTTCACGCACATATCTCAAATAATATGATAGCTTGATTTTATTAAAAATCGGATGATTCTTTTTGATACACTCTGTATATTGTTCTATTGCCACCATTCCTGCAACCATTGTTTTAGATGAAAGGAGTTTTACTTGTCTTAAATGTGTAAAAACATATTTGAGGGACGGTGTGGCCCAAGATCGCTTATACCACTTGTTTGTACCTCAGTTGAAAAATCAGTACTGCCAATAATTGAAAGCTGAGAGACATGGTATGGCGATGTCATCAAAAGACTCGTGAAGAAGAAAGATCATCGAGTTGACTTGTTTTATAAGTAACAACGCACAAACGCCGAATGTACCAGTTCGTTTGTAAATAACAGTGATTATTATTATTAACACTAGTAGTAGTAATAGACGTCGCCGTCATCGTCTTAGTAATAGTAATAGTGGTAGTCGTTAGGAACACTGGGTGTGCTTACGTTAAAAGGGAAGGAAAGGGGCTTTCCACTACGTTTCCTGGCCTCCCCAGAATTCAGACCCATGTTCCGCCACTGCTTGTGTTGTGTCTAGACAAGACAGCCTAGACACAATGAGAGGAAGCCGAAAGGCACGCGCTTAGTTCACGCAGGCAAGAGATAGGTCTGTAACAGGATACGTAATGAATGCTATAAAGAAAAGTACGTAGCTTCTGTAATACTTAACTTTAATCCATCCTTGGTACATCTGGAGATTGTGGCGATACAAGTGAGACTCTTTAGATACATGCAATGTTACTAATGGCGCCTTGCTAGGTCGTAGCCATTGACTTAGCTGAAGGCTATTCTAACTATTGGCTCGGCTAATGAGCAATGCTTCGTCCATATAGTCGATAGAAAAGTCGTCCGTACAACTGGGGCGAGGCGAGTGCTAGTCCGTATCTCGAGACCTGCCTTGTGGTGGCGCTCGGTCTGCGATCAGACAGTGGCGACACGCGGGTCCGACATGTACTAATGGACCGCGGCCGATTTAAAACTACCACCTAGCAAGTGTGGTGTCTGGCGGTGACACCACAGCTTGTATGGTAGGCAGCGGCGGATACAGAAAAACCTCAAGGAGGGGGCGCTAAAGATATCTTGAGCTACCTTCACTTTTACCGTAATAAAATATAATCAAGTCACATGCAAAGTTTAAGAAAGTGTTATTTACACTGATTATACACATATACAAGACAATGCCATCTTATGACATAAAAAAATTACAATTGTGGTTCTCTTCCTTAAATGATGAATTCTATGCCCCTATTCTTGCTGGCATCGTCAATAGGACAATGAATGATAGGGCGAGTGTTCTACAGAGCTAAGCCATTAAGTGGATCCTCCTTCACTGTCGACCTCAGCCATGTCTTTGTATTCCGCAATGTTGAAAATCTTCTCCCTACTGTAGCAATGTTTTTACTGAGAAATTGCTATGAATTACTATTATTAATACTTTACAATCAACTGATAACTCTCACTCTTGACTAATCTTCACACTTGCACTTGCTACAACTAGGAATTTTTACTTATTCATTTTTCAGTCATAATATTTCTGCTTCTGAATGTAAACTAGCCTCCTATTCGGCAAATAGTCCATATTTATAATACTACGTATCGAAGGTTCTCTCTACACGAATACAGTAGAATATTCGCTACTTTTCTCGAACAAATGCCAGACAGAATAACGTATCGAGATCACTAGAATGGCCGCGACTTTTCTCGTAAGTATGTGTTAGCTCTCTATGTGCCAGACAGAAGCGTATAAAATACGATGACGCGGACGCGCGTCCTACATAGGAAAGTACAACTACTCGATAACTCGATTCAGTCGAGTCGACTGACGGAAGGAACGAACGAATAGCGTGAGGGCTGACTGGCGGGCGCGGCGCGGGTGGCAATGCAGGCGGCCCCGCAAGGGGCGCGTATCCGCCGCTGATGGTAGACAGAGTGGCCTGTGGGAATTAGCGAAGTAGTTCGTAGTGTTGGTGGTGATTGGTTAGGCCAAGTGGCTCGTAGTTAGCAGACCGAATGGCAGTCAAGCAGTCGTCTCTGATAGAGATCCTTTCTAGTAATTACTGACAACATCTGACATCTTGATAACGGGTTCTTTTCTGTCACCTCATAGTAAAGGAGTACGTTAGAACAATGAACTGATTAGAGAAAGAATAACAAAATGCTGCTTTAGCCAACGATTCCTCCCAACTCCGCGAGAGTTACCAGTCTTCCGTAACCTAACCCCCTCCAACCAGGCGAACTTGGCGACGTTATTACCAAATGTGTCCAAACAGGACCAACGTGCTGTTATTCTTTTCTTGGCAGCTAAAGGCAAATCACCGTTAGACATAAACTGCAGAACGATGAATGTGTATGGGGCTGCATGTCTGTTGTGGTATGGTGCGCCAAGTTTCAAGCGACGATGGGTGGTGCTGTTTTACGATAAAGCACGCTCCCACATCGTAACACAGAAGTTACGCCCACTCACGTGGGGGACACACGAGCACTCACGCTGTAGTCCTAAACTCTCCCCATGCGATTATCACACCTTCGGTCCTTTAAAAAGGGCGTCCAAGTGTGGACAATTCCTGCCGGCCGAGGATGTGCAGCAGGCAGTTACGGACTTCTTCACACGCCAGGACACGGTGTTTACCAAACGCGTAGCTTCTGTCTGGTGCTTTGGTGGGATGATTCCATCGGTGCTCACATCGATTTTGCCTGATTGGCATACCGATTCTGGATTGTACGGGCTTTGAACGAAAAACCTTTAGATCGCCCTCATAGAAGCCTCTTGCGTGAACGATTTCTTAAACGTGAGATTTAAAACTTGGGCTTTCCTTTTGCCGTCTTCTCTTGCTACACCAGACAGGTCAATGACTGACTGCATAAAAACCTTCGACCCGCTTTGCGATTTTACGTAGGACCAGCATTTTCTCGGGTTGAGGGCAAGACCTTTTGCTAAGGTATGACGGTGGTAGCTGTATGCATCGCGCATCTATCTCTTTACAAACGAACGAATTTCTAGTAACTTTTGTTTGTCATAATTTGCGCGTTCATTTTTGAACCGTGAGTGCAACTCTGTCCGCTTCCTCATCAATTTCCAATTTTTTAGTAAACCATGGCGAATCTTCCCCGTTCTTGGTTCACTTACTCAGCACATAATTCTGAGGGTGTGATTTACATTCCGTTTCAACTTGGCCCATAATTATTCTACGTCCATTTAATTGGACCTAAATTATGTCCATTCATTTTCTAATTGAGACTGTAACAACTAATTATCTGCTTTTTCTAGTGAAATTCTCTTCTAGCGTTTCTGATGGCTTTATTAACTTTAGTGAGCATTGTCACTATGATGACATCATGATCACTAATCCCTGTCTCTGTACTCACACCGTCGATAAGGTTAGTTCTCTTTGAAGCTACAAGCTCTAAAACATTTCCATTGTGTGTGGGCTGTAGAACTAGCTGCTCAAGTCAGTTTTCGGGAAACGAGTTCAAAAGCAGTTCATAAGACTGCCTGTCTGTACAACCCACAATGAATCCATAGACGCCCCAGTCTATACTCGGTAGGTTAAAGTCACCTCCAACTAATACTCCACGATCTGGGTTTTTCTGAGCTGCTGAGCGTAGTGTTTCTTTGAATAATTCAAAAACTATCACCAGGGAATCGATTGGCCAGTAAAAACACCCATAATTAATTTTAGTTCACCTAGACCTGTTACACGCAGCCAAATAACTTCACAGTCAGACTCAGTTTCAACCTCGATAGACACAATGTTTTTGTCGACTGCAATGAACACTCCCCCTCCTACAGCGTCTAATCTGTTTTTTAAATGTATGGTCCATGCCTTGTTAAATATTTTGGAGATTTTTACTTCGGGTTAGCCAGCTCTCGGTTTCAAGAACAATCTGACTGCGACAAATTTCCTGGAGGGCAGGAAGATCAAGAACGTTGTTAAAATACTTATGCAATTTACTGTTAAAATTTTGACAGTCGAAGTGTCCTTAGAGTGTATGCGGCCTGATTTAACTCTGCATATTGACCCCCATGTGCACTCTGTAAGTACTTTGCTACCCAAGTAGCAGACCAGTGCTACAATCCCCCCGCCCCCACCCTCCATAATGGAGGTCCAGAAATCTGCAGCCAGAATCGATAAACCCGTTGGTTGAGAGCCTCTACTTGGCACCAAATCGAAGGATCCTTTTCAGGTCTGGAAACGATGCTGCAGATAGTGAGCGCTACCTGCACAGCCTGTGCAACGGCAGCAATCTTCACCACTTCCGCGAGCCACTCGTTTGGACTGAGGATGACCTCAGATCCCAAGTGACAGATGTCCCTCGTGCAGATGCCAGCCCCAAATACAGACGACTGCACCCTGCACGCTTGATAGCCGCCGGCAGGACCTCCTCCACACCTCTGATGAGGCTCCCCACAGGTACACTGCGTGCACATTGGATTTCTTTACGGGCCTGGACGCTATTTTCCTAGGTCTGTCATTGGAGCTCCCAATAACTAGCAAACCTCTCCCAATGTGTTCCCGCTCGTCGGATCCGGCTAAACGAGGGCCGCCTGTCCATTCACAGGGTCGATGGGTGAGGTCAGACCTCACACACTGACTCTCCACGTCGAGCGATCAGAATGCGTTACCACCCGCCACTTGCCCTGTGGTGGTGGCAGACCCACTACACCGGGTACCCTTCAAGATGCCTCGGCAGCAAAACCTGTGGGAGAAACAAGCGCCAGATTCTCCGTCACTGCTACACCCTGAGGCTGCAAAATAGAGACAGCTGACTGTAGCTGAAAGCGTCTTCAGCTGTTCGCAAACTGTGGCCAACTCCACCTGCGCCCGCACACAGCATGCACACATCCTATCTATCCTAATACTACTAACTTACGAATTAACTATAAAAACGCACACAGAAATCTACATATGGAACTTGGTATCTTCCTGGCGTGTCACAAACGGAGGCTGACGCCCTGCTAAACTGTGTAGCTAGCCATTAAAAAAAGACATCGGTGCTACTAATTGCACGAATCTCCACTTCACAGTTTCTAAAACGCGAGAATACAGCTCTCAAATTCAAAGATATGTAAGGAAGTTAAGAGTTAGACTACGTAAAAAACACAGCTAAATAGGTAACTTACCCCCTCTACAGGCCCTCCCTGTAACTTGCCCCTCCTCTGTTTACATGTCCCCTCTTCGCACGTCACATCAGTCGTTCTGTGTTCCCTCAGGACGTCTGAGATGCATGTTTATGTACGAGGTTATTTCGGAAAGTAAAGATACACCGTACGCCAGAGGAACAGAAGAGTTTTGGCGAGCAAGTTGGCGACACTGGTGTCAACCTTGAACCGTTAGCTTTCTCCTCGCGGTCGTTCGGCAGTTGAACGTTGCTTCTGGTTGGAGTAGGTCGTGTTTAAAATGACTGCACAGCCATTCAGCCATTCAGAATCCCACCAAATGCTAAGTGCACTCTGTCATACGTTTTCTTCATGCAAAAGGCCAGCGACCAGCGGATATTCACAAAGAAATTGTTTCTGTTTTTGGGAACATTATGAATCGACAAAATGTAACTAAATGGTGTAGTCATTTCTCTGAAGGCAGGACCAATGTTCATGACGAACAAAGAACAGGTCGGCGATCTGTGATCTCTGATGCCCTTCTTCGGAGAACGGAGGACGCAATTCGTGCGAATAGACGTCTCATATCGAAAGAATTGTATCAGATCATACTGGACGTGTCAATGACAACTCTTTATGACGTTGTGACTGTCAAGTTAGGGTACAGGAAATTGTGTGCGCGCTGGGTTCCAAAACTGCTAACAGAAGAACACAAAAAGAAAAGGATGGGCTTTGCACTCGACTTCCTCACACGCTATGCTGAAGCAGGTGATGAGTTCCTTGATCACATTGTGACACGTGACGAGACGTGGGTTTATCTCCATACACCTGAATCTGAGCAACAATCAATGCAATGGCGCCATTCGAATTCACCAAAAGCCAAGAAATGCAAAACGTCGATTTCAGCAAAGAAAATCGTGGCTTATGTTTTTTGGGACAGACAAGGCATTCTTCTGTTGGAATTTATGCCTCCTGGAACGACAATTAGTGCTGCTGCATATTGCCAGACTTTGAAACGTCTTCGAAGGGCAATTCAAAACAAAAGCAGGGGAATGCTGACAAGTGGAGTCTGCTTGCTTCATGACAATACTCGGCCTCACACAGTGCTCGTAACCAAAGCAATACTCAAACAATTCAAATGGGACGTATTGGACCATATGCCATACAGCCCCTACGTTGCGTCCACCGACTTCCATGTCTTCCATTAACTGAAGTCACATCTCGGTGGAAAATCATTCCACGACGATGGAGAGATCCAAGATGTAGGTGAAATGTGGTTCCAACAACAGGCGGCAACCTTCTATGACTGTGGGATACAAAAGCTTGTGCCCGATCGATGTATCCCACAGATCCTCGATTGGGTTTTAAATACGGGGAGTTGGGCGGCTAGGGTAGTACGGTACACTCATACTTGTGCTCTTCGAACCGTGCACGTACACCGTGAGCTGTGTAACACGTTACTTTGTCCTGCCTTCCACAATGATGAGATAACCTAGGGAATGTCACGAAAAAACCGCTTTTCTGAACAATTATTTTTACAGAACGATAGAGCAATTCTCAGGGCATTGCGAGTGTTACCCAAAACTGCTTCTCACAAAAAGAAAGCTAACTATCGACACTGAGGTAAATAGTTGTTATAAAACATGGTTCTTCAGCACCAGTCCTCTCGCTAGCGACACTTGCTTCATCCACTTCCTGCACATGCATTTAAAATCTACTGAACTAAAATGTTTGCACAGCACTTAGCCCTAATGTTTTTAGATCAATTTACTGATGGGCTCCTTACTAACGAACTGGCTGCTAATGCTTTGTGTCTGGCCACTGTCACCTAAAATAACAATACAGTATAGGCCCTACAGCAGTATAGTGGCTATTACACAGTTGCTGTTGTGCTGTAAATTAGTTTGCTTATTGTTGCGAAGTGAATAACGAAGAAGTTTCTGATCTATTGCAGGAAATACCTATAACTCAGAGAACTTTGCGCGTTTCGTCACAGGGTTATTTGGTAAGCGTGATAGCGTTACGGAGATGTTAAGCAAACTCGAGTGGCAGACTCTGCAAGAGAGGCGCTCTGCATCGCGGTGTAGCTTGCTGTCCAGGTTTCGAGAGGGTGCGTTTCTGGATGAGGTACCTGTGGTGTCACCGCCAGACACCACACTTGTTAGGTGGTAGCCTTTAAATCGGCCGTGGTCCGTTAGTATACGTCGGACCCGCGTGTCGCCACTATCAGTGATTGCAGACCGAGCGCCGCCACACGGCAGGTCTAGAGAGACTGCCTAGCACTCGCCCCAGTTGTACAACCGACTTTGCTAGCGATGGTTCACTGACAAAATACGCTCTCATTTGCCGAGACGATAGTTAGCATAGCCTTCAGCTACGTCATTTGCTACGACCTAGCAAGGCGCCATTACCAGTTACTATTGATACTGTGAATCATGTACCGTCAAGAGCGACGTTCACCATTAATGGATTAAAGTTAAGTATTCCACCAGCTACGTCTGTTTTTTCTAAATTCTAATTTCCTTGTCCTGTTCCAGACCTCACGCCAGCCTGCGTGAACTAAAACGAGTGCCTTTCGGCTTCCTCGAGTAACACAGTGTTGGCTCTCCTGCCAACCACAACATTGGCGACGAGGCAATACCTCGTTCTTAACTATACTGCCCTGATTTACTTGTGTAATGGCTTCGCCACCATCTTCAGATGTACTGTCCGACTTTTATCGCTTACAGATTCAGCAGACGCAGGCCTTACTGGATGCCCTTGGACAGCTCGTCCAGGGTCAACCTGCAATGCAAAACGACGCGGCAGCCGCCCCTCCACCGCTAACGCAGCCACAACACGCTGTTGCACCAACTTTACGACCTTTTGATGCTGTCCTGGAAAGCTGGACGGAGTGGTCACGCCAATTTGGATTCCATCTCGCCGCCTACAGAATTCAAGGTAATTAGCGGAAGCCGTTTTTGTTGTCTTCGGTCGGCGTACAAACATACCGTGTGATAGTCAAATTATTTCCCCGACGCGACGTAGCAACTCTGTCTTACGAGGAAATTTTGTCTGCATTAGATGCATATTTCAAAGACTCAGTCAATGTAGTTGCCAAATGGTATACCTTCTTTCGTACAAAATGTACGGCAGGTCAGACTAATCGGGAGTGGATTGCAACCTTGCAAGGCCTTACTAGGGATTGTGATTTTGAGTGTCAATGTGGACTCCCTTATTCAGATACTATGGTACGTGATGCAATTGCACAGAACGTTTCTGATGTTCGTATAAGGGAACAGATTTTGAAACTAGTCAATCCCTCCCTTCGACGAGTGATGGACATATTGGATCGGCAGGACACACTTGACTTTGCTCAGGAATCATTTGCAACTTCGCCACCCGTGTGTCAGGTTAACCGGCCCGCTGGGCGAGCTGCACGGAACAGTAAGCAGCCCTCGCGCCCGGCCGTGCCGCTGTCGCTAGGCTCTCAGCGACGTGTACCGCGCCGGCAAGCAAATGCAGTGCTAAAATCATGCCCGCAGTGTGCTACTAGACATTCGCGTGAGAATTGCCCATCACGCCAAGCTATTTGCTTTCACTGTAATAAAAAAGGACATGTTCAAAGTGTTTCCCAGAAAAAGCTCAGATCGGAAACTCAAAGTCATTCCAGGTCCTTTGCTTCGCGCCGGAATCGGAATCGAACCAAGGATACTCAGGCTCGCTAAACTTTGCCCATAGAAATTCATATAGTCCATTCCACTCCGCCCAGTGCCACTCCCTCTAACAGTGACTGTGTTCATCCCACAAATAGTGTGCGTCGACGTCGCCGGAACTCCCGTCAAGTTGCAAGTGATTTTGTACCAGTGTCAGTTCACGTTGCACGAGACAGTCGTTCTTGTCGTCAGCAGGGCAATAAACTTTTTGTGGACTTGGACATTAACGGCAAAGTGATACCATTCCAGCTCGATACCGGGGCTGCAGTTTCACTGATAAATCAAGACACTTACAAACTGCTGGGCACACCTCCGTTGCGTGACGCAACTGTTAAGTTAACTAGCTATTCAGGTCAAGAGATCCCTGTGTTAGGACAGTGCAGCCTTCTTGCAACATACAAAGGACAAACAAAACTTGTGTCATTTTATGTCCTTCGTTCTTCTTCCGCAGTGAACTTGTTTGGTTTCGATTTATTTCAGTTGTTTAACTTGTCTGTAGTAAATCAGGTCCTATCAGTGAACCAGACTGTGCCTTCCGACAGCGTTTGTCTATGTGAAGAATTTGCAGACATTTCTGCACTGGGCCTCGGTTGTGCTCAGAACTATAAAGCACATTTGGCACTGAAAGTAAACGCGCAACCGAAATTTTTTAGAGCGCGCAATGTTCCCCACGCATTGCGTGATGAGGTCGCAAAAACATTACACGATTTGGAACCAGAAGGTGTAATTGAACTTGTGCAGGCATCTCTGGGCATCACCCTTAGTAATTTTGCCAAAACCTTCGGGAAAATTGAGACTTTGTGTGGACTTCAAGGCAACAGTGAATCCACAACTAGTGACTGCAACTTTTCCTTTACCCCGTCCAGAAGATCTTTTTGACAAACTGTGCCCGGGTAAATATTTTTCGAAGTTGGACCTAGCAAATGTGTACTTGCAAATACCAGTGGACGAAGAATCCCAGTGCGTTTTAGTGGTTAACAGGCATCTTGGTTTGTATCGATTCAAACGACTGCCATTCGGGTGTGCATCCGCCCCTGCATTGTTTCAGCAATATCTACAAACTGTTTGTATGTCGGTCCCTACTGCAGCAAACTATCTGGACGATATTGTGATCTCCGGAAAGGAGGAAGAAGAACATTTAGCCAATCTCAGAACATTATTTCAGGTCTTGCGGCAAAATGGTCTTCGCTTGCGGAAGGACAAATGTGTGTTTTTTGCTTGTGACTTGCCCTACCTGGGACATGTACTCAATGCCCAAGGCATACATCCCAGTCCCGCGCACCTCCGTGCCATACAAGACTTGCCTTCGCCACAGAATTTGAAGCAGCTACAGAGTGTGCTGGGAAAAATTAACTATTATCACAGATATGTGCCGCATGCCTCTTCCATTTCAGCTCCGCTTCATTGCTTACGCCGTAAAGGTGTTCCGTTCGTCTGGACGACGGAATGCGAACGCGCCTTTCGCCAGTTGAAATCGGCGTTGCTTTCCAATACTTGCCTTACGCCATTCGATCCCCGGAAGCCCCTTTTGTTGATGGTGGATGCATCGGATTTCGGGATCGGTGCTGTGCTTGCGCACAAAGATGGATCGCACGATCGACCTATTGCCTTTGCGTCCAAATTGCTCTCGTCTGCGCAAAGAAATTATTCACAGATAGTGAAAGAAGCATTGGCTCTCGTATTTGGTGTTACAAAGTTTCATTATTTCTTGTATGGTCGTCACTTTACCATCATCACAGACCACAAACCTTTGACATCGCTTTTTCATCCGACCAAGCCTGTACCTCCACGTACAGTGCAGAAATTCATTCGCTGACCTATTTTCCTCTCGCAGTACCGCTACGATATCTTGTATCGGTCCAATCCTAAGCACGGAAACGTCGATGCGTTGACCCGTTTGCCTGTTGCTGAGGATAGAGCATTCGATTCCTCCGAACTTGCTTGTATGTTCATTGATTCGGAAACCAATGACGTGGTCGAATCGTTTCCGATTGATTTTCGTCATGTAGCTACAGCCACAGCTGCCGACCCTGTCCTTGCTACCGTTATGCGTTTTGTTGCTATGCCCTTGTCAAAGTCACGGATCGGGGATCCGTTGGTTCGCCGATTTTTTGCTCACCAGGAGAGACTTTTTGTACGACGTGGTGTTTCGCTGTTGCGTTCTGATGATGATCAGTCCAGGGTCGCGGTCCCACGTTCGTTACAGTCCTCTGTCTCACAGCTTCTCCACCAAGGACATTGGGGTATAGTGAGAATGAAACAACTTGCTCGTCAGCACTGAACTTGGTTCGGAATCGATGCCGCGATTACGAATATGTGCTCTTCTTGCATGGTGTGTGCCGAACAACAATCAGCACCACCACGGAAATTCTTTGCATGGCCAAAAGCCACTTCCCCTTGGCAATGCTTACACATCGATTTTGCTGGTCCCTTCTGGAATGGTCGATGGTTGGTTGTGGTAGATTCATTCAGTAATTTTCCTTTTGTTGTCCCGATGTCTTCCACGATGTCATCTGCCACCATCCAAGCGTTATCTGCTCTCTTTTGCATCGAAGGTCTTCCACAGACTATTGTTTCCGACAATGGCCCACAATTCATGTCCGCAGAATTTTAGTCATTCTGCAAGGCCAATGGTATTCAACGTCTGACGTCCGTGCCATTTTCGCCACAGTCAAATGGTGCGGCTGAACGATTGGTCAGGACTTTCAAGTCACAGATGTTGAAGTTGAAAGAGTCGCATTCTCGGGAGGCCGCGTTATTGCTCTTTTTGTCCTCGTATCGCTCTCAGGCCCGAGATGGTCGCTCGCCGGCTGAGTTGCTCCACGGTCGCCCTCATCGAACCTTGATGTCTTTGCTACATCCGCCGCATCAGGTGCCTGTGCAGCGGCAGACACCTGCATTTGCCCCAGGTGACGTTGTCTACTACCGCCACTATCGAGGTTCACGGCGTTGACTTGAAGGGCGCATTCTTAGCTGCCTCGGCCGCGCTATGTATCTGGTTTTGGGGGCCTCTGGTGAGGTGCGTCGGCATCTCAATCAGCTGCGCCTCTGTCGTCGCACGGGATCTGTCGCTCCCCATCTGCTTTCAGCGACGGTGCCGTCCGGTCAGCGCCCTGGGGACCCATCTACTGGCTCGCCTCGGCCCCAGGTGTTACCGACGCTGCCTTCCATTTTGCCCCATGGTGACGCGCCGCTGCCGCCGCCGCCACCGCCGCCGCCGCCGCCTGTTCTCCCGCTGGCGACGCCCGCAGTGGACGCGTCGCTGCAACCGCCGGGCGTCTCCCTGGGTCACGCGCTGCCGATCGCTTCCTGTGCCCAGTTGTCCTCCGACATGGAACTCTTGCCCGCTCCGGACCATATGTCGTCTTCGCCCGTCGTGTGCCCCGGCCTGGTGGAGGTCGACCCTTCGGCCCCTCCTGTCTCTCTAAGGGCGCATACCCGCATGTTGGCGTGCACCCTGGAGCAGGTTTTCAGGCGTTTCCTAGCTCCCCGCGATCCGAATGGCAGGGTGCGGGTGGCACAGCCTCGCCTGTTGTTAGGCTCTCCACCTCGTCGCATACATCAAAATGGGGTCCTCCCCACGGCGGGCGGAAGCCTTATGCCACAACCGTACGCCGATTTGCGGGGGAGGAATGTGGTGTCACCGCCAGACACCACACTTGCTAGGTGGTAGCCTTTAAATCGGCCGCGGTCCGTTAGTATACGTCGGACCCGCATGTCGCCACTATCAGTGATTGCAGACCGAGCGCCGCCACACAGCAGGTCTAGAGACTTCCTAGCACTCGCCCCAGTTGTACAACCGACTTTGCTAGCGATGGTTCACTGACAAAATACGCTCTCATTTGCCGAGACGATAGATAGCACAGCCTTCAGCTACGTCATTTGCTACGCTCTAGCATGGCGCCATTACCAGTTACAATTGATTCTGTGAATCATGTACCGTCAAGAGCGACGTTCACCATTAATGGATTAAAGTTAAGTATTCCACCAGCTACGTCCGTTTTTTCTAAATTCTAATTTCCTTGTCCTGTTCCAGACCTCACGCCAGCCTGCTTTTCGGCTTCCCCTAGTAACACGGTGTTGGCTCTCCTGCCAACCACAACAGTATCGAATATATTGCTTCCCCCTACTTATACCTCCCGAGGAGATCACGAATGTAAAATTAGAGAGATTCGAACGCGCACGGAGGCATTCCGGCAGTCGTTCTTCCCGCGAACCATACGCGACTGGAACAGGAAAGGGAGTAATGACAGTGGCACGTAAAGTGCCCTCCGCCACACACAGTTGGGTGGCTTGCGGAGTATAAATGTAGATGTACAAGGCATTTTCACGCTTAAATATAAGTATGTGTGACGTATATGTCTCAATTTTACTATCATAGATGCAGGGTACAAAGTACAAAATGTGCGTAGTGGGTGGTCTATGAGAGAAAGGTGATGTTGACACAATTGTTTCAGAATCAGTAAACCCCACAACAGTGTGTCATATGTTACAAATAATTTGATTTCGTAACCAAAGCACAGTTGAATCCTTTTGTTCTTACCCCTCAGTAAATTACATTTTACCCCTCACGGCGTGGGAACCACTGCTCTGGGCGGTCAGTCGCTCAACAGTTGCACGTGTATGTGCCCATTCACCTCTTTGCAGCTGTCATTCACCGCTGCCATCTATTGCCCCCCAGACGGGGGGCGGGGGTTTTCGATAGTGTCATTTTTCCATGTACGGTATACTTGAACATCGGTAGCACGCGAACAGTTTGCAGAGATAGTCGTTTCGGAAATGCTTCCACTCTTGGCCGCAGAACCAATGATCGTGCCCTTTTGAACGTCAGATACATCGCTCCGTTTCACATTACAAAGACTGCACTGTTCCCTAGAGCGCCCAGTACGCTTTATATACCCTCCACTGCAAGTGCTGCCATCTGCCGCCTGTGAGTTGTTATTGCACGTTGACGTCGAACATCGTCGGTGGTCACATTAATGTAAGTGGACCGTGTAATTTATTACGTCTGCTATTGACGATAACCATTGCTACTTCCTCTCTACATATCTACCTGTAATTCCGTTGCAGCTTTTTTATGTATATTGTTTGGTTACCATTGGAGGGCCTTTGGGGCCGAAACCGATCGTGATACTGAAAATTGATATAAAAGTGCAATTGGTGTTTTTTTATTCCAAATAAATACTTTAGTTGTGGAACCTGCATCACTATGCTGCATAATCTGGGCAAAAAACTGACACTCTTCGGTTGGTTTCGAAAGTGGCTGCCCATGTGGATGGGCTTGCAGCCTTTCCAGCCAGGCAAATGTGCAATATGGTAATGATGAGTGCACATTTTGATTTTATATTACGTATTATGACATCCTTTGAAGGGCTTGTTGCGATCCCAGTTCTTAATTACAACGCATGGCACATGTACTTCTAAAATTTTCGAACACATACTTTTCAAATGCCATATTTCTCTGAAGTGCAAGGTATTGGTCACTATGCGAAAAGAATATGCTAAGAACTAATGTAAATAAAGTGACGTAGGAGATGAGCTTCTCGATATGCATCAGGAGGCTGACAAGATCAACCACGTTGGCATGGCTGGGGTCACTGCAAGGAGCAGCTTCCGCACCCTGACCGTTTTGTTGGCTAATGTGTGAGCTGGGCGAAGATGTGATGAAGTAGCCAGTGCGGATGTTTCCATGCTGGCAAATCATCGATGCCGATTCCAGTTTCATTATCGATTCCCAAAGACCGACAACCGATAATAATCGATCCCAAAACATTCATGTTTAAGATCGATATTATATGATGAATTTAAAATAACGTGAAAAGCAACTTACAAATACATCTAATACCATATTTATTAATCAATAAATACAGCAATAATTAACACTAAAGATTCCACAACTTTTTCTCTACAAAGTGTAAAGATAATTTTTTTGAGGAAAGTTTCCCTTTCAGTCTATTTCGAGACCACGTCCTGCTTTTGAGAACAGTCTCGATAAGCTCAAATATTTCAGTGCAGTTTTTTGTAGCTTTGAATAGGCAGCCGACGATGTGATTCCTTACTTCTAATGGATCTCGTTTAAGATCTAGAAGAAATAAGTGAACTGTGATGGTAGGTCAGCTTCTGTTCCACATTACAAATGATTCACTTCTTGTGTTATAATGTTTACTCTATGAATCAAATTTGATTTTTCTGTTTTCCAATAATGAATCAACGTGTTGCCCATACTGCTTAACATCACGAAATCATGAACTCAGTGAAAGGCATTGGTTCACACTTAGTAACAACAACAGCCAATGTTACTGCTGTAGTTTAAAAAAGTACTAGTACTCCCCCCCTCCCGCCAACACGCTATGGCAGTAGTGGTGATAGGCCAGCGTTACCCCACTCTCCATTGTTTCCAGATGTATCCAAGATGTCGGCGATGACGTCATCCAAGATGGCGGCGTGTAGACTTGGCAACAGCGCATGATGTCATCCAAGATGGCGGATTTTGGCGGGAAAATAGGTCAATTGGGCTACCTAACTAAACCAAACCCCCTCCCCCAGAAAATGGCGGGAAGTTCAAATTCCAACAGGATAATGCATCACACCTGGTTATCTCTACTAACCTAAAAAAATGGCGGGAAGATAGGTCAATTGGGCTACCTCCGCTAACCTAACCCCCCTCCTCCAGAAAAATGGTGGGAAGTTCAAATTCCAACAGGATAATGCATCACACCACAGTTGCCTCTACTAACCTAAGAATATCGTGGGAAGATAAGTCACTTGGGCTACCCCCACTAACCTAAGTCACCCGACCGCCACCTCCTCCTAGGGATTGGTGGAAAAAGGACTCAGCCTGAACTGGGGTGGTGGAGAGAGGAAGGAGTGTACCTTAATTATTTTGGAAAAATGTATTTAGTGATTGAGTACATTTATCACAGTGATACAGAACACACTCTCTGAATATCAGACAGCATACAGACCTGCAAACTGCTCCCAAATAACTCATGTATTACGCTCTACACACGTGCCTCCCAATTGCAGACTGTCAATATGACGCACTACACAGCCTACAGACATCCAAACCACACGTAAATAATGCAATACATTTCTACATCTACATCTACATCTATACTCCGCGAGCCACCTTACGGTGTGTGGCGGAGGGTACTTATCGTACCACTATCTGATCCCCCCTTCCCTGTTCCATTCACGAATTGTGCGTGGGAAGAACGACTGCTTGTAAGTCTCCGTATTTGCTCTAATTTCTCGGATCTTTTCGTTGTGATCATTACGCGAGATATATGTGGGCGGTAGTACTATGTTGCCCATCTCTTCCCGGAATGTGCTCTCTCGTAATTTCGATAATAAACCTCTCCGTATTGCGTAACGCCTTTCTTGAAGTGTCCGCCACTGGAGCTTGTTCAGCATCTCCGTAACGCTCTCGCGCTGACTAAATGTCCCCATGACGAATCGCGCTGCTTTTCGCTGGATCATGTCTATCTCTTCTATTAATCCAACCTGGTAAGGGTCCCATACTGATGAGCAATACTCAAGAATCGGACGAACAAGCGTTTTGTAAGCTACTTCTTTCGTCGATGAGTCACATTTTCTTAGAATTCTTCCTATGAATCTCAACCTGGCGCCTGCTTTTCCCACTATTTGTTTTATGTGATCATTCCACTTCAGATCGCTCCGGATAGTAACTCCTAAGTATTTTACGGTCGTTACCGCTTCCAATGATTTACCACCTATGGCATAATCGTACTGGAATGGATTTCTGCCCCTATGTATGCGCATTATATTACATTTATCTACGTTTAGGGAAAGCTGCCAGCTGTCGCACCATGCATTAATCCTCTGCAGGTCCTCCTGGAGTACGTACGAGTCTTCTGATGTTGCTACTTTCTTGTAGACAACCGTGTCATCTGCAAATAGCCTCACGGAGCTATCGATGTTGTCAACTAAGTCATTTATGTATATTGTAAACAATAAAGGTCCTATCACGCTTCCCTGCGGTACTCCCGAAATTACCTCTACATCTGCAGATTTTGAACCGTTAAGAATGACATGTTGTGTTCTTTCTTCTAGGAAATCCTGAATCCAATCACAAACCTGGTCCGATATTCCGTAAGCTCGTATTTTTTTCACTAAACGTAAGTGCGGAACCGTATCAAATGCCTTCCTGAAGTCCAGGAATACGGCATCAATCTGCTCGCCAGTGTCTACGGCACTGTGAATTTCTTGGGCAAATAGGGCGAGCTGAGTTTCACATGATCTCTGTTTGCGGAATCCATGTTGGTTATGATGAAGGAGGTTTGTATTATCTAAGAACGTCATAATACGAGAACACAAAACATGTTCCATTATTCTACAACAGATTGACGTAAGCGAAATAGGCCTATAATTATTCGCATCTGATTTATGACCCTTCTTGAAAATGGGAACGACCTGCGCTTTCTTCCAGTCGCTAGGTACTTTACGTTCTTCCAGCGATCTACGATAAATTGCTGATAGAAAGGGGGCAAGTTCTTTAGCATAATCACTGTAGAATCTTAAGGGTATCTCGTCTGGTCCGGATGCTTTTCCGCTACTAAGTGATAGCAGTTGTTTTTCAATTCCGATATCGTTTATTTCAATATTTTCCATTTTGGCGTCCGTGCGACGGCTGAAGTCAGGGACCGTGTTACGATTTTCCGCAGTGAAACAGTTTCGGAACACTGAATTCAGTATTTCTGCCTTTCTTCGGTCGTCCTCTGTTTCGGTGCCATCGTGGTCAACGAGTGACTGAATAGGGGATTTAGATCCGCTTACCGATTTTACATATGACCAAAACTTTTTAGGGTTCTTGTTTAGATTGTTTGCCAATGTTTTATGTTCGAATTCGTTGAATGCTTCTCTCATTGCTCTCTTTACGCTCTTTTTCGCTTCGTTCAGCTTTTCCTTATCAGCTATGATTCGACTACTCTTAAACCTATGATGAAGCTTTCTTTGTTTCCGTAGTACCTTTCGTACATGATTGTTATACCACGGTGGATCTTTCCCCTCGCTTTGGACCTTAGTCGGTACGAACTTATCTAAGGCGTACTGGACGATGTTTCTGAATTTTTTCCATTTTTGTTCCACATCCTCTTCCTCAGAAATGAACGTTTGATGGTGGTCACTCAGATATTTTGCGATTTGTGCCCTATCACTCTTGTTAAGCAAATATATTTTCCTTCCTTTCTTGGCATTTCTTATTACACTTGTAGTCATTGATGCAACCACTGACTTATGATCACTGATACCCTCTTCTACATTCACGGAGTCGAAAAGTTCCGGTCTATTTGTTGCTATGAGGTCTAAAACGTTAGCTTCACGAGTTGGTTCTCTAACTATCTGCTCGAAGTAATTCTCGGACAAGGCAGTCAGGATAATGTCACAAGAGTCTGTCCCTGGCTCCAGTTCTGATTGTGTGACTATCCCATTCTATACCTGGTAGATTGAAGTCTCCCCCTATTACAATAGTATGATCACGAAACTTCTTCACGACGTTCTGCAGGTTCTCTCTGAGGCGCTCAACTACTACGGTTGCTGATGCAGGTGGTCTATAGAAGCATCCGACTATCATATCTGACCCACCTTTGATACTTAACTTAACCCAGATTATTTCACATTCGCATTCGCTAATAACTTCACTGGATATTATTGAATTCTTTACTGCTATAAATACTCCTCCACCATTGGCGTTTATCCTATCCTTGCGGTATATATTCCATTCTGTGTCTAGGATTTCGTTACTGTTCACTTCCGGTTTTAACCAACTTTCCGTTCCTAATACTATATGCGCACTATTTCCTTCAATAAGAGATACTAATTCAGGAACCTTGCCCTGGATACTCCTGCAGTTTACCAATATTACGTTAACTTTTCCTGTTTTTTGGTCTCTGAGGACGGACGTTCTTTATCAACGATGATAATGTCCTCTCTGGTAAGCCGTCAGGTATTTTATCGTTTCGCCCAAGGGGGGGTCCCTCTAACCTAAAAAACCCCCGTGTGCACGCCACACGTACTCTGCTACCCTAGTAGCTGCTTCCGGTGTGTAGTGCACGCCTGACCTGTCTAGGGGGGCCCTACAGTTCTCCACCCAATAACGGAGGTCGATGAATTTGCAACCATTATAGTCGCAGAGTCGTCTGAGCCTCTGGTTTAGACCCTCCACACGGCTCCAAACCAGAGGACCGCGATCGACTCTGGGCACTATGCTGCAGATATTAAGCTCAGCTTGCACTCCTCGTGCGATGCTGGTTGTCTTCACCAAATCAGCCAGCCGCCGGAAGGAACCAAGGATGGCCTCAGAACCCAAGCGGCAGGCGTCATTCGTTCCAGAGAGCCAAACAACTCGCAAATTGTCATAATAATAATCCATCTAACAGACTCTGCAAATGTGTTTGCTAATTGTCAACTGTCGAAATCAAGCACCAGTCTTTATTTAAACAATTAGAGACAGCACCACTATTCAGTGTGTTCGCCAGGAGGTCCGCACTCCAACTGACCTAGTACACAGTACCACCACCAGAAGGTGCTGTCGTCCGTTCCGTGACGTAATCCAAGATGGCAGCCATGATGTCAGCTGTTGATGTAAGTGCCGTTATCCAAGATGGCGGCAAACAGTGTGTTCACCACGAGGTCTGGACCTAGTACACAGTACTACTACCATAGAGCGCTGTTGTCCATTTCGTGACATAACTCAAAATGGTGGGGGAAAATGGCAGCAAAACGACTTTGATTGTGCTGGACATAAGTTTTTATTTTGCAGGCATTGTCTCCACCATGAAATCTAGACTCCAACTGAACTAGTACACAGTACTGCTACCAGAGGGTACTGTCATCCCTCCTGTGATGTAATCCAAGATGATGGTCTGGAGGGGGAAAAATGGCGGGAAAATGACTCACCTGCGCTGGGATGCTGAGGAGAGTGAGGAAGGAGTGTACTCTATTTACTTAGGAACATTTTATTTAGGGATGGTGTATATTTATCACACTGAGGCAAAACACCCACCCTAATGTGCATGGGGTCACAATACACAGTCTTCAGACCTGTAAACTACTTCTAAATAACGCTCTCAAGACACACAAACAACACCCTGTCCACTGGACTGCACAGTATGTTAGCGGCAGTCCCCACAAAGTGATGTGGCCTCCAGCTGTCAAACCACACACAGACACCCATTAGGGTCCTGCACAATTGAGGCGGTGGCATCCTTTCATACTTGAGACCTGAGAAATTCCTCTCGGAATGTGTGTTCACCTAGGCACTCTTGCTGACGCGACTGCGAGAAGGCACAGATGTTCCAGGGGTGCGAGAGCCATCACAGCTGCAAGCGGCCACTGGACACCCTGCTTAACTGCCCAGCATGACTAACGCAACACAGCGAAGGTCTCTCACGTAACTACAAACCTTCACAAGTGCATCTAACAAGGTCCTCAATTTTATACTGATGTCACATGGCCGTGTAAAAACTAAGAACCGAGTCGACCTTGCAGAAATTGTATAGTTAAAGCTAACTTTCTTCATGTCTCAGCTTGTATGGACGAAAATTCTTGCCATAACAGAACCTGTTTACGAAAATAACGCAGACTAACGTCGAATGCAGTCTTCCTCGCTGACCTAACGTGCTACCCAGTCCATCACATGTTACCCTTCCTGCTTCCAACACACACAAACGTTCCCTCCGCTACGTGGAGACTCCTTTATCCTAGCACAAAGGATGTGAATGAATCGAGCATTATGACTGGCTTTTATCGATTTTAGCCGCCGAATTACTTTTACTGCCAGTATTGAAGCAGCGTATGCCTTTTTCTCCTTCTGTAGAAAAGACTTTCAGCGGTTATTTTACACAGATAGCCATATTGCGCTGGCAATTAAATTTTACAAATTACCATACATATCGTCAAATACAGAAAGACTCTTACTCATTTACAATGCTCTCCCACCGAGGACAGGAGCTTGAATATTAGTGTGCAAAACAAATCTCCAACACTACAATATATCACTATGTACTGTGTTGACCTAGTAAACCTACAATTTGTAGCCTGCGCCAAAAAAAATTATCCCCTTTACATCATTCGTACATATACCACGAAGATGGACCATGCCGTATATACTCCTCACAGCACTAGATATTTTCCCGCAACCGATGATCACAAGTCATCCACCTTAACGTGCGACCATCAAATTCGGGCTCATTTCCCCTCGGCACAAACACGTTGTTGTTTCTGCTCTAAGCCTCCTTCCATGCTTGCTCGCTTTTCTACACACATCTCCAGGCTTAAGGATTACATAAACACGCGTATTTTCGCATGGTTCACCATAATATTATACCATTTCCGCGGTACTTCTTGATATCAAGCACTAGGCAGCATCCTACCGACCGCTAGCGCAACATAATTCCCAAGATACAAACTGGAAATTATTTCTCTACAAACCCGAAACTTTAGATAGGTGGGGCGTGCTGTAAACCACTGACTAACTAGAAATTCGTCACGTCTGCGAAGACATTTACGCGGCAACTCGAAACAAATAGAAGAAACCGATATTTCCACTCTCGAATACCGATGTTGGTGAAGTAGTAGATTCCAAATCATCCCTATAATTTACAAGGTATACTAAAGTGTTTCTCATGTCTAGAGAACCAGCAAACGTCTCTTCCACACACTAAATGCACACACCACAATCGGTCTTCCCTCAACTAAATAAAGGCGCGAAATGTGCAGAAGCAGTCAACTGAACAATTTACATGGGAGGGAATAACGATCCAGCAGAAACGCACCTCCATATTCAATCTTCTCAAATTTCCACGCAATCACGGAAGCTATCCAACACATACTATGTATTAATTCGTTATTCGGTCGTCTAGAGGACAAAATGGTTAATTCATCTACATTCCTACACTCCAACAGGTATCTTCAGTCTCACAGCTGCTACCGGTTACAGGAAACGTGAATCACCCCCACAAAGGTCACCGGCGGTGCAAGCTGAGCACGCACAGGTAGAATGTTTTTCATCCTAAGAAATTGGTCACATGTATATTTTATCCCTGTACTTACAACTAAATGTTACGATAGCGGTCTCAGTTGAATGACAGTTGACAATGACCAAGTATCGGAAATACACTCTTGACAGCTGTGGCTCTGGAAATAGAAATATCACTACCATTCTTATGACTTGACATACTCTTCCCATGGTATCACAGTTCTCCACGTCAAATCCATATATTCCTTGCGGCTGGTCATAGTCATTTCCTTTGCACATGTCGGAACACAAACACATACCTTATATGCCTGATTCTCATTATGAACCACGGGTGGACATGTCTCATAAGTTTTTCTTGCATGTCCTGGAAAGAGAGACGTAATCGGCCAGATGTTAAAAAAACATGATCCCAGCAACTACTGTATGTTGCTGTCACAAACGGTCATTGCTCTACAGGAGCACACAAGCATCCATGTTAAAAGCTATACTGGCTTTATAAATCGAGGTACGACATTACCTCTGAATGAGGTGGTTTTTCTATCTGGACAAATACCGAGACGGTGATCGCTGAAGTGTATATTATCAGACCAGCAGTCCGCTTACACGTGGCCCACGACGCAACCTCGTGATACAATCGCTGAATTTTTGAAGTTATTCGGCTAAGGAACGTGATATGAAGTAAATATTTGCGATGACCTCACGCCGCTAGATATTTATCCAGTATGTGTAACGTGATCTGTCTCGATAGCATGTCAGAGGTTCTGCTATATATCCACTGAGTTATAGGCGATAACTGATTGAGAAGGGTCAGAAACAGTAGTAAATCGTATACTTATTAAGGTCGTAAGAAATGTACACTAGCTTTTCAGATCTCTAGTGTTACGCTGTCCGCTAGAAATGCTGTCTGCGATTTGGAATCAAGTCCTTCCATTCAACCACATACCTGCGCTGGATCACAGCCAAAAGTGAATCATATTTCTGGCACTCTCATATCTTGCAACGAGTCACATTCCTCGAACTGTCTGCAAAAGTAAAATTACAACCTGGTTTTAGTCAGTCCCTATGCATGTTTCTACTGCTCCCATTTCTACAGCTTTGCCCATGCGATCATTCCATTTTTAAGTTGGAACTCAGCAGAAGTCGGAGAAAACCATATCCACCACCTTCTGCAACCCATGTAGAAACAGAGCGACCTGAGTTAGTGCGACATGAGCATGTTTTGACCATTCGGTGGAAATGCGCACATTGTGGTGCGTCCCCAAACTGCATACAAGTACTACAGATCCGCATCCATTCGAATCTATCAGCCCAACATGCTATCACCATCATTCTCTAGCCACAAAAATAGAAAAATTAAGAGCTATAGAATCTCCACTAACTTCATCCGATATAGAACTCACCTAGGCACCATTGCTCACGCGATGAAGCAAAGCTGCAGTGGGGCTCCAGCGCAGAGAGAGAGAGAGATTTCGCAGTGCTTCCCAGAAAAGCGCAGCCTTCAGCCCTCCAAGCATTCCTAACGGTATACCCAGTCCCTCACCGAATTCACACCTCAAACTGCTGCTGCTACTACCGCCTCTGTGTCGCGATCCTATTAAATATACAAGCACTGCAGACGCCACTTTAAAGTTTGATCACCTATAGTCTAGGCGAATGATCGTATCCCACAGACTATACCAAGTCGCCGGTCTTCTTTAGTTGTTTGAAACACTGTTTCCTATTACGCTTTTGTACAATGCAAAACATTTCTTTTTTCTGCCATGAATTCGAGGCCTGTGCCAGGTTCCAAAAGACGCTCTTATCCACAGCCTCTCACAGAAAACCATCATTACATAGTGTAAATCATTTTGTTACTGCAGCCACAATCACATGACACACACGGTGGATGATTTTAAATAAAAGAGAGTTACAAAATAAGGAAACTAGAACAGTTTGGCTGCGTTGTCAAGAGTTTCCAAACTGATGTCCGAAAGTGACTGAAAACCTCTACATTTAAACTCATCTGTCACAGTGACAGAACAGATGATGGCACTCCGTTCCTCATATTGCACTCATGTGCGTGATCGCTGTTTCTCTGCTAGCATCCCACAGAAGGGGTCACCCATCCACAAAACTCTCTCACCAACCCAAACAAGCGATGTCAGTTAATCATTACGTGGTAACCAACAGCGCACCAGTGCATGGATGGGGCGGAAAAGACACCGCCGATTTGCTGTAATAATAAGCATCACAGTTGATAGCACGTACAATTTTAGCAATTTTACAGTAACTTCAACACCGGCCAATGATGTGACAACATGTTTCCCCAATTTCAGTATTATAGCTAAACCACCCCTTCTCCACTTTGTGAGTATCATCACAAACGTGGATAGATGACTGTGCAGTACGTACATTCAGTGTTAGTTGTCGAACACAAAAATTATCAAAGTGTACCAGACAGCACTCCACATATTTCCAACACCCCAAGCTCAGTGCATAATTTATGCTGATGACAGTCACAGAGCATTCTCGCTGTCTTAGGGTAAAATTAGATGGTGAAAGACCCTCTTGCACTGCCATTGACCATCCCACCCTGCAGCACCACTACCGATTGAATCTGCATGCGCCCAGAAATAGGCTGCTACATTCCATGTCCTCGAATGAATGGAGCCTACTGAGTGGCTGTGAGCACTATGCGACTTAACTTCTGACGTCATCAGTCGCCTACAACTTAGAACTAATTAAACCTAAGGACATCACACACATCCATGCCTGAGGCAGGAATCGAACCTGCGACCATAGCGGTCGCTCGGTTCCAGACTGTAGCGCCTAGAACCACTCGGCCACCCTGGCCGGCACCTGGAAGGTATTAGTAAGAGAGAACATAAATGAAGTGTTGGCAGAAGAGCCAACACCGTGTTGCTAGAGGAGGCCGAAATGCATGCTTTTAAGCTCACGCAGATTGGCGTGAGGTCTGGAACAAGGTAAAGTAATTATCCTATAAAGAAAAGAACGTAGTTCTTGGAATACTTAACTTTAATCCACAATTGGAGAACATCGCTCTTATTTAGACAGTATTACAATCTCAATATAACGGGTAATGGCGCCTTGCTAGGTCGTAGCAAATGACGTAGCTGAAGGCTATGCTAACTATCGTCTCGGCAAATGAGAGCGTATTTGTCAGTGTAGCATCGCTAGCAAAGTCGGCTGTACAACTGGGGCGAGTGCTAGTAAGTCTCTCTAGACCTGCCGTGTGGCGGCGCTCGGTCTGCAGTCACTGACAGTGGCGACACGCGGGTCCGACGTATACTAATGGACCGCGGCCGATTTAAAGGCTACCACCTAGCAAGTGTGGTGTCTGGCGGTGACACCACAATAAACACACACACTCCTAAGGCTACAACGTTCTGCACTTAAAATGGGCTATAATGTTAGATGGCCTGCACTTCCGATCTATCAGGCATGGAATGTAGTGCTGTTAATATTCCAATGTAAGAAATATATTCCAAGCGCATGACGTACATCCTTCTTCCAGGTTTCTCTACGATAAACTACAGTTTCGATCCGTAAAACGAGAAAACTACTTCCTTAAAACACTGGCTATGCGTGATACATGCAAGATATAACTATCCAGAGATGTATAACGTCCACTGTTCACATCTGATCGTGGTTCATAAATTATAAGATGCATGCATCAAGTCTATATAAAATGATTGTTAGTAGTGGGAGGATACCTCCTACAAAAAACCAGATAAATGCATAGCAGCAGCGTCCGACATGTAAAAATTCATTCCATCTCTAACTCTGTAAACAGCACATCTGTCAGGCAAATGTGTACACAGGGATTGCAGCGCCTCACAAGCACCCATCGCTAACTTAGTTATGACGCTGAAGTCTCGATTTTACACCCAAGATGCGACAGGGGGGAATTTTACTGTAGCGTGAAGGTTCGGGAAAGGTGACACGTTTCGCATTGGGTGCAGCCATCTTGAATAATGGTAATTGCGTAATAAACTGACGTGATGACAGAGCGTTCTGGTGGTTGTGATAGGAGCTAAACACAGTTGAACTTGGAGCCATTTTTGTTAGGTAAACGAAATGTATGATCTTCCGCCAAAATTCAAACTGCCTACCAAAATTGGACATCTTGAATGAGGCCCTCTGCTGGTGGCGATGTGTACTAACCCAGTTGGACTCCGGACCTCGTGGCGAGCACACGCGCATGATATCAATAATAATAAATAATAAATTATAATAAATAATAATAAATGATCATAAATAATAATAAATAACTGGAGCAGCTGCCCGAATGCAGAGACCTATTGGAGTGTATCGATCTGTAAGAGTTAACTTTGATGTCCTCTAGACGACTGAATAGCGAAGTAATACTATGTGCTGGGCGGCTTTGGTGATCAAGTCAGAATTTGAGATGATGATTGATTTGGGTTTGAGTGTTATTCGATGGGGTGTAGATTGTTCGGTTGACTACTTCTGCAAATTTGCTTCCTTTATTTAGTTGAGTGAAGATCGATTGTGGTGTGTTGGATACACGCTTGTCTGTTCTCTAGACCTGGGACAGAACTTAGTTGACGTGTAAATTATAGCCAAGATCTCGAATATGTTACATGACTGAGACCGGTATTCGAGAGAGGAAATATCATTTTGCGTATGTTTGTTTCTAGTTAGTCAGTGGTTTACAGCATGCTGCACATAGATGAAGTTCAGCGTTTGTAGAGAATTAATTTGAAATCTATATCTTGGGAATTATGATGAACTAGTGATCGGTAGGGTGTAGCCTAGTGCATGATATTGAGAAGTACAGCTAAAATCGTGTAATATTATGGAGAAAGTACATGTGTTCTTGCAGTCTATGAGTCTGAGGTTGTTTGTAGAAAAGCGAACAGACAAGGAAGGAGAGACAGTAAAGCGTTTTTACTGGAGGCGGGACGATACTGAATTTGTAAAAAGAGTTCTGAGGGTGACCTAGGTCTGCTGATGTTAGAGGGAAATTTAGCTCTGAGTGTCGGGCCTGTAGAGAGAAAGAGCAGGTTGACGGTGCTTTCCTAGGATTGGGGAGCATTGGGGTATATAGACGCTGTAAGAAAATGGATTTTTTTTTTTCGCATGCTGTAGAGATATACTGGATAAGTGCACTGTTTTGTGTCAAACGTGTATATACTGTATTGTAAAGTTAATGTGGTTTACATTGTGCAGCGTTCGTATATATTGCATTGTAAAGTTAATATTGTTTATGTTATGTGATGAGTAGAGAGGAAGTCGTAAGGACGGTAGAGATTTTTCCAGAGTAACAGCGGTCAAGAGTGTGTATTTCCGATACTTAGCTCATTGTCGAATGCCAATCAGTTGAGACCGTGGTCGTAACATTTAACTGTAAGTATAATGACATCAACGACTTCGGTATTCGAGAGTGCGAATATCATATTTTGGTCTGTTTGTTTCTAGTTACTCAGTGGTTCACAGGATGCTTCAAATGGTTCAAATGGCTCTGAGCACTATGGGACTTAACATCTGAGGTCATCAGTCCCCTAGAAGTTAGAACTACTTAAACCTAACTAACCTAAGGACATCACACACATCCATGCCCGAGGCAAGATTCGAACCTGCGACCGTAGTTGTCGCACGGTTCCAGACTGTAGCGCCTAGAACCGCTCGGCCACCACGGCCGGCTACAGGATGCTGTACTTCGAAAATGTTTGGTGTGTTCTTGTAGTCTATGAGTCTGGAGAAAGCGAGAAGGCAAGGAAGAAGAGAAAGTAACGCATTTGTGTTCAGGGGAAGCGATCGCCGAAATTGTGGAACAATTCTGTGAGGGACTTCTGTCCGTTGATGTAGAAGGGCTGATTACCGCTGAGTGTCACGTGTGTAGAAAGAAAGAGCAGGTTCACAGCGCTTCCTTAGGAATGGAGAGCATTGGGGCATATAGTCGGTATTGTAAAGTTACTGTGCTTACATTGTGTAGGGCTTGTATATAATAGATTGTACAGTTACTATCGCTTATGTTATGGGATGAGTAGAGAGGATGATCGTGTGTGTGTGTGTGTGTGTGTGTGTGTGTGTGTGTGTGTGTGTGTGTAGATAGAGGGGGCTCTGTAAAAGTAAGCACAGAAAGCCTCAGAAAGAAAAGCAGGATGGTACTTCGATAACGGGTCCTTAGGAAATTAGGCCAGTAAATTCGATAAGAAGGAATAAGAATGATTAATCGGTTGTTCTGGGATACAGGAGGGTTGAGAACATTTTCGTATGTTGAGAGCTGGAAGGGTAGGAGGTTAGGAGCGCATTCAGTATTATTTTCGTGAACAAGTTCTGTTTGGGTAAGAATTTGAATTTACAAATAAGCTGAGAAAACACGAAAGCGAGCGTTAACTATTTCTGGGGGGCACTATACAATTTAGGAGAGGCTGACTGGGCTCTTTTTTTTTTTACATAGTATGATGATCGTTTTAGATTGTGAGGGGAGGGCAGCACTGGGATCTGTGCGGACGGTGTGTATGTGTGAACTCGCTCACGGCTATTCTAACAGACGTGAAGGTGGAGATGTGTCGCAAATAGGCCGGCAAGCAATGGAATGCGGCATTATTTATTTATTTATTTATTGTTCCTTGGGACCAAATTAAGGAGAAGTCTCCATGGTCATGGAACGAGTCAATACATGAAATTATAACACTATATTAGAAACAGATAAAATGAAATATAAAAAAACATATTCAGGTGACAAGTCGTAAGTTTAAATGAAGAAAATAAAAAATGTAACACTGGAATTTGCTTAATTTTTTAGCTGTTCCAGGAGCTCCTCGACAGAATAGAAGGAGTGAGCCATGAGGAAACTCTTCAGTTTAGACTTAAAAGTGTTTGGGCTACTGCTAAGAGTTTTGAGTTCTTGTGGTAGCTTATTGAAAATGGATGCAGCAGAATACTGCACTCCTTTCTGCACAAGAGTCAAGGAAGTGCATTCTACATGCAGATTTGATTTCTGCCTAGTATTAACTGAGTGAAAGCTGCTAACTCTTGGGAATAGGCTAATATTGCTAACAACAAACGACATTAAAGAAAATATATACTGTGAGGGCAATGTCAGAATTCCCAGATTTTTGAATAGGGGTTGACAAGAGGTTCTCGAACTTACACCACATATAGCTCGAACAGCCCGTTTTTGAGCCAAAAATACCCTTTTTGAATCAGAAGAATTACCCCAAAAAATAATACCATACGACATAAGCGTATGAAAATATGCGAAGTAGACTACTTTTCGTGTTGAAGTGTCACTTATTTCAGATACTGTTTATAATGGTAAATAAAGCAGCATTTAGCTTCTGAACAAGATCCTGGACATGGGCTTTCCACAACAGCTTACTATCTATCCGAACGCCTAGGAACTTGAACTGTTCCGTCTCGCTTATAATATGCCTATTCTGTCTGATCAAAATATCGGTTCTTGTTGAATTGTGAGTTAGAAACTGTAAAAACTGAGTCTTACTGTGATTTAGCATCAAATTATTTCCCACAAGCCACGAACTTATTTCATGAACTACATTATTTGTTACTGTTTCAATATTACACACAAGATCCTTCACTATCAAGTTGGTGTCATCAGGAAACAGAAATATTTTTGAATCACCTGTAATACTAGAAGGCATATCATTTATATAAATAAGAAACAGCAGTGGCCCCAGCACCGACCCTTGGGGAACGCCCAACTTAACAGTGCCCCATTGGGACTGAACATCACTACCACTCTCAATATTGCAGAGAATTACCCTCTGCTTTCTGTTCTTAAAGTAAGAGGCGAACCAATTGTAAGCTACTCCCCTTACTCCATAATGGTCCAACTTCTACAGTAATATTTTGTGGTCAACACAGTCAAAAGCCTTCGTTAAATCAAAGAAAACACTTAGCGTTCGCAACCCTTTATTTAATCCGTCCAAAACCTCACAGAGAAAAGAGAATATAGCATTTTCAGTTGTTAAACCATTTCTAAAACCAAACTGAACATTTGACAGTAAATTATGTGAATTTAAATGCTCCAGTAACCTTGTATATACAACCTTCTCGATAACTTTAGCAAACACCGATGGCGTAGAAATAGGTCTAAAATTGTCAACATTATCAATGTCTCCTTTTTATAAAGTGGCTTCACTACCGAGTACTTTAATTGGTCAGGAAACCGACCACTCCTAAAGGAAAAGTTACAGATATGGCTGAGAACTGGGCTAACATACATAGAACAATACTTCAGTATTCTGCTAGATACCCCGTCATATCCATGAGAGTTCTTTGTCTTTAGTGATTTAATTATTAACTCAATCTCCCTCTTGTCAGTATCATGGAGGAGCATTTCAGGTAACAGTCTCGGAACACTTTTTTCTAAGAGCGCTATATGATTTCCTGTTGGGACTAGGTTTCTATTTAGTTCACCTGCTATATTCAGAAAGTGATTATTAAATACTGTACATATATGCGACTTATCAGTAACACGGACACTCCCACTACGCACTGATTCTATATCCTCGACCTGTCTCTGCAGACCAGCAACTTCCTTTACGACTGACCATATGGTTTTAATTTGATCCTGAGACATTTTTAAGCACCTTACAATACTGTTTGTAATGGGCTGCTGCATGTAGATTTTGACTGTTTCTAACGTTTTGATATAATTGCCACTTTGTTCTACAAGATATTCTTATCCCTCTAGTCAGCCACCCAGGCTGCCTGTTTGTGCTAGTACCCTGTTTTAAACGTTCTAACGGAAAGCAGCTTTCAAAGAGCATGAGAAAAGTCTTGAGAAAAGCATTATATTTATCGTCTACTGTATCAGCGCTATAAACATCTTGCCACTCTTGTTCCCTTATAAGGTTTACAAAGGTCTCTACAGCAACTAGATCAGCTTTCCTGAAGAGCTGATGACTATATTTAACACGTGGTGCAGCACAAAAATCTTTTAAAGTTAAAATTTGTGCATAATGATCTGAAAGGCCATTCACCTTTTTGCTAACAGAATGCCCTTCTAGTAATGAGGAATGCACAAAAATGTTGTCTATGGTTGTTCCACTGTTCCCTTGCACTCTCGTTGGAAAGAACACGGTTTGCATAAGATTATATGAATTAAAGAGGTCTACCAGCATCCTCTTCCTTGCACAATCACTTATACAATTAATATTGAAGTCACCACATATAACTAACTTTTTGTATTTCCTATAAAGTGAACCAAGAACCTCCTCTAGCTTTAGCAAAAATGTTGTGAAATCGGAGTCTGGGGATCTATAAATAACAACAGTTAGAAGTTTAGCTCCGTTAAATTTAACCACACCTGCACAACATTCAAACACCTTTTCAGTGCAGTACTTTGTAACATCAATTGACTCAAATGGGATGCCGTTTTTCACATACATGGCTACTCCGCCACACCGCAAAGAGCTCCTCGAAAAGCTGCCAGCCAACCTGTATCCTGGTAAAGGAAGCCTCTGAATTATCTCCTTATTTAGGAAGTGTTCAGATATACCAATAATTTCAGAGTCAACATCTATAAGCAGTTCACTAACTTTATTTCTAATACCTTGTATATTTTGATGAAATATACTAATTCCCTCATTACTCGGATACCTAAGCTTTGTCAAAAGTGATTCCCTTGTTAGAGAGACTTCCCTTAAGCAGGAATACCTATCAGCTGACTTCAATCTAAAAAAGGTGCAGCTCTAACACCCACTACTGCAGGAATTTTCCCATGAGTGATCCCACCAACCCCACCTATGCTGTCACCTATAAGCTTTGCCAACCACCCCTTCCCATACCTGTTGAGGTGCAGGCCATGTCTAGTGAAACCCGTCCTGCTGATAGACTCCACCGACACCACTGAAATGTGACCCATGCTTTCTGTCATCAGCACACCCCAAAGTCTCATGTTATTACGCCTGACGGCTGTATTAAGATGAGGCCGATCGTGACGCTGAAACAGTTCCACGAAATGCACATTCGTGTTGCCAGTCTGAGTGGCTATCTTTTCCAGGTCACCATCTATGTTATACTCCCCATCCCTATCAATACTATTACCAGCCCCACCCACAATCACTACCTGATCCTCTTTAGTAAAATCCCTACATAACCCCCCTATGTTAACAGTCACCTGAGCCAACCCTGCATTAGGCTTCACAATGCTGGTGACCTGGTACTCACTCCCCAGCACTTCCTGCAACTGCTGGCCTACACCTCTGCCATGAGAACTACCTAACAGCAGGACCTTCTTCTTAAACATGTGAGTTGGACCTCACTGAGTTAGGACGCTGACAGACGACGCGCACGGCCTGGCTTGGATAGTCATGTTCGGCGTCTAGGTGATATGAATTTCTCAGGTGTTAGGTGTGAATGCAGCTGTCATCAAGTCATGTTTGAGGGGTCGAACAGAGACCTTTGAGCGAATTGAGAGCTGTTAGACGTGTGGCTGCGTGTGGGACAGGTTCATTGCGCGCATCTGTTGAGTTATTTTGCTATGTGTTATTTGGACAGATTACGAGTACTGATGGTGTTTACAGTTATGTGTACTGCATTATTTAGGAGCAGTTTGATATTGTGCACTGAAATTAGGAGCTGTTTGCGTGTCTTCCGACTGTGCAGCATGACACCAGGTACATCAGGGCGAGTGTGATAGATATACTCGATGACTAAATAAAATGTATGTTAAGTATTTGTGGGACGATATAGAATATGAAAGAGTTCGAGTTGGTTATTATTTTTTCTACTTGGAGGTTTTGTTAGATCGAATTGCTGAGGCAAATAGCTTTGAGAGCGCGAGGGATGTCATTGCAGCATATCTCCGTCTCTCAGCGGTTAACTACAGGTGGGGCAAGCATGTTCTCGGCTTAGGTACTTGGGGTGTGCTCTGGCCATGTCCTAGACCGTATTCGGGTCATAGTTTAGCTAGAATATTTACAGAGGAGTATGTCCGACGCGAGTATAAAGGTCCTGGCTGTGACATGGGTGGTTTCGCACTCGTGGTCTGTGAGAGAGGCAAAGCCGATGATTATGAATCATCACAGGTGGCTTCGTTTGCCACAATTTTCTTGTGTTCGTAGCGAAACACGAACTGACCATCAGATTTCAAACTTGGCTTATTTGCATAAACAAAATGTGACATAGGTTAATGTAGGTTAGTACACGTTAGTGCACGTTTGTAAACGGCAGTACACATTAGTACATGTTAGCCAATGAACATGGGTCAGTAAGGGGACGTGGTGGTCGGTAGGGACTTTAACTATTTCATTCCAAGTCCAGGTGGGCGTGGCACTGGCGAAAATCGACTCCAAGTATAGGTGGACGTGGCGCTTTTCCGCACCAGAAAGGATAATTAATTGATCAATTTAATTAAGTCGTCATGTGAACTTTGTTACATTCACTTGCGGAGGTACTAAGCTTTTAGCATGTCACGTGATAGAACTTTCCAAACATCTCGGGCGGTTGTGTGAGGTAGGTATCGGCAGATTCGAACCTATTCAGAAAAATAAATTTGGGGTGGAACGTGTCCTTTGTCCGGCACATGGTCAACAGGTTCCATCCTGTCCAGCATTAAGTGCTCGCGGCCGCGCTCCGCGAAAACATGTTTACTTAGATGGACTCTGCGGCACCGGCGGGGGAGCGTGCGCCAGCCCGGCAACCGGACCCCAGCCACCCGGGAGCAGCCGCCGGCTAACGGTGATCGGGGAGCCTCCTCTACACACGACGATATGACCTAAGTCAGTCGGAGCGTGGACCTCGTGCCGAGTGCACAGGGTGTTGCTGCGATCTCGAGGATGTGTACTAACTCTGTTGGAGAACAAGTGATGACGGTACTGTTTGCAATAAAGACTTCAGTCCTTTTCCCACGAATTCACAGAAGGTGACTTACGTTAGTAAAAGCGCACTTTATTACTATTTGACGCGATTTTCATAGCTTAGGAGCGAAACAATAAGCGAGGGCGAAAAATTCAAACTTCGTAGGATGAGGTGGACTTAGGTTAGTGCACATGGCCCAGTTGGTCTCTTTTTTTCGTAGGTGTGACAGATTATCGTGTTTGAATTTGAATTTGTGAGAGATTTTTTGTTATGGAAGTAAGAGAATTGGCTTTCTTGCCGCAAAAACCGACCATCTTGAATAAATAATAATAAATGATAATAAATAATAGTAAATGATAATAATAATAAATAGAAGTAGGGTTTTACAGAAATTATGGAGTATGAATTTGAACATGGCGCGATTTTCTATGTTAGTGGAGTTAGGCCAATAATAATAAATAATAATGAATGATAATAAATAATGAATGATAATAAACAATGATAATAAATAATAATAAATGATGAATGATAATGAATAATAATAAAGACAAGTATGGTTTTGCAGCCATTATCGTTTTGGAATGTGAATATGGGGTGAATTTTCTCGTGGAGGTAGGCCAATGATAATAAATGAGAATAAATGATAATGAATGATAATAAATGATAATGAATGTTTATAAATGATAATGAATAATAATAAAGAAAAATAAGGTTTTGCATGCATTATCCTGTTGGAATTTGATTTTCCCGATTATTTTTTCTGGAGGTTAGCTTAGTAGACTTAGCACAATTGGCCTTTTTTCCCGCCAAAATCCGCCATATTGGATGACGTCATGCACTGTTGTCAAGTCTACATGCCGCCATCTTGGATGACGTCATCGCCGCCATCTTGAATTAATTTGGCAACAATGCAGAGCACATTTTTTTCATATACACTCCTGGAAATTGAAATAAGAACACCATGAATTCATTGTCCCAGGAAGGGGAAACTCTATTGACACATTCCTGGGGTCAGATACATCACATGATCACACTGACAGAACCACAGGCACATAGACACAGGCAACAGAGCATGCACAATGTCGGCACTAGTACAGTGTATATCCACCTTTCGCAGCAATGCAGGCTGCTATTCTCCCATGGAGACGATCGTAGAGATGCTGGATGTAGTCCTGTGGAACGGCTTGCCATGCCATTTCCACCTGGCGCCTCAGTTGGACCAGCGTTCGTGCTAGACGTGCAGACCGCGTGAGACAACGCTTCATCCAGTCCCAAACATGCTCAATGGGGGACAGATCCGGAGATCTTGCTGGCCAGGGTAGTTGACTTACACCTTCTAGAGCACGTTGGGTGGCACGGGATACATGCGGACGTGCATTGTCCTGTTGGAACAGCAAGTTCCCTTGCCGGTCTAGGAATGGTAGAACGATGGGTTCGATGACGGTTTGGATGTACCGTGCCTTATTCAGTGTCCCCTCGACGATCACCAGTGGTGTACGGCCAGTGTAGGAGATCGCTCCCCACACCATGATGCCGGGTGTTGGCCCTGTGTGCCTCGGTCGTATGCAGTCCTGATTGTGGCGCTCACCTGCACGGCGCCAAACATGCATACGACCATCATTGGCACCAAGGCAGAAGCGACTCTCATCGCTGAAGACGACACGTCTCCATTCGTCCCTCCATTCACACCTGTCGCGACACCACTGGAGGCGGGCTGCACGATGTTGGGGCGTGAGCGGAAGACGGCCTAACGGTGTGCGGGACCGTAGCCCAGCTTCATGGAGACGGTTGCGAATGGTCCTCGCCGATACCCCAGGAGCAACAGTGTCCCTAATTTGCTGGGAAGTGGCGGTGCGGTCCCCTACGGCACTGCGTAGGATCCTACGGTCTTGGCGTGCATCCGTGCGTCGCTGCGGTCCGGTCCCAGGTCGACGGGCACGTGCACCTTCCGCTGACCACCGGCGACAACATCGATGTACTGTGGAGACCTCACGCCCCACGTGTTGAGCAATTCGGCGGTACGTCCACCCGGCCTCCCGCATGCCCACTATACGCCCTCGCTCAAAGTCCGTCAACTGCACATACAGTTCACGTCCACGCTGTCGCGGCATGCTACCAGTGTTAAAGACTGCGATGGAGCTCTGTATGCCACGGCAAACTGGCTGACACTGACGGCGGCGGTGCACAAATGCTGCGCAGCTAGCGCCATTCGACGGCCAACACCGCGGTTCCTGGTGTGTCCGCTGTGCCGTGCGTGTGATCATTGCTTGTATAGCCCTCTCGCAGTGTCCGGAGCAAGTATGGTGGGTCTGACACACCGGTGTCAATGTGTTCTTTTTTTCCATTTCCAGGAGTGTAGTTCAATAAGTGTCACACTCTTATTACCCAATAGAGAGAACCCCAAAGTTGGCACCCCTCAGTATGGGTTGAGTCACACCTTGGGTTAGGTATCTGGAGAATTGGGGAAAGGCTGGGGAGGGCATAGGAAAGAGATGGGGCATTATGGGACACTATTCATCTGGTTCATCCACAGAGGCTTGTCTGACATGGGAAGTGCTGCCAATAACTGCGCTATCACTGGCATACCCCTCAGCTTCCTGTGAACAGGCAAGCCTCTCTGCCCTTGAGGACAGAGCTTCTACAAGGTGGTGCTGCACTCATAAAAATGCCATTCCCTACACACCTTTATCTGTATCATTTTGATGGTTATGTATTGACTTTACTTATGTCAGAGGGGTGGAGGAGGTTGACAAATCTAGGGAAAAATGCATGACACCATAGAAGGGAATCAGGCAGTGGGAGGATGGATGAGGAAGGAGGCGGGGGGAAAGGGAGAAGGAAGGGTTGGGGAGGAGGTGAGGTGCAAATCTGACAACAATGCACACTTTGCTCAAGCACAATCAGCCCCATTACTCTCCATGACCTTCTCAAGTGCCCTGGAAACACAATTGTGCTATTAAGCATCATTAACTCTATGAGAGTTGACTGATAAATCTGGTAAATGCCATCCAGAAAATATAAAATAACTCACCAGTCCTGATACAAGAGATTCTTTTATTAGTTATATTGAAAGTTTCAAAAGAACAAGACCTGAAGTTATTGCTTGGCTATGTGATGTGATTAGTGGGATGTGTGTAGTTACTAAACATTTTTAGTCAAATATCTCAGCACCCATGCAGATTGAAACCAAACTTGCTAGACATATGATTTTGTCACCTAGTAAACCATTGAATATATTCACGATATGCCTCCGGTGCTGCAGTATCACAAAGGAGTGTGCACCAAGTAGCTGATATTTTGGTCAATGAACCTCTTTACACTTGATGAAAAGATAAGGATGGGATGAGTACTGCTACTGCTGGCTTTTCATTAAAAATGGATGTGGAGTATTTCAACATAAAATCTAGTAATGATGCAGCAGAATTTGCAGGTTGTTTGAGAAAATTCTTCACTGTGAACTAGACTTAACCAGGATCATTACAATGCTAAGCTAACCACTAACTAAAACCAAGGGCAAACAATAGTTATCATAGGACGTGAAGGCCATTTTATCATGACAAGGTAATTATCCTCATTTGTTCTGTTCCCAGAGTGTTAATACTGATAGATCACTCAGACAAAGACAGTATCACAGTTGGCATCTATTGGCACTCCAGGACGTGCCCTTTAACAAGGATAGCATGCCAAGCAAAACAGCAACAGTCATAAGGCTGAATGTGCACCATTTTGTATTTGAACTCAGTTCTCATTCACCTTGATCTATTGATTTAGTTTCAAATGATTTCTTCTTATATCCTAAATTAAAATTTTCTGTATATTGTTGTATGCCCATAGAGGGCTGCTGCAACACAGACGAAATGTAGGCTATTCTAGTATTTTAGTAGTTTAAGTATATAGAAAGATTTAGTATACCCAGTAGGATTTTGATGAAACTGACACTGCCTATGGAAGCCTGCACATTTATATGTATGCCACTCATGTCAGCAAACTCCATCAATACTTATTTTATCATTATGAGCAATTACATACATCATGCATAGACTCCTTAGAAAATTCATAAGAATAGCTGCACATAAATTATCAATTATTAACCAGATTAACTTATAGTTGATATTGTATATATTTGTAAGCATATTTTTTTAAAATCTTACCTTTTCAATGGTTCAAATTTTTCTCGGAGCCTTGTATCCCGATCCTTATCAGGAGCGGTCAGCAGTCTCCTGCGCTCAGCAGCAGCAAATTTAATTTCATCTCTCAGTTGCTCTTTAAGGCTTCGCATATAACTTGGCAGCTGAAATAAAGTACCATACAAATAATCTCTAGAAGATACAAATTGTGTTCAAAATTATTGGAATACATTTGTTTGTTCCTGCACATATTGTATTTGTTTGTTTATTTAGCCATTGTCACAGTAAAGATCTGTGAACACAGCAGTTGAGAGTCCTACATTTCACCATCACATATAATGTTCAAGAGTTGACCAATGTTTACCAGAATGACACTGACATTGACTAAAAACCTTAACATTAACAACAACAGAAACTGAAAAACACCTACAAGTAGACTGCTAATTTTTATATGAAATAGAGATGATGGGAAAAGCTTTCTGGTGAAAATATTATGGGATGATTAGTTAACAGCTCTTTTGCTGAAAATTAAGTTAATGAACTACAAGACCAAATTAGTAAAAGTCACTTATGGAGTGTTCTCATAACAAGTTTTGTTGTACCGACAACTAGGCATGTGCACCCGGCCCACAGATGCCAGGGTAGTTTTTTAATATTCTGGGTGACTGACTATTAAAGGCAGAAATTAAAAAGCCAAATAGAGGACAATTAAATAAGCAAATAATCCCAATAAACATTGGTCTGGAAACCAATGGTTTCCCTGATACAATGTGGGCCAACAAACAAATGCAGTCATGCCAATGTTACAACACTGTTAATATATAAATTCTGCCTTTACTTCAAAACACAGTGAGTGAGGCGTAAATTACAAAGTGAAAAACTTCCCTCATTCAATTTTATCATTGTTCCAGATACCTAAGTAGTGTTAAATATTATTTTGACAAGTGTATCAGTTGTGATTTGCCGATACTGTGGCCTCCCAGGTCCTTCAACTTGAACCCACTGGACTGTTGTAGGTCAAGATGTTGAAAGATTTGGTGTATTTCAGCCCTGTGTCAATAAACTCTGGTAATACATTGTGCATCATTGTTTATGCTCTCAGAACACGCCTGGTATTTTTTAACATATATGGATATTAGTGAGGAGACATGCTGAAGCCTGCCTTCACATGAATGGTAGTTTTTAATCTGTTAGTCATTAAGCATATATTTTCAGTTTGGGTTCTTGAGGACTCTGTTATAAGGTATGCATGTACTCAGTCATAATCCACTGTATTGGAGAAGTATTGGTTTCGACATACGTGCATCAGAATTATTTACTTGCTTCCTTGTCCTCTACTTACCCCATTTATTTGTACCTCTAATAGTATAGACCCTATAAATGTTGTAGGAAAGTTCCTGTAGAATGTAAATACTGTTGGCTTACAAGGGATCACTCAGCAAAAATCAGAAGTCTTGAGTTGTCAACAGGCGCACACAAAAGAAAGAAAACCTGCTAGCTTCCAGAGTTATCCTTTGATGAGCTAGAGTAAAATACACAGACAGACACACACACACAAACACACACACACACACACACACACACACACACACACACACAAAACACACACACACACACACACACACACACACACACACATTCTTCTGTATTTTACTCTAACTTGTCAAATGATGACCCCAAAAGCTACCAAGTTTTCTTTTTTGTGTGTTTGCTTATCAACAACTAAGCAGTTCTGCTTTTAGGTGAGTGGTCTCCTTTAATACACTGTTATTTACATAGTACAGATCCTGAACCTTATGAAATGTGAGCATGCCTTTTCCAATATAGACAATGACTAAAGTAGTTAATAAGCTGGAAAGCAGTGAGTCCTTGATATTACAGTCAAAGTACAGTAACAGGCATAGAAAATGTCTGTTACAAACATGATCAGTCTGCCTCACACCAGAGCCAATTCATTTTAGTAGTGCACTAGTACTATACCATAATATCTTCAAATTTTCCACCAACAGTCACATAGCATCAGACAAACCCTGTACTTATTAACACTGCATTATTTCATTTTTCCAGTTTCTCCTTGGCACCATAGTTCTGGGCTTATACTGACGCTATTCATGTACATCATCTGGAACGCAATCTATCTGTGGGGAGATGGTTTGTGAGAGATCTCTCTGTGCCTTCTTGGAAAGTGTCACATGGTTCTGTGGTATTCTGAGAGCCATAATTCTTAAGTGGTAGTTACTGGTTTGTATTATTAACAGATGAAAACCACTATGAGAAATGTATTCAGTATCTTATGTGACATGATGCCCATGTTTTGATTATAGCATTACAGTACATGGTAAAATATAGACACTGTCTCTTGGTAACATGCTTTTCTGCCACAAAGTATTGATATCCTATGACTACAACATCAGTGAGTCACTTTTGTAATTGGTCAGCTCATACAGTTACCTGGGTGTAACACTTTGTAGGTATATGAAATGGAATGATCACGTAGACTCACTTGTGGGTAAAGCAGGTGGTAGACTTCAGTTTATTGGTAGAATACTGGGGAAGTGCAATCATTTTGCAAAGGAGATTGTTTACAAATCACTCACTGGTTATAGAATATTGCTGAAGTGTGTGGAACCCATACCAGATAGGACTAACAGGGGATATTGAATGTATGTAGAGAAGTGCAGTATGAATGGTCACAGGTTATTTTTGATCTGTGGGAGAGTGTCAGAGATATTGAAGGAACTGAAGTGGAAGGCTCTTCAAGATAGATGTAAACTATCCTGAAAAAGTCTATTAACACAGTTACAAGAATCAGCTTTAAATGATGGCTCTAGGAATATACTATAATGCCCTTCGTATCACTCATGAAGGGATTGTAAAGATAAGATTTGAATAATTACTGTATGCACAGAGACATTCAAACAATCATTCTTCCCATGCTCCATATGTGAATGGAACGGGAAGAAACTCTGATGACTGGTACAATAGGACACACCCTCTGCCATGCACCTCATGCTGGTTTGCACAATATAGATGTAGATGTAGATATGTACATGAGTTATACTGAATCGCCGGCCGCGGTGGTCTAGCGGTTCTGGCGCTGCAGTCCGGAACCGCGGGACTGCTACGGTCGCAGGTTCGAATCCTGCCTCGGGCATGGGTGTGTGTGATGTCCTTAGGTTAGTTAGGTTTAAGTAGTTCTAAGTTCTAGGGGACTTATGACCTAAGATGTTGAGTCCCATAGTGCTCAGAGCCATTTGAACCATATACTGAATCAGTGTGCAGAGGCAGAATAGTGTTTACTATTTTTTAGGTTTGTACAGTATGCTTTATTGGACTATATGGACTCCAATTCTGACTGAACAAATGGTGATTTAAAGGAATGTCACTGAGCACCTCATATTCTATTGAGTACAGTATTTCTATGTTGTGAGAATATCATTAAGACACATGGAAAAATTTACAGAAATAAATAATTTAAATACATCTCAGGTGTTCATTAACTAATTCAAACTGTAAAAAAATTATCAGCTTCTTTTTCACTGACTAATATACATGTTATCTGCAGCAATCTAATTAGCACACTCTCTGCTTTCTGATAGTAGTATATGTATACAGGCTGCACTTATTTCGATATCAAATACAGGCCTAATTTATTTATGGCAGCCAAATCAGTATGATATTGTGTGTTTTGGACTAGTTTCATCCTAGTCTATATGATGTTTCATGAGCAAAAATGAATCACTCCATAATAGTTGTGCAAACGGTGAAGCAGGGTAGTGAGTGATACACTTGATTGTACTAGTGTCTCTGCTGTATGAAAATCAGATACAATAATCGACAAATGAGAGCGTGCTAGTTTTATGATCAAAGGATATGTTGATATATAAAGATATACAAGGGGAGTTCAATAAGAAATGCAACACTTTTTTTCTCAGCCATTTTCAGCTGAAAAAACTGCAGAATTTGTTGTGGGATGTGATGGAATATTCCCCCTTCAGTCTTTACCATTTCATGAAGTTCCAATAGGTGGTAATGCTATTCATAGGCATCTGTATCAGAGGTATGTTCAAAGCAGAGAGCTGTCATTGATTTTCTTTTGGCAAAATACCAGATCATCACAGATATCAATAGATGATTGCAGAATGTCTATGGAGACATGGCAGTTCACAAAAGCATGGTGAGCTATTCAGCAAGATATCTGCCATCATTGTAACAAGAGTGCACAATCCTTTCTGATATCTCACATGCCTGCTGCACACTGCTGTGACTCCTGCTGTGTTGAAATGGGTGCACCGTCTCATTTGGAGTGACTAAAGGATCACAATCAAATACCCTGCTGCCCAACTAGACATACCTGTTGGTAGTGCTGACACACTTGCCCACCAGTTGGAGTACTCAAAGGTGTGTGCCTGCTGGGTTTCTCACTGCCTAACATAAGACCATAAAGAGCAACAAAGGAACAGAACTGCTTGCATGTTACGAGGCTGACAATTTTTTGTCGAACATCATCACAGGTGATGAAATGTGGGTTCATAACTTTGAACCAGAAACAAAAAGGCAATCCATGGAGTGGCACAACGTCACCTCTCCTCTGAAGAAAACATTCAAAGCCACACCCTCAGCCAGTATAGTCATGGCAACAGCTTTCTGGGACTCTGTAGGGGTTATTCTGTTTGATGTCCTTCCTTATGGTGCAATGTTCAACTCAGAAGTGTATTGTGCTACCCTCAAGAAACTGAAGAAACAACTCCAGCATGACTGTCACCACAAAAATACAAATGAACTCCTCCTTTTCCACAACAACACATAGCCGCAGACAAGTCTGCACACCTGAGTGGAGTTCACAGAACTTCATTGGAATGTTCTTCCTCATCCACCCTACAGCCTGGATCTCACACCTTCCAACTTCCATCTGTTTTGCCGAATGAAGGATGCACTCCATGAGAAGCAGTACATGGACGATGGGGAGGCTACTGACGCACCAAGACATTGGCTCCAATATTGACTAGTAGACTGGTAGCAGTCGGGCGGACAGGTCCAACCACTAAGGTGGCATTGAATGACGATCATGGTGAAAAATAGGATTTTGTAACCAAAAGAGTGAGGAATGTTATGATATATTGGATTCCTGAATTCAAACAACCTGCCCTCAGAAAAGAAAAAAAAATGCATTGCATTGCTTATTGAACAACCTTTGTACACTGATCTTTCAGAACATTACGACTACCTACATAATAACCAGTGTGTTCACCTTTGGCGAGGATAAGGGTTGGCAACGCATCATGGCATGGGAGCAATGAGGCCTTGGTAGGTCACTGGAGGGAGTTGGCACCACACCTGCACACACAAGTCACCTTATACCAGTAAATTCTGGGGAGGGGGGGGGGGGGGTGATGAGTTCTGGTGCCACATTGAATCACATCGCAGATATGTTTGATAAAGTTCAGATCTGGTGAGTTTGGGAGCTGGCATATCAATTGAAGCTCACCACTGTGTCTTCAAACCACTCCATCAAACTCCTGGCCTTGTGACATGATGTATTATCTTTTTGAAAAATGTCACTGCCATTGGGAAACATGATTGTCATGAAGGGGTGTATGTGGTCTGCAACCAGTGAACATACTCCTTGGCCATCATGGTGCCTTACACAAGCTCCACTGGATCCATGGATGCCCATGTGAATGTCCCCCAGCTCTGTCACACAGTATAGCTTTCCAGGAACTGGTCCCCTGGAAGATGACAGATTTGTGCCCTCCCACTGGCCTGATGAAGAAGGTATCGGCATCCATCGGACCATGCAGTGCTCTGCCACTGCTCCAGTGTCCACTGTCAATGATCACATGCCCATTTCAGTTGTAGTTGCCGAAGTCATAGTATTAATGTTGGCACATTGATGGATTGTCAGCTATGGATGCCCTTTGTTAGGAGTGTTCAGTGCACTGTGTGTTCAGACATACTTGCATTCTGCCCAGCATTAAAGTCTAATGTTAGCTGCACCACAGTTTGTGACCTGTCCTGTTTTATAAGTCTGCCCAGCCTATGATGTCCTACATATGTAATAAGGAGTGGCCACTCAACCCCATGATGTCTGGATGCGGTTTCACCTTGGTCTCATCATGTGTTGAAGACACTCACTACAGCACTCCCCAAACACCCGACAAGTCATGCAGTTTCCCAAATGCTTGTGCTGAACCTCCGGGCCATCACAATATGCCCTTGATCAAACACAGATTGATTGCATGCCTTCCCCATTCTACATACAGACAGCATGCACCATGCATGTCTGACTAGCAGGCATTCGTCACCTGATGATGCTGCTACCACCTGGACAGATTTATATCAATAGTAGTTCAGTATAAACTCTTTGAAGAAAGAGTAAGAAATAATTACCCGCTGTAATTAAGTGCAACATATCATGTTTGAACACTTTACTTCACTTGACATACACAGTTCATTTATAATACCAAGACCAGCAAACAACAAATGAAGAAGGTAATGGCAATGGATGAACATCACCTAGGTGATCTGTGATTGACCCACTGAAGCCTGTCAGGCTGCCTCAAGTATATGGGTCCAAATATACAGGGTGGTCCATTGATAGTGACTGGACCAAATATTTAATGAAATAAGCATCAAATGAAAAAACTACAAAGACCAAAACTCGTCTGGCTTGAAGGGAGAAACCAGATGACACTACAATTGTCCTGCTAGATGGCACTGCCATAGGTCAAATGGATATCAACTGCGATTTTTTAAATAGGAACGCCATTTTCTATTACACATTCATGTAGTACATAAAGAAATATGACTGTTTTAGTTGGACCACTTTTTACGCGTTGTGTTAGATGGCACTGTAATAGTCACAAACCTATAAGTACATTGTATCACGTAACATTCCACCAGTGCAGATGGTATTTTCTTCACGATACATTACGCGTGTTGAAATGGACCGCTTACCAATTGCAGAAAAGGTTGATATCGTGTTAATGTATGGCTATTGTGACCAAAATGCCAAACAGGCGTGTGCTATGTATGCTGCTCGGTATCCTGGACGACATCATCCAAGTGTCTGGACTGTTCGCTGGATAGTTACGTTATTTAAGGAAACAGGAAGTGTAAAGCCACATGTGAAATGTCAACCATGACCTGCAACAAATGATGATGCCCAAGTAGGTGTTTTAGCTGCTGTCGCAGCTAATCCGCACATCAGTAGCAGGCAAATTGCGCTAGAATTGGAAATCTCAAAAACATCGGTGTTGAGAATGCTACATCAACATCGATTGCACCCATACCATATTTCTATGAACCAATAATTGCATGGCAATGACTTTGAACGTTGTGTATAGTTCTGCCACTGGGCACAAGAGGAATTACGGGACGATGACAGATTTTTTGCACGCATTCTATTTAGTGATGAAGCATCATTCACCGACAGTGGTGATGTAAACCGGCATAATATGTACTATTGGGCAATGGAAAATCCACGATGGCTGTGACAAGTGGAACATCAGTGACCTTGGTGGGTTAATGTATAGTGCAGTATTATGGGAGGAAGTATAATTGGCCCCCATTTTATCGATGGCAATCTAAATGGTGCAATGTATGCCAATTTCCTACATAATGTTCTACCGATGTTACTACAAGATGTTTCACAGCATGGCACAGTGGTGATGTACTTCCAACATGATGGACGTCCAGCACATAGCTCGCATGCGGTTGAAGCGGTTTTGAATAGCATATTTTGTGACAGGTGGATTGGTCATCGAAGCACCACACCATGGCCCGCATGTTCACCAGATCTGACAGCCCCAGATTTCTTTCTGTGGGGAAAGTTTAAGGATGTTTGCTATCGTGATCCACCAACAATGCCTGACAACATGCGTCAGTACATTGTCAATGCATGTGCGAACATTACGGAAGGCGAACTACACACTGTTGAGAGGAATGTCGTTACACATATTGCCAAATGCATTGAGGTTGATGGACATCATTTTGAACATTTATTGCATTAATGTGGTATTTACAGGTAATCACGCTGTAATGGCATGTGTTCTCAGAAATGATACGTTCACAAAGGTACATGTATCACATTGGAACAACCGAAATAAAATGTTGAAATGTACCTACATTCTGTATTTTAATTTAAAAAACCTACCTGTTACCAATTGTTCATCTAAAATTGTGAGCCATATGTTTGTGACTGTTACAGTTCCATCCATCACAAAGCGAAAAAAGTGGTCCAACTAAAACATCCATATTTCTTTACATACTACAGGAATATGTAATAAAAAATGGGGGTCCTATTTTTAAAAAATGCCGTTGATATCCGTTTGATCTATGGCAGCGCCATCTAGCAAGCCAACCATAGCGCCATCTGGTTTCCCCCTTCAAGCTAGACAAGTTTCGTTCTTTGTAGTTCTTTCATTTGACACTTATTTCATCAGATATTTGGCCCCGTCACGATCAGTGGACCACTATATATATATGGGAGGGGCAGGGGCTAGAGGGACAGCATGGAAAAAGGATAGGAGTATAGAAGCAGAAAAAGATCATTCATATGATTATGGGTGGTGTGGATAGCTGAATTCAGAAATACTTGGGAGAGGAGTAGGGAGTAAAGATAGAGGGAAGTTTCTGATAAAACTGTGTGAATGGTGGTTAGGGATGGACTTAGGACAAGAATTAGCAGAGACTAAAGTTAGGTAGTTGTGTGGCTGTAGAATGTGTTGGAAGCACAGTTACTATCAATCCAGCTGACATAGGTTTGTATTTTGGGGACATATGGGAAGGTTATGTAAAGAGCAACTCTTGAAGTAACTATTGAATCAACCATGTGCTGAGCAGTATGGTTTCATTGTGTGGTAAAACTTATACCTGCCAACCCTTTGATAGTGGCCATTCGTTAAGTCTGTCTGCTGGTTGATGGTTATGCCCATATACAGAGCTTAACAGTAGCTGCAGGAGAGTTGTTACGTGATGTGGTTGTCTTCACTAGGGCTTCTGCCCATGATGGGGCAGGACAGGACTGGGTGGATGTGTAGGATAAAACCAATTTAGTAAAAGGGATGGTGCATGAAGATTGAAGGTTGGAGGGGTATCAGAATGCCAGTTTGATAGAACTGGGAACAAAACTAAATCTGTGGCACTATGAGATGTAACTGTAACTTTCACAGAGATGTGGTTCAGTATTTCCTGACCTGGAATGTTGTGAGTCAGATGTTTGTTTTCAGCCACGTCTCTTTGGAAATAAATCATTCCTCATCTTCACTGTTTTCTCAATAGTCTTTCTCTCTCTTAGTTTACCTTTGACCTATCTCATATTCCATTTATCCCAATTTTAAAAAAGGAACCATCTTGTTATTTTTATCACAGGCAATATATACACACTCTTTTCTACTGGTTTCCCTCTCTTTCCATATCTCTTACATTTCCTTTCCCTTAGCCATTCCATACATTAGAGAAAAGACCTGAGTTTTAAATGTGAGTCATAATATTCTATTTCCCATTTAAGTGCCTATCAGCTGCTCAATTTCTGCAGTATGCAATGTGTCATTGTGTTTACTCATACTATTGTTTGTATTCCATTCACAATTTTCCATTGTCATAAATATAACAGTCAAGGTGGTTTAATTTTAATTAGTTTGTTGCATATTTTGGGCTTTGTAATATTGTGAATTTATAGTATTGTGAAACATGTTAATTTGTTGTAGAGCCAATATACCATACACATCACTCAACAGCTCATGTGGCTATATAGTGGTTGCTTCAATAGTTCACTGGTGTCATATCAGGCAGTATTGTGTAAACAGCACAGTATTTCCATGAGACAGCTGCCCATCATCTTCAGGTGCTACTGACACATGGCTGTTGTGGCTTACCAGTTTATGTGCTGGCTTGGTAGAAAATCTCAGGCACCAAGTTTTGGGTCCATAATGTCACTATAGGTAGAAAAGCAATCCTCATGGAGTACTCTGCTTCTTCTGGCTGCTTCTAAGGTTTGGTCAAATGCATTTTGAACATGCTTACCAGAGTTCCTGTTCTGCACACACACAGAGTAGAGATGGCTAAGATCTGCTGACAAGCTCTCTTGATTTGAGATAGCCTTAACCATGTCAATGAGAGTCTGTAATACATTGCTGTGTTGGGATGGGTGCTGACAGCTTGTGGCTCATAGATGGAGACTGGTGTGTATTGGTTTATAAAATACACTGTGACATAAGGAGCCAGCTTTTTTTCTTCAAACCAAGACATCCAGAAACAGGAGGTCTACATTATTCACTACTTCCATGGTGAAGGAGATTCTTGGAGGGGGCAATTAAGATGTTCTAAAAATGAAGGAAGCACTGCTGTCCCATGGGGCCATATCACAAAGGTATCATCTATTTACCTTTGAAAACATTTAGGTTGCGAAACCACTGATTGAAGTCCCTTGTTCTGGAATACTCCCATAAATATGGTTAGCCTCATAGGGAGACAGAGGTCTACCCATAGCAACACCATCAGTTTGCTTAAAATATTGATTCTTAAATAAAAAGTAAGTGAAGATAAGCACAGGCTTGAAAAAATGTAAGATGTCATCTTCCAGCTTAGCCAGTATGAGCTGTAGTGAATACACCAGAAGCACTCAAATTGAACTAAGAGACCACATTGAAAATCACTAATACATCATTTTGTTCAAGATGCAGATTCTTCAGTCATCATAAAAAATCTTCTGAATTTTGAGTAGTGGTCACATTCCATTATCAAAAGCCCACTCAGTCCAGCTCCAATTGTCAACTGTGACCATCTCCAGAGCATCAAGTTATGTGTTTAGCTTTTTCTGAGTTTCCTTAGTAGCATATATTGCTTAAATTTTGTCCATATATTTGTATTTAAGAAGTTTAATTTCACATTTTCAAAGTGTAAATTGAGGCAGTCAGTAGTGCAGCAGTTGCTCATTCATTTGTTTTTAGACAAGTGACCTTTTGGTTCAGTCTAATTAGCCACTCAGTCTAGTTCCAGCTGTTGCCTGTGACACATCTCCTCCAGGGTAGCAAGTTACATATTTAACTATTTAGCTTTTTCTTTGTTTTCTTAGCAGAATATATTTCTTAAATCTCATGCGTGTTTTTATATTTAAAAGGTTAAATCTCAAGTTTCATAAACATAATTTCATGCTGTCTGTAGCTCAGTTGTCATTTCTTTTGAACGGTCAGCTACACAGTTAATTAGGCACCAGCTTCGATTGGTGACATTTCAGGAGTGTAACAAGTGTTATATCTAGGTATCTGTCAGGTTTTATAATTTGTTTCTTCAGCTAGTCTTCCTAGGATGGGTAGGATCTTTGCATGATGTGTGAAGATGCAGGAGGAAGCAGGTGTGGTTCACAAACAGTTGAATATTGTTTTGGTTGTGGTTAACCATCTTCAGGCTGCTGCCTCAGAGTGCAGCAGTAGCAGAGATGTCACCTGTTTCACCCATATGCTGCTGAGGCACCTCCTAGTGCACACAATGCAGTGGATCTGCCCTCATAGCAGGGTGCTGGCAGACCGTAATGCATTCATGCCGCTCGAGGTGGAGGGCCAATGTGCAGGCTGGGCATCTGGCCTTACCTATTCATCCTGCAAGCGAACAAGTGGCCACACCTTCAGCAGGGTCCGAGCAGGCACATGTGGGAAGGGGCTTTCTAGCTCTCGGGAGCTCTGACAACATCAGGCTCATTAATGGATCCCCTCAGGATGATAGCATTTGGGGCTGGGAAGAAATCCAATGTGCACTCGGCATGTCGGTAGGAGTGGGGACCTCGTGTGAGACGTGGAGGTAGCCTTGCCTACAGCTATCGAGCGTGCAGGGTGCAGCTGTCTGCAAGCTGTGGCTCTTGTCAGCACCAACAACACCTGTCACATGGGTTCTGAGACTATCTTCAGTTCATACTGAGTGTGAGGTGCAAGCAGAGCTAGCAAATGTGCAGCATTGTTCCCAGGATTGATTGGGATCCTTTGGTTTGGAGCTGAGTAGAAGGCTTTGTTGACTCTGTGATAGTCTTGGCTGAAGATTTCTGTATCTGCATTATTTGTTGGGGAATTGTAGGACTTCTCTTGATAGGTCTGTGGTGAACAAAGCAAAGGAAGCAGCTATGGGTAGCAGCATACTCGTGGCGTGCACATTGTTTTTTTTTTAGGCTAGTCAGTAGACTGAGGTACTGTAATGAACACTCACCAGATGATACGCAGATGGGAATATCAGACCATGTGCACATTAAAGACCCTTTTACTGTCAAACTTTTATTAGTAAACTGTTGAAATATTTATAACAAAGTTTCCAGATTTACAGCCCTCAAGGAAAACTCATGCTCAAATTATTATTGGGACCGAACCTGAAGTAGAAAGCTCTGAATATTTAGTGGGTCATGGTACGTTTATCAGAAAGACTGATTAAGATGCCATAGGAGGTAGAGTGTTCCCATAATAAGACAAAAATATTGTCTCTACTGAGGTTGAAATTGAGAGTAACAGTGAAGTTATCTGGTCATGTATAGCAGGCCTAGCTGAAAACAAATTAATTGTTGGATGTTTTTACTGGACACATGATTCTGCTGTGACAGTTCTAGAGTCATTCAAACAAAGTATAAGGTCAGTAGCCCATAACTACCCAAATCATACAATACTAATTGGAGGCAACTTTAACCTGTTAAGTATAGACTGGGACATCTGTGGATTTGTTGCAGTTGGTACAGACAGATAGTCCTGCAAAGTACTTTTGAACACCTTTCTGGAAACTGTCTTCAGCATCTAGTTCAGCAACTCCAACACAATGGGAATATCTTACACCTTGTAGCTATAAACAGGTCAGACCTTATCAATGGTATCATTATAGACACAGCGATTGGTGATCATGATGTCATATCAGTGACTGTAGTTACAAAAGTCAATAAATCAGTCAAGAAGGCTAGGAGAGTGTTTCTGCTAGAAACAGCAGATAAGCAGTTGTTGGCATCTCACTTAGCCAATGAACTGCAATCACTTAGTTCCAATGTAATGGACATAGGGGAATTACATACAAACTTAGGCAGAGTATGTGTGTAGTAAGTAGATTAAAGTTGAAAAACACCCATCATGCCTTAGCAACAAAATCTGGAAAATTCTGAGTAAGTAAAGGCTGTTGTACTCTTTGTTCCAAAGAGAATGTTCAAGTGATGACAGGCAATTTTAGCAGAAGTCTGTGCATCTATGAAAAGATCTTTGTGTGAAGCATTCAACAACTACCACCTTCATACCTTAGAAAAAGATCTGACTGAGAAGGTGGGAAAATTTTGGTCCTATGTAAAATGACTAAGTGAGTGTAAGGCTTCCATCCACTCACTTGTTGACCAGTTTGGTGTGACAGTCGAAGATAACAAAATGAAAGCTGAAGTTTTAAATTCCATGATTAAAAAATTGTTCATGCATGAGAATCATACAGATGTACCATTGTTTGACCAATGCACAGAGCCCCTTGTGGATGACATAGTAATAAGCATCCCTGGCACAGACTGAAGAGTTGAAAACAAATACAGTCACCTGGTCCCAATGGATTCCCAATTTCAATGTAAAAAGAGTACTCTATGGCATTGCCCCTTACTGAGCTTGCATTTATTGTGTATCTCTCAGCCAGTAAAAAGTCCCAAGCAACTGAAAAACCCCAGGTGACTCCTGTATATAAGAAAGGTAAAACAATTGACCTGCAAAACAAACCAATTTCTTTAACATCAGTTTATTAAGGACACCCAAAGTGGAAAGCTCTGAGATATTAAGCGAGTAGTGTAACATATATCGCAAAGACAGATAGGGGCTATAGCAGGGGGAGTGTTCATTGTAGTTGACAAAAATATTGTCTCTACTGAGGACAAAGTTGAGTGCGATAGTGAAGTCATCTGGTTGCATATAACAGGTGCATGTGAAACTAAATTAATTGTTGGATGGTTTAACCAGCCACGTGATTCTGCTGTTGAAATACTTTTGAACACATTTTATGAAAATTGTCTTCAGCAGCTAGCTCAGCAACCCACACACAATGGAAATATCTTAGACTTTGTAGCCATAAATAGGCCAGACCTTATCGCAATGTCAGTATAGAAACGGGAATTAACAATCATGATATCATTATATCAACTGTGATTACAAAAGATAATAAATCAGTCAAGAAGGCTAGGATAGTGTTTCTGCTGGATAGAGCAGATAATCAGTTATAAACATCTCACTTAGACACTGAATTGGCATCACTTAGTTCCAGTAAGATGGATGTAGAGGAATTATGGGCAAAGTTTAAGCAGACTGTAAATTGTGGTCTGGAGAGTTACATGTCTAGTCATTGGATAATGGATGGAAAAGACCCACCATGACTTAATAACAAAATTCAGTGGATGCTGAGAAAACAGAGACTGTTGCATTCTAGATTCAGAAGGGGACACACAAATGACAACAAGCAAACATTAGTAGAGATTCATGTGTCTGTGAAAAAATCCATGCACAAAACATGCAATAACTAGCACCATCACACCTTAGTAAAAGACCAGGCAGAGAACCTGAGAAAATTCTGGTTGTATGTAAAATTTCTAAGTGGATTCAAGGCTTCCATTCAGTCCCTTGTTGACCATTCTGTGGAGTCAGTTGAAGATTGCAAAACAAAAGCTGAAATTTTAAATTTCACATTTAAGAAATCACTCACACAGAAGAACAATGCAAACATTGGCCCCTTACATAGGTTGCATTTATTGTGAATCTCTCACCCAGTAAAAAGTCTCAAGTGACTGGGAAACAGTGCAGATGACTCCAGTATATAAGAAAGGTAAAAGAACGGACCCTCAAACTTACAGACTAATGTCCCTAACTTATGTTTGCTGCAGAATCCTTGAACATATTCTCATTTTGAATATAATAAACTTTCTTGAGACTAAGAAGCATGGTTTCAGGTACCATCACTTGTGCAAAACTCAGCCTGCCCTTTTCATACATGATATACTGAGAACTATGGATGAAGGGCAACAGGAAGATTCCTTATTCCTAGATTTCTGGAAAGCATTTGACATGGTGCCCCATTGAAGGCTGTTAACAAAGGCATGAGTATATGTAAAAAGTTCACAGATATGTGAGTGCCTCGAAGACTTCTTAAATAGCAGAACCCAGCATGTTGTCCTCGATGGCGAGTGTTCATCAGAGACAAGGGTATCATCAGAAGTGCTGCAGGGAAGCATGATAAGACTGTTTTTCTGATTATGCCATGGTGTATGGTAAGGTGTCAAAGTTGTGTGACTGTAGGAAGATGCAAGATGACATAGACAAAATTTTCAGTTGGTGTGATGATTGGCAGCTAGCCCTAAATGTGGAAAAATGTAAGTTAATGTGGATGAGTAAGAATAACAAACCTCTAATGTTTGAATAGAGTATTACTAGTTTCCTGCTTGACACTGTCAAGTCATTTAAATATCTAGGTGTAACGTTGCAAAGTGATATGAGGTGAACCTAGCATAAGGACACTGTGGTAGGGAAGGCAAATGATCAACTTTGGTTTATTGGGAGAATTTAAGGAAAGAGTGGTTCACTTGTAAAGGAGCCCACATATAGGATGCTGGTGCAACCTATTATTGAGTACTTCTCGAGTATTTGGGATCCGTACCAGGTCAGATTACATCATGGTCAGACAGAGATTCCGAAATCAGATACTGGATTGTAAGGCGTACCCAGGAGCAGATATAGACTCAGATCACAATATAGTAGTGATGAAGAGTAGGCTGAAGTTCAAGACATTAGTCAGAAAGAATCAATACACAAAGAAGTGGGATACGGAAGTACTAAGGAATGACCAGATACGTTTGAAGTTCTCTAACGCTATAGATACAGCAATAAGGAATAGCGCACTAGGCAGTACAGTTGAAGAGGAATGGACATCTCCAAAAAGGGCCATCACACAAGTTGGGAAGGAAAACATAGGTACAAAGAAGGTAGCTGTGAAGAAACCATGGGTAACAGAAGAAATACTTCAGTTGATTGATGAAAGGAGGAAGTACAAACATGTTCTGGGAAAATCAGGAATACAGAAATACAAGTCGCTGAGGAATGAAATAAACAGGAAGTGCAGGGAAGCTAAGACGAAATGGCTGCAGGAAAAATGTGAAGACATCGAAAAAGATATGATTGTCGGAAGGACCGACTCAGCATACAGGAAAGTCAAAACAACCTTTGGTGACATTAAAAGCAATGGTGGTAACATTAAGAGTGCAACGGGAATTCCACTGTTAAATGCAGAGGAGAGAGCAGATAGGTGGAAAGAATACATTGAAAGCCTCTATGAGGGTGAAGATTTGTCTGATGTGATAGAAGAAGAAACAGGAGTCGATTTAGAAGAGATAGGGGATCCAGTATTAGAATTGGAATTTAAAAGAGCTTTGGAGGACTTACGGTCAAATAAGGCAGAAGGGATAGATAACATTCCATCAGAATTTCTAAAATCATTGGGGGAAGTGGCAACAAAACGACTATTCACGTTGGTGTGTAGAATATATGAGTCTGGCAATATACCATCTGACTTTCGGAAAAGCATCATCCACACAATTCCGAAGACGGCAAGAGCTGACAAGTGCGAGAATTATCGCACAATCAGCTTAACAGCTCATGCATCGAAGCTGCTTACAAGAATAATATACAGAAGAATGGAAAAGAAAATTGAGAATGCACTAGGTGACGATCAGTTTGGCTTTAGGAAAAGTAAAGGGACGAGAGAGGCAATTCTGACGTTACGGCTAATAATGGAAGCAAGGCTAAAGAAAAATCAAGACACTTTCATAGGATTTGTCGACCTGGGAAAAGCATTCGACAATATAAAATGGTGCAAGCTGTTTGAGATTCTGAAAAAAGTAGGGGTAAGCTATAGGGAGAGATGGGTCATATACAATATGTACAACAACCAAGAGGGAATAATAAGAGTGGATGATCAAGAACGAAGTGCTCATGTTAAGAAGGGTGTAAGACAAGGCTGTAGCCTTTCACCCCTACTCTTCAATCTGTACATCGAGGAAGCAATGATGGAAATAAAAGAAAGGTTCAGGAGTGGAATTAAAATACAAGGTGAAAGGATATCAATGATACAATTCGCTGATCACATTGCTATCCTGAGTGAAAGTGAAGAAGAATTAAATGATCTGCTGAATGGAATGAACAGTCTAATGAGTACACAGTATGGTTTGAGAGTAAATCCTAGAAAGACGAAGGTAATGAGAAGTAGTAGAAATGAGAACAGTGAGAAACCTAAAATCAGGATTTATGGTCACAAAGTCAATGAAGTCAAAGAATTCTGCTACCTAGTCAGTAAAATAACCAATGATGGGCGGAGCAAGGACGACATCAAAAGCAGACTCGCTATGGCAAAAAAGGCATATCTGGCCAAGAGAAGTCTACTAATATCAAATACCGGCCTTAATTTGAGGAAGAAATTTCTGAGGATGTACGTCTGGAGTACAGCATTGTATGGTAGTGAAACATGGACTGTGCGAAAACCAGAACAGAAGAGAATCGAAGCATTTGACATGTGGTGCTATAGACGAATGTTGAAAATTAGGTGGACTGATAAGGTAAGGAATGAGGAGGTTCTACGCAGAATCGGAGAGGAAAGGAATATGTGGAAAACACTGATAAGGAGAAGGGACAGGATGATAGGACATCTGCTAAGACATGAGGGAATGACTTCCATGGTACTAGAGGGAGCTGTAGAGGACAAAAACTGTGGAGGAAGACAGAGATTGGAATACGCCAAGCAAATAATTGAGGACGTAGGTTGCAAGTGCTACTCTGAGATGAAGAGGTTAGCACAGGAAAGGAATTCGTGGCAGGCCGCATCAAACCAAACATGTAAGTGTTATGGAGATGCTATGGGAACTTAGATGGGAATCCCTGGAGGGAAGGCAATGCTCGTTTTAAGAAACACTATTGAGAAAATTTAGAGAACTGGCATTTGTAGGTGACTGCTGAATGATTCTACTGCCATCAACATACATTGGGCATAAAGACGACAAACATAAGATACAAGGAATTAGGGCTAATACAGAGGAATACAGACAGCTGTTTTCCCCTCTCTCTATTTGCAAGTGGTACAGGAGTGGAAATGACAAGTGGTGGTACAGCATATCCTTTGCCATGCACCATACAGTGTCTTGTAGAGTATCTTTGTAGATGCTGATGTAGATGGAGGAGTAGAATTCTGGAATGTACTCTGAGTTCAGATATAATAAATCTCCTAGAAACTGGAAAGTTTATGTCCATGAATAAGCACTGTTTTAGAAATCATTGATCATGTGAAATTTGGCTTGCCCTTTTCTCACATGATATACTGCAAGCAATGGATGGAGTGCAAAAGCAGATTTCTTATTTCTAGATTTCCAAAAAGTGTTTGACACCATATCCCACTGCAGACTGTTAATGAAAGAATGAGCAAATGGGATATCTTTCCCAGATATAACAGTGGCTCAAAAACTTCTTAAGTAATAGAGCCCAGTAAAGTCCTTGCCAGCGAATGTTCATCATGTATGTGGGTATCATCAGGAATGTCCCAGGGAAGTGTGATAGAATTGCTGTTATTTTCTATATACATAGATGACCTGGTGATCAGGGTGATCAGCAATCTGCAGCAGTTTAATGGTGATGCTGTGGTGTATGAGAAGATGTCAAAAATGAGTGACTGTAAGATGATACAAGATGAGTCAGATAAAATTTATAGTTGGTGTGATGAATGGCAACTAGCTCTAAATGTAGAATAATGTAAATTAATGCTGACATGTGGGGAAAACAAACACATAATGTTTGGACAGAGCACTAGTAATATGCTGTTTGACACAGTCATGTTGTTAAATATCTGGGTGAAACATTGCAGAGCACTATGAAATGTAATGAGCATGTGAGGATTGTGAGAAGGAAGTGAATGGTTGACTTTATTTTATTGAGGAGTCTTAGCAAAGTGTGGTTCATCTGTAAAGGAGACTGCATACAGGACACTAGTGCAACATATTCTTGAGTACTGTGTTAGGGATCCACACCAGATTGGATTAAAAGAAGACATAAAAGTAATTTGAATTGGGGTGATAGATTTGTTGACAGTAAATTCAAACAACAGGAAACTGTTATGGAGATGCTTTGGAAACTCAAATGGGAATCACTGGAGGCAAGGTGACATTCTTTTCAAGAAATGCTATTGACAAAATTTAGAGAACCAGCATGTGAAGCTGATTGCAGAACAATCCTACCACCACCAACACACATTTTGCATCAGAACCACAGAGATAAGTTATGAGAAATTATGGCTGATATGGAGGCATATAGATAGCCGTTTTTCCCTTGTTCTATTTGCAAGTGGAACAGGAAATGAAATGACTAGTAGTGGCACAGGGTAGCCTCCACCATGCACTCTGTGGTGATTTGTGGAGTAATATGTAGATGTAGATGTAGAAAAGAGGAGACAGATGTCTTGTTGTCTTGTTATGTAATATGTTGATGCTCCTGTATTGATCACAGTGGGATGAAATGGATCTCCTCCTTTAAGTTCTTCAGCAGGCCATAAAGTTGTGGTGGAACTGGCACTCATACTCTTAAGCTCTTTTTCAGGGAACTCGCTGGATTTAGGGAGGGTGGATGTCTTCCATTGTATTGTATTCATTTGAATCTTCTGGAGATGACAATATGCTGAGCCCTGCAGTTAAATCATCATCTTGCCAAAATAAGATATTGCAGGAAGGAAAACAGCAGTGTTTCTCTTGTCAGCAGGTAAAATTACTATTTCTGTGTCTTCTCTTTAGGAACAGAGCATGTGTCATTCCTCACAAATGATGTTCCACTCAGGTGTGCGAATCCTAGTTATCACCCTACAAGTCTCTTGCCTTATTTCTTCTATAGCCTCACTGAGAAGTTTCAAGACACCATGCTCAGTGGCCTGGTAAAATTTTTGATGGGCAAATTCTTTGGAGTGGGTGAGAAATTTAGTCCCTGTACCAGCACTGATATTGCAGTGTCACTCAGTGATTTATCTGTGAGATTAAACACAGTGCACCTGCCTAGTTTATCTTTGTTTTATGATTGACATGTAAGGTGATGGAACTTGGAAGTTTGATGCACCATGACCAACTGCTGCATCCAGTTCAGAAGTGACTGCATGGCACTGTCAACACACTTCCAGGAATCCAATGGCAAACTTCACAAGATATTCAAATGAAGTGAAATCATGCTTCTGGAGGGCCTGTTTAGTTCTTACCTTGTATAATGGAAGATCTCACACCAGTGTCCTGCTAGCTCATTGTTCAATTCTCTTAGCAGCCCCAGAATCTATATAATAGGTAATCTTGGTGAATTTTGGTATAGTTTGCTGGTCCAGACATTTCAATAAAAATTTGAGAGTGCAGGACAGTCTATTTCTCTTGCTACAGAGTTTATCAAACTCATGTATTCTGTTGGCCATCTTTTCCCAGTCGAGCTGTTTGAGGCTTTCCCAATGAGATAAATACATGAATGATTCATGGGCTTTGTACTGAATAATGTTATGTAAAGTGTGCAATGTTTCCATGAGACAGCTGCTAATCATTTTGAGGTGCTACTAATGCATTGCTGTTGTTGCTCACCAATTCATGTGCTGGGTTGCAAGAAAAGCTCAGGTGCCAGGGGTGGGGATAAAAAGTCAACTTGCCATGGATCCAACCGAGGACACTGCATATACATACAGGACAGGTGTTGGTGGCCAAGTTAACTGCCCTTTCTTCAATTTGCCATCTCTCTTAACTCACTGCATTTGTTTGACTGTGGCCAACAATGCTTTAGTGTTGCCAGTGCTGGTGCCCATGCTTTGCTGAGTTGACATCCCAAATCTCTGTTAATTAAGTCACCAGTTATGTGTCTTTCAACCATGCTTTTAATTATGGATGCCCAGTACATGGAGACAGACAAGAGTGTCTTTGTTTCTCTGTAGTTCACACCACTTCCCATGTCAAGAGCGTGCAGGTTTTTCTGGTTTACCTAATCTTTTGTGACATCTGTGTTCATCACATCTGTCTTTAAAAGTGCTACACGACTAGGCAATGTAATATTTCACATACTGACATGGGATTTTATGTACTCCTGGTCTCCTTGCACCCAGGTCATATTTAACAGAATGCAGCCTCATCTGCACTTGCACCAACTCTAGCCCTGTAGTTCTTTACTGCATTGGGTCCATGGAATGTGACCACACTTTTCCCACGCTGCATATCCCTAGTCTGCAGATATTTTTCTTGTTGATGAGCACTGGATGTTGACGTCTTTTATTATTCTTCTACAATGATGTTATAGCCTTGTCCCTTGATGCCTGCACTTTGCTAGTTAGCCAGCACATAAATTTGTGAGCCACAACAGCAGTTCATCAATAGCACCAGAAGATGATGAGCAGCTGTTTTTTATATATATTGTGCAGTTTACACAACACCGTCTGACATGACTCAAGCAGTTATTGCATTGGAAAAGCCTCAAACAACATTTATGCTGGTTGTTTACACAGCAGCCTTCAAGCCTGTATGTCCTAAACTTATGATAAATCAACCTACTGTTAGGTTCAAAATCACAGAAAAGATAGATATGTAGTTATGCATATTATCATTCACTGCAAAAATCATCCCTGTAGGAGAAGAAGGAAGGAAAATTGGGTTTCATGTTCTGTTGACAGCAAGTTCGTTAGAGACAGAGCACAAGCTATGATTGATTTTTGAAGATGGGGATAAAAATTTTTTATGCCCTTTTGAAGGAAACAGCCATGCATTTGCCTTGCACAATGTAGGGAAATCACAGAAAACCTATACCTGAATGGTCTGATGCAGATTTTAACCTTGTCCTCCTGAATGTGAGTCCAGTGTGCTAACCACTGCATCATATTGCTCTGTCCATTTAGTAGAGAAAGTTTTAAGTAAAGTAAATTATTTTAAAGATATTTTCTAAATCTTACACCAATTACATGATGACTGAATTATCAAAAAATTGTAGTTACGGAGAAATTTTGTTCGATATAAATCTATGAAATAAGTGGTAATTTGTGGAAATAAGGGGTCAGGGGGAATAAAGAACTAATAGTCTCTGTTGTGCTTGTCTAGCCATTGATAAATGTTTTGAAGTGTGTGCTTAATGGCATTACAGGTTGAACCTTGCAACAAATAATGGGTATGAATGAATTCACATGAAATGCAATGACGTTTTCTGATAAGTACCATTTCCAATATTTATGAGTGGTCATGCTTTGCCTATCCTTGCCTTCTATATTTACAGCCACCTGTTGCGGATAAATCAAAAACAAATCTCAGAGGAGTCAACAGTCCATCAGTCAATATAGGTTCCTTTTGTAGCATTCTATATGCAGTAAGTTTTCTTTTCAAGCAAAATTATTCACAGAATTGCAGCCATAGAATAACTGATTTTTGTAGTATGCATTTTTGGTCATCTCTTCACAAAAAAAAGCTTGATTGCAATTTATTCCCTTCGATTTATGATACCTCATTTTTTATGTTTTTTACCAGTATATTGTACACGTATAGTGTACACTCATGCATCCAGTTATAGGTAAGTGACTTGCACCACACTTTATTGATTCTTAAGAACGAAAAGTGTTCATTGGAGTGTAAGTATAGCAACCATTAGTATGAAGAAGACTGTTAGTGTATATGGAGAGTTAGATGTAGAATAGTAGCATGGAGCTGATGCCTAACAAGAGTAAATGTGGATAAATTAAAATTTTCTATTTTATTTTATTATCTTCATAATACTTGTTTCCTTTTCTCCAACTTCTTTATGTATTTAATCTTCTAAATTTACAGAACCATCTTGTTCTTGTATAGATTCAAATGAATCTATAATTGGAGGTTTTTCATCTAGGTCTTTTACAGGAATATGATGCATACTGCAAGGGGTGGGAGCAGTGGTGGAATATTAATGGGCAATGATATTGCATAGGTTGGCTGGGTGGCAAAATATCACATGGGGAGACTACACAACTTGACAATGCTGCATCTAGCAGCCTGTTATCCTGTCCTGCATAATCACCCCAGTAGGGTCACAGTGGCCAGAGATGACAGTGGCCAAATCCAATCACTAAAAAAGCATCCAACAGGTCAGTGCCTCCTATGTGAGGTGAATAGCAATCTGTTTTAATTATATTGCTATTCCATCTACAATTTTCCAGTGTGTAATGATTTAACATCATCCTGATATCGAACAAGGTAAGAAACAATAAGAATTTGAGAAAGTAGAGTTCCTACATATTATTAATTTGTCATTACTGATAATGTTTTTAAATAAAAGTAAGTAAATAAGAACTACTTGCAAATCTTCATGAATGGAGGGAGTGCCTGATACTAACAAATTGAGTGCAAAGCATAAAATTACTGAAACAGAATGAAATAAGTAAATGGATAGATAAATGAAACAATTGAAAGTCCAGAACCAAAGAAACAAACATAGTATTATCACAAAAGTGGAATAGTATGATACTCTGTGAAACAAATGTACAAAGAAATCCAAATACATAAGGTACATCTAAAACTTAAGCTAAGAACCAGTTTTGATAGCAATTTATGGGAATTTGTGACTTTCCTACTAGCCCAAGACAAACAATATTTGCCCATATTACAATCTATTGAACTGTTGCCCAAAATTTATCACGAGCAGTCTATTAGACAAAGTCATACAAACCTGCTTTCCATAATTTCCAGAATCAGAATATGTTGAATTTCCAAGTAAGTGTCTCAAGTCTGGAGGCAAACATGATGCTAAGTCAGCCAGTGGTGATGAGTATGTTGCTGTTGTACTTGTCAGATCTGTTGTACCAATACCCGTTGTGATTGGCCTCATTCCTGAGCTGCTCACAACACTTGAAGCTGAAAAGATCCACAATCAAATTAACTAGTGAATGCAATATGGTGTTGTCCTCACATATGTTGAAACTTTTTAATGTGTTTTTATTTTCTTCATTGCAAATTTTGTGACTTTTCTGTCTGTAATGAATTTAGATTCATCAAACATTTAAAATTTCTTAATAATGTTGCTCTACGATTTTTGAAAACTATAGTACTTTATAAACAAAGTTATATAATCTAAAACCATAATTACGTACCTATTAGCTGCTTCACATGTCTTATATGCTATACTATGAGTATCTGCTGTTACACATATCATTGTTTGCATTTCTCCAAGTATTTACTTTTATCTTATTCACATCTGAATGCATGGACAAGAAAATAATTAAAACATATTTACAGAATGAGATTTTCACTCTGTAGCGGAGTGTGTGCTGATATGAAACTTCCTGGCAGATTAAAACTGTGTGCCCAACCGAGACTCGAACTCGGGACCTTTGCCTTTCGCGGGCAAGTGCTCTACCATCTGAGCTACCGAAGCATGACTCACGCCCGGTACTCACAGCTTTACTTCTGTCAGTATCTCGTCTCCTACCTTCCAAACTTTACAGAAGCTCTTCTGCGAATCTTGCAGAACTAGCACTCCTGAAAGAAAGGATATAGCAGAGACATGGCTTAGCCACAGCCTGGGGGATGTTTCAAGAATGAGATTTTCACGCTGCAGTGGAGTGTGCGCTGATATGAAACTTCCTGGCAGATTAAAACTGTGTGCCCAACTGAGACTCGAACTCGGGACCTTTGCCTTTCGCGGGCAAGTGCTCTACCATCTGAGCTACCGAAGCACGACTCATGCCCGCTACTCACAGCTTTACTTCTGCCAGTATCTCGTCTCCTACCTTCCAAACTTTACAGAAGCTCTTTTGCGAACCTTGCAGAACTAGCACTCCTGAAAGAAAGGATATAGCAGAGACATGGCTTAGCCACAGCCTGGGGGATGTTTCCAGAATGAGATTTTTACTCTGCAGCGGAGTGTGCGCTGATATGAAACTTCCTGGCAGATTAAAACTGTGTGCCCGACCGAGACTCGAACTCAGGACCTTTGCCTTTCGCGGGCAAGTGCTCTACCATCTGAGCTACCGAAGCATGACTCACGCCCGGTACTCACAGCTTTACTTCTGCCAGTATCTCGTCTCCTACCTTCCAAACTTTACAGAAGAGCTTCTGGCAGAAGTAAAGCTGTGAGTACCGGGGGTGAGTCGTGCTTCGGTAGCTCAGATGGTAGAGCACTTGCCTGCGAAAGGCAAAGGTCCCGAGTTCGAGTCTCAGTCGGGCACACAGTTTTAATCTGCCAGGAAGTTTCAAACATATCTACGTTTTTGTTCTTGCAACAGGTCCACTATTATTAAACTACAGCAAACGTGTAAATAATTCTGTCACTACTGTCTCTATATAACTGCTTGAATGAAGATTTATGAATGTTTTGGGAGTGGTGTAACAGTAGGAAAACTGAAGAATTCAATATAACCTGCTGTACTTTGTGAACTAAACAAGCTGCAATATATGGAAATATGAGAGGTAATCTAAAGAAGAAAGTGTATTCTTTAATAAGTTACAGTGAGAAAGGATGATTTTGTTTGGTAACAAATTCTTTAAAGTGCACAAACTATTGTGATAAAAATAAGACTGGATAAAGGGACCACTTATTAACAGAATAAATACTTAAATTATGAAAATATGTGTCATATGTGTCACATATTCAAATAACATTAGAGGGAAAATACACAAGCTATTTTACAAATGCTGATATGTGTAAATGAACTCATAGACTTTGAGCATTGCTTTACGAGTTGAATAATGAAATACATCAAAACAGGCCCAAAAACATGAATAATGAATTGTCTTACAAAAGGCTTGTGACTGTTCTGAAAAATGTGACTATTTCTCACACATGGATCAATGGGTTTCTGCAGTTTACACATCATCATGAACAGTAAGTTACTGTTTCAGCAAAATATATATATACGTTGATGCTCTTCTATTAGTAGAAACTCATCAAGAAGTAAATGTAAAGTATCTTAATATGAAGACGCACAAGATGGTGACAAATTTCTTAGGATATTTTTTTTTTTTTTTTTTTTTTTTTTTTACAAGTTGATAAAAACGCCATATCACATATGTTTCAGCTGTCTGGTGAGCTACAGTGTATGTGTGATGGAAGTGAGACAACTATATCAAGCCAAGAAAAGGGACATTGACTTTTCAACATAATGGAAACACTGGAGATCACCTTCTGGTTGAAGGAAGATAATGGTAATAGTGAATGACATCAATTTATTGTTAGATGCCAGAAAATACAGATACTTTCATGGACTGCCACATCTCAGAAAAATCAATACATCATATCATCATAGGTCCCTCAAGTCACCAGAGTCAAGTAAGTACAGTAATCATTTTAGGAGGCTACACCGGTTAAGAAAGAGGAAGAAACTTTATACTTTAAGGAATATCTTCTCCAAGGCAAGCTGTTTGTGGCTTATCAGCTCATTTGGCTATTAACCAGAAATAATTTCATATGTTTAAAGTTTTCTTGCTGCTCAGTCAGGTCTTACTTGACATCACTTAACCCTTAAGCAGTCACGCAGGGTGTTCAGAGCACCCCAGTCATCCTTATCAATGGATTATTACATAATGAATAGAAGTATAACGTCATGTTCTTTAGTACCTTTCTAGGACATAATATGAAACCTTTGAGTAACAATAGAAACTACAATGGAAGCGCAAGTTCCAAGAAAACATGCAACGATGTGCCTTGGGGTGTTGTCTGCACCCTGCACGACTCTTTATGTTGCAGTGCTGAGAGAAAGCGTACAGTTGTGTTCTGCAGCAACTGCTTGTATTTTATTGCTCTCTGCAGTTAGAACAGCTATGGATCATTACAAAATACAACAAGAAAGAGTGCAGAAGCTTCTGGAAGAGGTCTTAGATAAAACTTTTGAAGGAGGAGAAGAGGAAGAGGAGGAAACAGACAGTTGTGGAGTTCTCTCTCATCACAGTGGCACCTAAACGCAGGATGAAGACAACCTGGAAGTGGAACTACAAATAAGTGCAACAGATAATGAAAGCAAGTATGATTTTTTATTGGAAAGGATACGGTTACAAAATGGATGAAAAGTTGTCCTAGTTGTAACATAAGAACTAGAAGTGTAGACCACATTATTCATCTTCCTGGTGTGAAAGCTATCGCAAAATCTGCAAAAACTGCTGTGAACTGTTTTTCAATATTTATAAATGACATAATAATTAGAATGACTACCTCATGCACAAATATTATCAATGAGGTTATGGTGCTTTTGTTTGTTATTGCATTGTTTGCGATTCGATGATATTCGAGACAGACCATGGCTAAGAGAACTTCATCGCCTAGCTGCATTCGGAGAAGTATTTGAATTATTAATGACAGACTGTGTCAGTAATTATACTGTGTCTGAATATACAACAGTGGACGAACAACTGGTTGCATTTAGAGGCAAATACAGTTTCCAACAGTATATAGCAAGCAAACCTGCAAAATATGGTTTGAAAATTTTCAGCTTGTGTGAAGCAAGAACATGGTATACTTTGAGGATAGAAATCTATGTTGGGAAACAGCCAGAGGGTCCCTTTGCATCATCAAAGTAGCCTAAGGAGATAGTAAATAGACTTGTATGTCCTATCGAAGGTACAGGATGCAATATGACACTAGAAAAATGGTTTTGTTCCATATCACTGGCTGAAGAGCTCCTGAGAAAGAAACTTTCAGTAGTAGGAACTCTTTGAAACAATAAGTGGGAGCTTCCTCTAGACATTGTTTGCATGATAGGTCGTGAACTTAGAAGCAGTCTTTTTGGATTCAGAAAGGATATCACCATAGTTTCATATGTGCCAAAGAAGGGCAAAAACGTTATTCTCCTTTCATCTTTGTATCATGATGGTGCCATTGACACTAATACTGTGGAGGAGAAGAAACCAGAAATTATAACAATTTACAAAAAGACCAAAACAGGTGTGGACACAATGGATGAAATGTGAGCTACTTATGCAACCTCAAGAAAAACTAGATGCTGGCCACTTGCCCTGTTTTTCCAAATGACTAACATTGCTTGCACTAACACCTTCATCATACATGCAAATAATAACAATGAGAGGATTTCCCAAAGAATGTTTTTACATGATGTTGGAAGGTCATTTGTAAAATGGTTCAAATGGCTCTGAGCACTGAAGGACTTAACATATGAGGTCATTAGTCCCATAGAACTTAGAACTACTTAAACCTAACTGACCTAAGGACATCACACACATCCATGCCCGAGGCAGGGTTCAAACCTGCGACTGTAGCGGTCGCGCGGTTCGAGACTGAAGCGCCTAGAACCTCTCGGCCCTAGTGGCCAGTAGAACCTCTCGGCCCTAGTGGCCAGCAGTCATTAGCAAATCCCATAGTGTGCAAGAGATCAGCCACTCACTCCCTGCCTAAACAAGTTAGATTGAAAGCTGCAAAAATGGCAGGAATTGAAGACATCAACAATACACCACCCTCTGAACAAAGAGTACTTAACCCCAGGCACTGCACAGTTTGTTTTCGGAGTAAAGATATAAAAGTTAAATCACACTGTGCTCGATGTTTGAAAGTTATGTGTGTGAAGCACATGAGAAATGTGTGTGAAAAGTGTTACGCTAACACACCTCTTGCAGCCAGTGATAGTGACTCATTTCATAAAATGTTTGTGTGAGTTGACAGAACAAATGTTTAATTGTATGTATAATGTCTTATACCAGTAACACAGTATGAAGCATAACAGAAATAAATAATTAAACAAAATATTGTAAGAAAATGAGAATTATTGCATATGTTTCAAATAACACAATTTAATACTAAAGTAATATTACATAAAATGATAATGTACCAGGATATAACATTCTACATAGCCATTTGTCAAGTAAACATATTCATATCAGTGATATGCTGCACAACAATGTCATTATAGCCACTTTTATTTGGGGTGTTAGCAACACCCCACGTGACTATTAACGTTATGAAAAACCGCGTGACCACATAAGGGTTAACCTCAATTTCTAGTTTGTTCAGAGTAGTTTGTATTCCATATTACACTGTATGTTCCTTGTAACTGGCTAGGTTAAATGTTCTTGTGACTGCAGGTAGGCAGCAGTATTCCATCTCCAATAGACACTCCATCTCTAAAGTCACGGAGATACTGGTCTTCTTGTAGGCCAGCAAATCATCGTCCTAACCCTACAGTCTGGTTGGACAGACATAAAGAAAAGTTGCAACATTAATTGCTTACAGTGTGGACACACGTATATTATGTGAGCTATATATATATATATATATATATATATATATATATATATATATATATATATTTTTTTTTTTTTTAAGGGTACAATTTTAAGCATTAACATTTTACAGTTCACACCAAGACTGCAAGAATATTTTCCATGTTTCAGGTATCCTTGAGAATCCTCAGATCTTGGAAGACATTTTGTATATGCAGTATGTTGCTTTATGAGTTATTTACCAGGTTTTTCTAAGAATATTCACTTTCTTATTAATTTGTTGAAGGTCACAAAACGTAAGTGTTGTATACAGAAATGTCTAAACTGCTGTAAAACATGATCATTGGCCAGTGATTTATTTTTGTTTGCATGGATAAGCACTTATTAGTTGATAGAGTGGGCCAACAGTCTATTTAGTAATCCCTTTTGTAATCCAACATCATTTCTAGCTTTTTGTCATCTCTGTTGCTGATATGAACATTGGTATGCATCATACTCATAAATATTACATTTTTGTTTCTCTTTAGTATGCAATTGACAGCACTCATATTATTTTTGAAGTAAGATGTTGACCTATAAAAGTTCCTGTTGGTTATTTGCTGTGAAAGTTCTGGTTCATTTCTCCAAATAAATCCTAGTAGTGCCACTTTTCATTTTAGCAGTTGCTGCCTAAAATCATAAGGTTACATGCAAAACTCTTTAATTCACTGACAAGATCAAGTGCAAACCTCAGACCTTGGTTTTTCCTATTGCTCATTTTGTTACTTTGCTCAATAAATTTGTGCTTTCAGTTCACACAATGTTTTCACTGCTCATTTACTTGTAATATACTGTCTGAAGGGACATCGGCCTTGAAACCCTAGCAACTGTTCATTGACAGTCCTGTTGGCTCCAGGATTACATAACTTGAAAATTAATTTTCTCAATGTTTCTCAGACGTTATGACTTACAGCACATGTGCCAGTATATTGAATTTTTTCTCTGTTTTATTTTTTTATCAAATTACAAAACATGTAATATTTAACTAAATATTTCTAGTGGCGTTGTCACCCAACTTGCTTCCTTCTTTCAAAAACTTTTCGTTGACATGCTATACAGTCCACATACATCAACAAATAAAAACCCTAAATTTGCTTGAAATGGAATATGGCTAATATTTACCCATTGTTGACCACAAATTCACTCACTTTAATACTTTTCATCTTAATAATTTTTAATTCTGTAAAAGATGACTTCAAATTAACATTTTATGTCAGTTATTCTGGTTGCTGCATACCTTATATTTCCACATGTGTTTCTGATGATGCTGGCTACAGAGAGATCACTCTGTGGTAGTATCATACATCACTGCCATTTTCTAGTATGATTTACCGAGTGAATAGTTTATGCATTGTTCACAGAACATTGATAGTAAGAGTAATCAGAATCTTCACTTTAGAACCATTACTCCATATAATCTTCACATTTAGAAACTGAATTGTCAGAATCTGAAGCATTTACAATCAGTTCTACCTCAGGATCAATTAGTACTTTGTTCACCATGGTGAGTGTTCACAAACTAAGTTACAACTTTACAGCAAAACTGCTTTTCACCGGTGTCTACTGTCAAAGTCAACAATATGTGTTGACAGGTGTTTCCAGTGACTGGCTTTCTTGGTAATAATATGAGCCAAAATTTAACATATCACTTACCACTTTCATGCTTAATAACAACACTGGAACAGGTATACCAATTATAGGCATCTCACTAGTGGGTAACACCATCATTATCTTCATTGGATAATTCTGTGAACTTACAGTAAACTGAGGGGAGCACAGGCTTGTGCACAACACTGTGGTATGGCCAGACATGAAGAATGCTTACTCAAATTGATAATTTCTCATAGATATTGGTTTTTCATGGATACAAAGCTTTCCTCATTCTCATTTGCTACTGGTACTGGTAAGTATCAGTCAGATTAATGTCTCATCGACATGAGAGGAAGGATGGATAGAAAAATAGGGTTCCACATGTAATTAATAATGACACTTCATAAGTAGCAGACGTTAGATTAGAAAAGGATAAGAAAGCAAGATACCTCTATCTTTTTCAAAGGAACCCACACACCTTAAGAAATTAAGGAAAATATGGGAAATGTAACATATGGATGGTCAAGTGAGGATCTGGGCTGCACACCTACATGTGAGTCCAGGTCATTAATTACTGTACCATTTTACTTAGTTCCACAGACATGAGTTTAATTACCACAGACTTACTAAACTCTACTCAAAGCAATCTGTTAAAAGTCATGGATCAAAACTGTTCCCAAACTTTATTGTTTTCTGTAGGAATTCATGACAAAGTAAAACACTATGACAAATTAGTCACCGTTATCAAGATAAAAAGAGGACCTTCAGGTTAGTATGGATGTATCTTTAACCTAAATACTTGTTAGTTTATTTGGTATGACACACCACTGGCCAAAGCTTGAAATAACTGAGTTGTGCAAGAGTTTCTTGATGTTCCTTCATCAAAATCTTATTAGAAATAACATAACTCTGCAGGAGAAGTGCTTACCATCTAACACAAAGTTGTGCTAAATTTTGTTGTTTCAAATTCATGGTAAGCTAAAATAACAATTACCTTGCAATAAACCCAGTGCTGATCCAGGTCGTGGGATAGGATCAACCCCAAGAGCAATTTTTCGAAGGTTAGTTTCGCTAGCACTTGGTCTGGCTAACATCAGATTTGATGTCCTTGGTAGCAGTCCATCAAGAGAAGTCTGTCGCAAGGGTGAAAAGGACCTGTTCAATTGAACACAGATTATGGTGTCATAAAATATTTAAAAATGAAAAATGTCAATAATTACTTATGTATAGATATGCATATAAATATCCTATGATCTACTTAATATAAGCTACTTCACAGAGGCAAACTGATGAAATTGTTGAAAGTAAAGTCTACTCTGGAACTAATATTAAGTCATATTTATTTTGAGAATACAAAAAATGATTTTTGTTCTTTGTTTTCTAATGTCTACTTAGTGAACTGCATGTTTTAATGTAATTAAAGGGCTTTCTTCTAGATAAATGAAACCTTGATTTTTGAACACATAATTTATTGATAAATATGTGTGCATAAGCTTTCCTTGAAGATAGTGCATTCAGAAGAATTCTGTCATTTAACTCCTGTGAAGAGTGTTTAACTCTCTGAGAATCTGAGAACCAAGAAACCTTGTTAACTGACAGTTTAGTTTGATACAATGTGTACTTCACAAAATGTAATAGAAAAAGTGAGCTAATATTAAGATCTTCTCCTCGTTTTTGTTATACTTTTGTGGCTCAGTGGGCCAGAGGGTAAATGACATCCTAAAGATGCTATAGTTTGTTATATCCCCTGTTGATCCTAGTCTATTTTCTTATCACTTCTTCACCTGTGGTAATGTGTCATTAATGTGAAAAATTGGAAGTTGGAGAATGGTTTTGAAGCCATGTAATCTAGAAATAAGCTAGTTCAAAGGCTGGAGGAAGGCAGGAAGCCATACCACAACCAGTAGGACCATACCTCCTGGTAAGATGAGGACAGCTTAGGATGATAATGAAACAGTGTTATTTGCTATTCATCAATCTCCATTTCATGTCTTTGTGGCAAATGTCATTTTCTGTGGCAGTCTGCACCAAAACCCAGTAAAATCATTTCAGTTGATTTAATCTACAGAGTACAGCAAGTTTCATTCATAACCATTATTTTACATCATCTAGTAATATGTACCATCTTTGCGTCCTGTCATCTGTTCAGTAAACTTCATAAGCTCCAGTTCCTTTTCTTAGATAACACTAGTAATACTTACACAATTTATTTTCCTTACTGCATTCAGTTTTTTAACAGTAAAGTATTTTACATGTTTGAACCTAATATTATTGATGTAATTTGTATGGCTTGATGCCAAAGACCCAATAGCAGAAAGGGAAGGGGAAGGGGAAGGGGAAGGGGAAGGGAAACGGTGGAAGGGGGGAAGGGGGGAAGAGGGGAAGGGGAAGGGGAATGGGAGAAAGTGGGAAAGGGAGAAAGGGGGTAAGTTGGGGAGTGGGGAGTGGTGAGAGGAGAGGGGGAAGGGGGAAGGAGGAAGGGGGAACAGGCCAGGGGAAGGGTTAAGGGGGCAAGGGGAATAAAGATAATTTTAAGACCTGGTGTTTTCTCAGCAACTAACATTTAGTATGTAAATTTTAAATCCAGTACTTATAATTAATCAACTTTGTACAAAGACACTTTTATCAATCATATTGTTACATCATAACCACAATAAAACCCAAATCAGGAAACAGGATCATCAGTGGAGTGCATCACTCAGCATTGAAAGCATGTTTATTACAAACACCAACATACAGCCAGAATAGAACTGACTTCCTGGATGGAGAGCACTACTATTTATACAGACAGTGAATATTCCAGAATACGCAAACATTTCAAACAAATGAAATTTCAATAACCTTCCACAAATGATATGTACCAAAATAACAAATAATTGTCAGTGATCAGATCTGAAGTGGTGGCCTGGAGCAAGCCAACCAGTGACACCAACTGCTACACCACAATGCATGCAGCACAGCTCATGGCACTGCTCCCACTCCTATTGAAACAGTGACCTGCTGTTTCAGAAATTCTCATTGAAGCATCCTGTATCTAGGCCTTGTCAGTGTCAGTAGTCCTCTATATGACAGCGGTGGCAGATCCTCACACACTGGTCATGTTGTCACATCCTCTGCAATGTGACAGTGAAGCAGTCTTGAATTTCCTTGATGGAGAAGTGACAGTCATCAGTCTGTGCCTCAGTATTGTAGTAAGGCCTCATGCATAGGACATGAATGATGTCACATCAGTTTTGTCTTCTTGATGTGGGCTTGTAATCCCATCTTTGTATGTGACAGTCAACAAGCAATGAGGAAAATGATACAGCCCTAGCACTTTACTGACTTCTTCAGTAGTTCCACTTTCCGCAGAGATGCAAAAAACCATACCCAGTCTCCCAGGCTGTATCTGACTGACCATTGCTTGGTATTATAGTCCTCACAGTCTTCCTTCTGGGTGTCTAGGCCCCATATGCAAGCCTGCTGCCTTGATTCTTTGGTCCTGGTGATATGGTGTTTCATGTATTCATAGTGAGTATTGTCCAGTTTAAATAGGAATAGTGTATCCATTGTCATTTTGGCCTTAAAACCATGGTGCAGAAAGAACAGTATGAAGGCTGTAGTGTCATGCTTTGCTGTGTTGTGTTTGAGTATCACAACAGGTTGTATTGTATACCAACCACCCTGTTTAGCATCAGTGCATACTGAGAGCATAACTGCTAAGGTCTTACTAAACTTTTCTGCGAAGCCATTCCTCCATGAGAGCCTGGCAATTGTCATCTCATGGGTGATGACACAACATGATATTGCCTCTGATACTAGCTTTAAGTAGAAAGCTTTTCCACAGTCAAAGATCACCATACAAGGTGCTTTGTGCTTCAAAAATGATGTCTTCTACATGGAACGTAGCAAATTCTTGGACCTTCACAGTTGACACACATTTTGTGACATCATAGCAGGTGAGTTAGTTTGTACAGGCTATCATTAATCAATTTCCATTTGTTGACTTCAAATTTCCCAAAGAGGTTGATTTCTATTTGGCTGAGTGGTGCAAAATTGGTATCAGATGCCATGGAGATAATTATGGTATACACTTCTATCACTGATATTCCTTACACACAGTGTCTAACGAATTAGTAGAGGTCTGACCAGTGATACCTGCATCTGATTCTATCTAAAATCTTCATCTGTCCCAGTTAGCCACATGTTGGAGCATGATGGAAAGCCGGCCGGAGTGGCGCTTCAGTCTGGAATCGCAAAACTGCTGCGGTCGCAGGTTCGAATCCTGCCTCGGGCATGGATCTGTGTGACATCCTTAGGTTAGTTAGGTTTAAGTAGTTCTAAGTTATAGGGGACTGATGACCTCAGATGTTAAGTCCCATAGTGCTCAGAGCCATTTGAACCATGATGAAAAACTTTAGGACAGCTGACCATAGATGAACTGGGATGATGAACAACTTACCCATCCCACTGGATCATAATTTCTCCTATACAATGTTCTTTCTATAAACTGGAATTCTTGTTTGGTTGGTTTCTTATTCTTCAATGCTTCGGTAGTTTACAGTAATGTTGTATCTTCCCTCTATTCAGCAGAAATACCATTTAATGTAACACTCACTGAGATTTTGTCCATGCTGCTGTGTTTCGATACATGACTCCTCAAAAACCAGGTAGTGTCATTGTGTAATCATCCATTTTTGCACAGCCCTACCACTGTGATGTTGTATTCCTAAAGTTTCTGTGCCCATCTCACCAGTCGACCCAAAGGATCATTCAGGCTTGTCAGCCCACATAAAGAATGGTGGTCCATCACAATGGTGAATAGTATACCAAATAAATATGACAGAAACTAGTTGATGACACAAAAAACTGTAAGGCACTCTTTTGCATTTGTAGAGTAGTTCTCTCAGACTTGGAGAGTCCTCAGGAAACATAAGATATCGTCCTTACAGTACCTTCCTGAATTTATATAAGAACCATACCTATCCATTAACTGCAAGTGGGTGTGAATTTCTATCTCAGCATTCTTGTAATGCAGTTCTAGGACTGGAAAAGATGTTAGTGTCTCTTTAAGGAGAAAGAAAAATCTGTTGTGCACCTCAATCCAGGAAAATTTGGCCTCTCCCTGCAGTAAGGGCCATGCCTTGGAAGTACAGAAAGCATTTATGAATCACCACTAGTACAATCACATTTTGAGAAAACTACTCACATCAAAAATGTGCCTAGGTTTCAGAAAAGCTGTGACTACTATTGTTTTCTCAGGATTAGAATGGACACCATGCCATTCAGTGGGTGCACCAAGATTTTTAATTCTTGTATGGTGAAGAGGCACTTTTCCAGATTTAGGCAAAGGAGTGTTATGTGTATACATTTCAGCCTGGTTGTCAGGCAACTTAGATGTTCTTCAAATGTCTTCAAAAAAATTAAAATAACATACATATAGCATAGTCACACTGTCCATTTAAAGTGTAGAAGCAAACTGTCCATCATATGCTTGAACATGACTGGGGCATCACATAGTGCAAGTGGCATAGGTTTGCAGTCATAGAGGCCATCAGGATTTACTGAGCTAGTATTTTCCTAGCCAGCCTCATCAGTCTTCATTTTCAAGTAGGTTGTCTGCATATCCATAGCTGAACTGGTTTCCTCAACCATTATATTGTGTCATCAAAGTGCGGCAATGGGTAGACATATTTTTTTGCAATTTTATTCAGCATTGGTAGTAGATCCAGAAATGCCATGTGCCAGTCTTCTTCTTCACAAGGACCACAGAACAGGACCAAATACTCTCTGAAGGATTAATGATGCCATTTTGCAGCATCTCCACCAGTTCCTCTTGGATTATCAGATTATCCATCATTCAGCCAGCAACACCTTATACGAGTGACAGATAACTGGTGGATGTACCACAGGGCTGATACAATGTTTTACCATGGGCCACTTGGTCTGTATTTTCTCCACTTCAAACTTGAAAACATCTGATAATTGGCACAGAACAACTAACACTTGCTGACATTGTTCCTCTATCAGACCAGATCTTATTGGCCATTTATAGTAACTTCCTCCTCTACCTTGCCTGTAGTGGTAGCTGGGAATGATGCCATTGATGATGCCATTAAGCTGCCCTTTGTGGACTGGGTTGTCTGTCCATAGGTATTAGCTGTGGCTGCTCATGACAGTTAGTGTTCCAAAGTTCTCCTTGAACACATACACTGCATTTGATCATTATTTGCACATATATTTGTTTTGTGAGCCCTATCAGGTTTTCGCAGTTGACAGAACTTCACATTTGCAGCTTTCAGTACAATAGCTTTTGTGTCACCAATCATAGCCTTTTTTAGTTGGCAGCAATAGGCATTCAACATTACAGAAAAGGCAGATTGATCATTGATGATAACATCAATGAGATTTCCCTACATCTTCATGACTGTCATCCATGGAGGACTTTCATCTCCTTAGATGTCTTGCTTAGCTTTCCTGAATTTGGCAGCTAGGTACCAACGTAGGTAACAGTGAATGACTAGCGCATATTGGGGAGCAACCTCATCCTGGGTACAGTAATGAGGTTTATCCAACAGATTGACTATAATCATTTGCAGTTGATGGGTTTGAATAGAATGGTGTACAACATCTCCAGGTTGAAGTGGAAACTGTTGTGCTGTACAAAAATACGCTCACAAGCACAACAGTGGGTTGTTTGGTTTGCTCCAGGAAGAGACTCAGTTGAACTACAATATGTAAAATATTAGTTCACTTTATTACAATATAGATATGAAGATTTAATCAACTTTGTACAATCCATTTCCACAGAAATGTTCTGAGTATTTACAACTGACTCTGAATGTTAAATTATCCTTTGATGCAGTCAAATTTACAAGACTCTTCACTTGAAGTACAACTGACATGACGTTCACTGTAATTTCTGTCTATGACATTTAATACATTGGTGGTCTGTCTAAGACAATGCTGTCATTTTGATCATTGACTGCACACTGGGCCAAGCATTCCTCTGCTCAGCTCTAAGTAGACCAGCAGTTGTGTCTGCATAGCAGAGCTCTAGAAAGTGTGGCTACACTGGTATTGCTCATTTGTCAGTGCAGGATGCAGCAGCTATACTGTTCTGTGCTTTTGGTGTGAACCTTGCTTTGGCATCCCATTCTTTGGACAACACCACAAAAATATACAGATGTGTTGTCCTCAGTCATCCAAGTGTCATGTCTTCTGTGGAGCATTATACTTGGTGGGGGACTCAGGTGTACCTGTGTCAATCAGGTGCTGGGTTGTCATTTGATGTCTGCGGCATAAGTACGATTGGCCGAGTCCATTCTTCTTGGTATTTTTATCTGATATTTTACGTTGGTAATAAAGATTGATACATATCTTCTTCAACATTATGTATTACTTCCTGAAGTATGGGGTCAATATTCATGGCTGCTATTTCATGCTTACTTGATGTGGCAGTTCTGGCTATCTTATAACACTGTATATCTTCTCTCACTGCCTGGCATATAAGAAGGGTTTGGTCATATTGGTCTTCCATAACTGTCATAGGGGCCATGTTCATGAGTCAGTCATACCACTTTAATCTGACTCTTTTTCTAATGTGTTTCCTCAGTGCATGGGCACCACTTGATGAATTTCTCTGTTGTTGTGACAGTCTTGATTGGAAGAGCTTGGCGCACATCTTCTGTGACTTTGTTAATCAAGTGTCGATGTAGGTAATGGCTTTTACATTGCCTAATTCGAGCCAAAGTGATGCAGATGTTTCAAAGTATCTGATGTCTCCACCAAAGAATGTCACATCATGACAAGAATCAAGTCCAAATCCAAAAGCAGGCTCACCAATCAATTATAACACTTAGCATTGAAGGAACTTTTATTATGAACACCAATGCACAAACAGAACAGAACTGAATTGACTTCCTAGACAGAGAGTGCGTTATTTATGTTTTTATATTCCAGAATACACAAACATTAAATATTAAGAAATTTAAAGAACCATCTAGAAGTGATAAATAATGCTTATCACTATGCCACAGTACATACAGCACAGCTCATCAAAATATTTTGATACAATATGTCTTTAGTTTTCTTGGTGAAAGCATTCATTGGTTGTTAACTCTTACAAATCAAAGCTAAAGACCAAAAGAAATTAATTTTTCTTGCTATATTTTCTTTTCTTTAAGTTGAAAACTGTTAGCAGTTCTGAAAATCCATTTCTAATGACCTTATTGTCAACTGGATATTAAGCTCTAATAATATGGTCCTCAATCTTAAGGACTTTTTTAGCAACAAAAGTCAGTAAATGTATCAATACAACCTATGATCTCTGGCCATATTTTATCATAAGAGCACTTGAAAAATAAGCCTTGTATTGATATGATTCTGGACAAACCTAAAGCGATCCTGTAATGTCTGTGATTTACTACGTTCCCGTTTCTTAGTTGATGGAAGAGGTGCTGCTTCTTGATCAGCTGGTATAGGTGGTAATTTGCGTCTCATTCTCAATGATTTCTGAGAATCTGTTTCACTCATTGTATCTGAAGAATCACCACCACCATCCCTTGGGCCCCGTGGAGTGCCAACAGGTGTGCTTTGAGGCGTCCCCATTGGTGTCACTGTTCAATGGAGAAGATTCAGAAAACTTAATGTATAGTACAAATGTATATGGAAATAGTCAAAATGGTCTATCATGTGAAACACATCAGAAATATTTTAAGTAAATATTTCATGCGATACATAAATTCAAAGTAAATAATGAGTGCTGTAAACACTTTAACTGTACAGGTTTGTATGTGTGTTTGGGGGCTGGGGGGATGGAGGGGGGGGGGGGTGGAGATGGTTCTCTAGGTAAAAAAAAAAAAAAAAAAAAAAATCATGTATTTCCTCATCTACCAGAGAGGGCTATCTAACATATTTGGATGAAATGAATTTTTGGGGAGTTTGGACAACTCATGCTTCCTATTCTCGTGTGTTAAAATGTATGGTGAGTGAATATTCCAACTGTTGTCTTGCTATCTACTGATGTTTGTACAGACTTAAAGAGACTGGATTAAAAATTTTGTTGGTGTTAACAGAATAATGCTTTTAACTCTTTGTTTGTAGTTTTTAATATGAAAATGCACTTGAAGAAAGGCATTTTCCTGTGTGGGCTGTTCTTTTATTTTGAAAAACGAATATTTAAAGTACAACAGCAATGGAAATTTCTGGATTGAATAATATGTAAAATTAATGAAAGACAACCACTCCCCTGTAGCTGACATGTGTAATGCATAGAAACATGCAACAGAAAACAATATTTACACTAGCTATCACATTCTTACTTTTTCCCTAGTAGAAGTACACACTTTTCCACGCAAAATCACACAAATAGCCAAATGCAGAAATCTGTGGATGTGGTAGGGAAGGATACATGAGATGACAAGGGGGTAGGAGGATAGTGTGAGGCAGATCTTTTGACGTATGACTCAGTGACTGTACAGCAAGACAGGAGTGCAGAGGGTAGATCATATAAGAGGTAGATAGTGGGAGAGGGGGCAAAACAAAGGGAGAAATGGAGGGGCAGGTTGTGATGGGGTAGACAGGGGGGGAGAGGAAGGGAGAGGAGTGGGAAAGAGGGGAGGGGGGGGGGAGAGAGAGAAAGAGAGAGAGAGAGAGAGAGAGAGAGAGAGAGAGAGAGAGAGAGAGAGAGAGAGAGAGAGAGAGAGAGAGAGAGGGAGAGGGAGGGAGAGGGAGACAGAGAGAGAGAGAGAGAATCCTTACATGGGGGAGGGGGGGGGGGGGGGGGGAGGAGGTAAGGCAGTGGTAAACAGGTTAGTGGAGGTTTAGGCCAGGGGATTTGTGAGGGTGGAGGATATGCTGAAGACACAATTCCCATCTGTTTAGTTCAGAGAAACTGGTGCTAGCAGGGAGTACCCAAATGGTTCATTTAGTGAAGCAGCTGATGAAGACATATTTTTTACGGTACAAAGCATTTTTGGCAACTGGATGGAAAGTTTTGTTTGCCACAGTTTGAATGTGGCCATTCATGTAAGTATACAGTTGGTTACTTGTCATGCCCACATAGAGTTCTGCACTGTAATTGCAGCATAGCTGATATGTAATAAGACTGTTTTCACACAAGGTCCTGCCTCTTATAGGGTAGGAAATTCTTGTGACAAGTCCTAAACCTGGGTCGACCACAATGGAATGATGCATGGGGTACAGTATTGAGAACAAGATTGGAATAGGAATGGACAACTATATTCTGTAGATTGGGTGGGTTGCAGAACACAACTTTGGGTGGTGTGGGCAGGATTTTGGGTAGGATATTCCTCATCTCAAGGCACAATGAGAGATACTTGAAATTCTGATTAAGAATGTGGTTGAGCCTTTCAACATCGGGGGGATTAGGACTGCTCAGAGGAGTGCTGGCTGGTGACTGGTTAAAAGTTTTTTTAGTGTGGGAGGAGGAAGTGGCATGGAAGATCTATTTATGGATGAACTGGAATAGGATACTATCTGTCAATAAAAGCTCTGGTAAGGTTACTGTTATATTTCACAGAACTATGGATGCAGTGTCCATGGGTGGTAAGGCCATAAGGAAGAGACTTTTCAACATGGAGTGGGTGGCAACTGTCAAAGTGGAGGTAGTATCGCTAGTTAGTGCACTTGATATAAACAGACATATTTATGAAGCCATCAGAGGTGGAGATTGAGATCTAGGAAGGTGGCTCATTGAGTTGAGAAGGGCCAGGTGAAACAGATTTGGGAGTAGGTGTTGAAGCTATGGACAAAAGTGGAAAGGTTATCCCTTTCATGAGTACAGATCATGAAAATCTTATCAGTGAATCTGAAGCAGACAAGAGGTTTCAGTTATTGACTGGTTAGGAAGGTTTCCTCCAGAAAACCTATAAATAACTTAGTGCATGAGAGTGCCATGTGCCTGCCCATGGTAGTAACACAGAAACGTTTATTGATTTGGACCTGAAAAATAAAAAGTTGTTGGTCTGGATGTGGTTGACCAGGAGGATTAGGAAAAAGGTGGTGGGTTTGGTATTAGGAGGACATTGGGAAAGGTAATGTTACATTCCACAAAAGTTAAGGATGAATTGTTAAAGATCCCATACAGGCTGCAACTTCAGATTAGAAGTCAATATACACCAAATAATGATGTGAATGTCTCCCAAACTGAAAACACCATACTCTGAAGCCAATGATCATAACAGAACTAAGACACACAGTCAGTAAACTAAAAATTACAACCTCCTGTGGTCCTGATGGTTTCACACATCATGTCTTTAAACAACAATTAAGTAAAATATACTCTCAGCTAACTGATATAATCAATGTACCCAGCAAACCAAAACAATCAGTACTAAAGCTATTGTACAAAGAGGATGACACGACAGGAATAGAAAAATATAGCCAGTGTCAATACTATTTATCTTTCTTAAAATTGTTGGACAATTTGTGCATGAAACGTTATCTGACATTTTGAATAAAAAAGAAATACTAATCTAATGATCAAAATTGTTGCAGCGAAAACAAATCCACTGAAACATATTTGATATGTTCTGTCAGAATCTGCTATTTAGAAAAATATACAAATACAGGGTGTACATAAAGTCCAGGAACACTTTCAATTATTTTTTGCACATGATCTAAACATTGTACAGATGCCATACATATTGGGTTTTGAAGAGAAACTCTGAAAGTTTTTTTCACAAACATTTCAAGTTCACAGGATGCACAGCGCACTGATTTCTTTGAACTCCTTATGAATGTCTCTCGTACATGCTCCACATTCACTTCGCTCACACTGGGATGTCCGCTTCTCTTTGCTGGGTACAAGCAACTCATCATAAGAAATTTGTTGGGCCAGTGGTAAATGGCCTTTCTTGTTGGTGGCTTCTTACTGTACTTGGTTCTAAACATCTATTGAACAGCTGTAGTACACTCTAACACACAGAAAGCTGACTCCGCACCTGAACTTGCCATGTTTGCGACTAGCACTGACTATCAGCAAATTACCGAACTATGCTGTGGCAGTATACATGAAACAAATATTTCAGGGTTTCTCTTCAAAATGACATATGTATGATCTCTGTACAATGTTTGGTCCATGTCCAATAAATAATTGAAAGTGTTACTGGACTTTATGTACACCCTGTATAATATCTGGGGAGTTGTCTACAACTGGTTTAAATCATATATTGCTGGCAAATAATTGATTATAGGAATATGTCATGAAACTAAAAGTTACTGTACAGAACATAGGAAAGCTAGTTATGGAGTAACTCAAACCACTGTGTTAGGCCCTTTGTTATTCTTGATTTTTGTAAACAAGTGACCATACCAATTGTCAGAAGAAGGACCACTAGAATGGTAACTGTAATAAAAATTCAAAGTATATTGACATACACTACCATTTCAAGAATGAATGTTATATGAATGTAATTATGGTACATATATATCTGTAAAACAATACAGAAACAAAGTAGTAGGCATTTTTACCAAATTTTTGAACATGGGTAAATTTGTAAAATTTTGAGAAATGTTGTATGCAATTTGAGTGTGATGTACATGTAAGTAGGCATGTTGGAATGTGATACATTTATACTGATAGTACCAACAGTGTCAAGAGGACTCTCAACAATGAGTATATATGTACTGGTATGTAAATGGTCAGTTAGTTCTGTGCCATGTGTGTGTTCACCACGTAAACTGAGATGTGCATTGTATTTTACTTTTGTTGGTAAATATTCTTAACACTTCAGTTACAGAATTGTGTGGTGAGTAAAATGCTATACATTCTTAGAACTAAATATACACAGTGAACATTAATAAAACCAACAAACTGCAGGGACAGATTCCTGACTGGAAACTGAGGGGAAAAGGTTCTATGAGGATGTGTCTGGAAATGGATAGTGAGTGTGCAACAACAACGAATTGCTCCAGAGCACAGTTCAGAGCTGCATCACATACACATCACAACAGATGTTCAAAGTGGCCTCCATGGGATGCAGTGCATGCATTAACATATTACGTCATAGATTGTCACACTCTTTTGCATGTTCTGGCCTCTCTCTGAATGGTGTCATGAGTGTTGTGAACACAGTGTTGAAGCAACTGCATATTAGGAACTGATTCAGCATACACAACACTTTTCAGATGCTCCCAGAGGTAAAAATCCAGGGGTTTTAAGTCCAGTGATCTAGCAGGCCATGCCACAGGGCCTCTGTGTCCCATCCAGCATTCAGAGAAGATGTCAGCGAACTATAATGTGGAAATGGGGCATCATGCAGAAACCACATAACCTGTTGTATTGCCAAAGGTGCATTCTCAAGCAGACCAGTCAGAGTATTCCTCAAGAACACCAGGTACATTGTGGAATAATCACTGGTCCATGTATGTGGTCATCACATTAATGCTGAACTGATGCTAATGAGACACCTCAACCTTTCCATGAGAATTGTCTGTAGCCCACAGATGATAATTATGCAGATTGATGATGCCAGTTCTGGTAAACGATGTTTCATTGGTAAAGATGACTGATGATAGCTATCCTATAATTGTAATTTTCTAGTGCATTCTCAAGCAGACCAGTCAGAGTATTCCTCAAGAACACCAGGTACATTGTGGAATAATCACTGGTCCATGTATGTGGTCATCACATTAATGCTAAACTGATGCTAATGAGACACCTCAACCTTTCCATGAGAATTGTCTGTAGCCCACAGATGATGATTATGTAGATTGATGATGCCAGTTCTGGTAAACGATGGTTCATTGGTAAAGATTACTGATGATAGCTATCCTATAATCGTGATTTTCTAGTGCAAAAACCATTGACAAAATCCTTTCCATAGAGGGAAATCTGCAGGTGATAATACTTGCATTTGTTGCAAGTGATAGGGATAACAACAGTTGTTACACAGCATACACATAATCACACTTTAGCTTACACTATGTTGGTGGGCTGTTTGCCCAGAAATTTTACTAGGGTTCATCTCTCTGTATCCTGTATAAACACAGTCCACTGCTCCCCTGCATGTTCATCTGTCTGAAAGGACCCATGATCACACAAACGCCCAAAAAGAGCTTGAAATGTTTTTTGGGATGGTTGGTGTCTGTGAGGGTACTTATTTCGGCATAGTTGTGCTGCCTGTTGACCATTTCCATGTTCTTGTTCATACACAAACACTATCTCAGCTTGTTCCTGATATGAATACTGAACCATTCTGCTGCTTACAGTATGCTGTGTCAATTACACAGCCTGAAATGCACAAGGAACACATGGCATGTGGTCAGATGAACTTTCATTCATCTGCACCATCTACCATGGCAACAATGTGTTTCTGGACACATGTTCACATGACCTTATTCACTCTATTTCCAGCCAGGAATACCTCCTTGCAGTTTATCAGTTTTATTTATGTCTACCCTGTATAACACGTGGACAATTAAGTCATACTTCATTGGCCATACACCATTTCAGACCTACAAACAGAAGGTCTTTTACCATAGAATAAATGATACTTTGTTTCTGATAATACTTCTGCTTGAGTTGATATTGCTGACTGATTATTAATGTGTTGTAAAGTGCTAATGTAACAGATAGATGATTAAATGCAGTATTGATAAGATTTTCTTGATTGTAATTGTTCTAATATTCAATATAATATATGTTCGTAGGTACATGACCATGTTGTACCTTGAAATATATTTCGTATTTGGAAAAAATCTTAATTTTCTGAAGAAATATTTGTGATTTCAGAAAAAAACTACAGCACTTAAAAAGTGAATGCCGTCATTTAAAAATAAAATAGGTTAATATGGCTGGATGGAGGTGAAAGCCGGAAAAGTGTACCTTGGTGCACTCTCTCCCCTACTAAATTTACCACAATGACCTTATGCAATTGGTCAGTATGTGCATCATATGTATTACTTGAAAATGAGTGTTTCAACCAAAGTTAGTCAATAGTGTAGAACATGTAGGCTTCTTTCTGATCAGTACAGCCAGTAAAGGAACAATGACTTCTGCAATTAGGTGCTGGCTTTGTACAGGCTATGGATCACAGTTGAAAGAAATGCTTTACATGTGTTAAGAAACATCCCATATGTAATGCTGGAGTAATAAACAAGTGCTTGTTAACATTGTGTTCACATCATCATATATTTTTAACTCACCAGTGGCTGCATGAAGACTGCGTGTTGCCTGTTGACTTGAGACAAGGTGCGCCCCCATGGCAAACCGACCAGTGGGTTGGGTCTGGATTTGAGGCATGCTGCCAATCACAGGTTGACTGCTGGCTAGCGAACCCGCTAGCACCGACTGCGAACCAACTAAAATCTGTGACTGATTCAGATCCTTTCGATGTAACTGTAATTAAGGAATGAATTCATTTGTCTTCACTTGGAACTGCTGTAAAGTACACAAAAAGAAGGTAGCTTTTGGGATCAAACATATTGAGGTATGACACTGTGAAAAGTATGTGAAGGTAACAGTGTGGTTCACATTAAAAGTCACAGCAGAAGAATTATCAAATGGGCTTTGTTTCAGAATTGATGTTAAATAACGTAGGTCAGATGTGTGTGGAGACTCCGCAAGAAGCTTCTGTATCTAATGTACAAAACAAATACCAAGTCCCATTCATCTATTTGTGCTTGCTAACTTACTGTATGCAATTTTCAGAGGTGGACAATGTCTTTTCTTAGAATCATCAAAAGTTTGTGGTAATACTGGGAGTGAAACACTTATGGCATAGATTACTGTAGTACACCTACATCAATACTCTGGAAACCAATACAGAGTGAATCGAAAGAATACTTTTCATTACATCATATATTCTGTAAAGTTTATTTCTGCTAAACACCATAGACCGTAGGAAGAATGACTTAATATAAATCTCTGCATGTGATGTTAAATGGCTGCAGTAAGTGACAAATTTATTTTAATTTGTATTCTGCCCATAGAGACTTTGGTTTCAGATTCTTCATTGAACTTCACATATACACTGTTTTCTTAGCTATTACAGCTTCAAGTTATATATTCATGAAATGAATGTCTGGGTGGATACTAAGTGAAGCAGCAGGACCCAGAGAGAACTTTTATGTCCAGTGTCTGCAAGATGTAATCAGCACCCAAATGAGATTACCTCAGTAACTGGCTCAGCAGTGCCCTGTTGGCAAGTGGGATGCATCATCTCATGTTTTATACAAAACATTCATACCCTGGATGCAATAGGAAATTGTCATAGCCAAGTAATTTGTCAGCCTTGTCCTGTTTAGCTGCCAAGACTGAATGAAGGTGCTGCTGGTTGAAATGTGTGGTATGACCACTGCTCATGAAGTGAAGCTATCAACCAGATAGTAAGGGGTCAACTTTTTCCAGGACTTGGCAAATTTTATGTAATTCCTAATTTTGTGACTGGATGCTCTTCTTGGCATCACAGTTATCCAGGCAACCAAAAGGAGAGAAGTCACTTGTGTCGTCTGTATGTGAATCATTTAAAAAGTCTTCTATGTGCTATCATCTTTTAACTGCTTGCAACTTTATGGGAAACCACCTAGAATATCATTCAGGCTGATTGGGGGTCAGCACATGGTCATTAATCCACCACGTGGTCTCGACCTAGGTCTGGCACGCCTTCCCATCTTGCAAGCTAGCATGCTGTGTTTAAGCTATACAAGCAGGTCAATATTCTGATTTTGCATTTTGTGTCTAATGTTGCCATAACTTATGACATTAGTCTAAGATACAGTTCCCACTGAGGCAACATAATAAGTGATGCTGTACATGATGTGATGCATCACGCACTGGTGGTGCACATAGGAATATAATTGAAACAACTGAAATGGTTCACACAGGGATGACAACAATGCAACACTGATAGGTATTTCTACTGTACTGCCCTGTGCAACATGGCGTGTTGATTGCTCCACACAGCTGTGTCGTATGATACATGAGGAGGAGTGGGCAGAACAAAATTTCAAGTGATCAAGTGTATCTAAAAACATGTTTTATGTAACTGAAGTCCATTTACATCCATCTCTCTACTTGGTCTATATGTAAATTTTTACTTTTTACATAAAAAATTAAGAACTATGGATTTAGATTTGCATTACCACACCACAGCTTGATAATGAACTACTTTTTCTTTTATTACTGTCCGTAGTTACTGTAATCCTTTGAAAATAAGTGAAGCACAAGATTCAAGTTTACTGTCGAGAATGTAGTCTCTCACCAGTTTATATTTGGTGCAATTTTGGTCATACATTTCTCTATACAAAATCTAGTTAGCATACCGAAATTTTTTGCAATGCTGGAAGGAGAGCCATATCTCTTTCCATTCTTGAGTAAATAAGTGATATATTTTGGTGTCTGCCAATGATGAATTATGATGCACCACACTTGATGGTATAACTGCACAGTATGGGTAGTAATGACACAATTTTATTTTTTATGTTGTTTACAAAGTTGGTTACAGTCTCATTTTAAGGTAACATAGAATTATTTTCATACTGAAACCAGAGATTGGCAATTGCAGATCCAGTGACAGAGTTAGCTATATACTGCACCCATCAAATTTTCTTACTTGCTCAAATAGTTTCATTCACAAAACTATCATTAATGGTTTTTGTTCACATATTGTCAAACAAATCGTGTGTGTTTCAGCACGCAATGGAGCTGAAATTTGATTTGGATACTGATATAAGTGAAGAGCACTGTGTTCTAGATGTCACCAACTTGAAGACACTTTGATTGCCACAAACTTGGATGAAAGAAGAGGAAATGTGTCAGCAATAAGGAATAAAGATGCAAGTGACTGGTATGCACTGCAAAATCTCAGGTCTTACATAAGGCAGAGCATAATTTGTCATATGTATCTCCCCTTTATATGTACATTATGGTTAATTTAATTATTCTCTCTTGATTGTTACTTTTAGTAGTTGTGCCTGTAAGTTCTTCAGAAACATAATAACACAACCTGATCTGCTATTGATGGCTCTTTCTCATACTATCCAGCAGTCCATTTTAGGACAGTGTTTACAGAGCATGGTTTACTTAATGTTCTATTTTTATAGATGTAAGTGTCATTATTTCCAAAATCATAATTGGCCAAGGTGCTTTTATGGCTGAATTCAAGTGACGCAAAGAAACTGAAGATGTTATTGTCACTTGTTCACAAAACAAGCATGAGTACATTATCCTTTGTCATACCTAGCAAGAAATTACAATGCATGCTGCCACAGAGGCATTTGTGCTGTCTTGTTGCTTTGTTGTATCACCCCAATGGGAACACAAGCATCACATGGATAAGAATTATGTTGCATGACTTTTATTGGAATGTGTCATGTCATATATCGATATCACATCATTGGGAACTGCACCTAAGTAGAAACCCCTAGACAATGAGAGAAAATGTTTTGTCCAACAACGCTACCTTTAGTCAGTGGCACTCTTCACAGGTATTGCAGGCTATGTTCAGACACTCTGGCTGGACATCAGCATATGTTGATGTTCTGCAGGATTTGAGATATTTGCACAATACAGGAACAGGCAAAAGAGCTGGATAAGCAGAAGACTCAACACGACATGGAGCTTTGAAGACACCAACAAACTAAATGTTACTCATTATTATGCTCAAATACTTTCAGAGGGGAATACTTATGGTAAATGTGTATTCCTTGTAGCATAGGACGAAAGGCTTTTTACAACAATGAAGTTTTGCTGCTGGGCCTGATGCAAGGCAGTTCCATATTTGCTCAAGATTCTTCTCAGTGCAGTGACCTATCAGTGGGAGTCATTGCCCCAAATGCTTGAGAACTTGTGCAAGTGTGCCTGCCACCTTGACATAATGATTGTCTAACAACTCTTTCTTGCAGTGCTAAGTTGCTTGAAGCCACTAACAGATTGATCAGCACCTAGTAGTGATGTGCACTGACGTTTCCACACAAAAATCCATCTGACAGTGTTTTGTTATGAACACAATGGACATATTCTTCTTTAAATGTAATGTGTATTATAGAGATATTAACTGTGACAGAATGAAGTATTATGAAGGGTAGATGTGACCCAGTTATGGTCCAAAACAGATATAATCTTGTGGAAAATGATTTTAATATACTTGCGTCTATTTACATTCATGTATCTTGCCCACCTGATTCTTTTATTTTCTTATTAGTTCAAAATTCTGCATTCAGTGTAAATTTTAGTGTCAAAACTTTAGCCAATTAAGATAAACTAGGTTCTCAAGTCAAATACTAATGTATTAGTAATGAACTCATCATCATTAATGAACTTCCATTGTGGGACATGAAGATGGTTGGCTGCCACATATGGATGTGTGTTTGTTGTGCTCTATATTTCACATCATTTTTGTGAGGTATACAGAGGTTACAGTGTTCATCACCATAACATTAGTGTAAAAGGTGGTGAAATATCAGCTAAGTTACAATATCCGTGAAATTCACATGTTTATTTACTTTTACTTATCTATATAAGCTGACTCCCAGAATTTCCTTCCTCTTCAAGTAAAATCACATGTATCACTTAAATACATTTAGAAAATTTAGGTATGAAAACTTGATAAAAAATTTAAATGTGTCAAAATATATTGTGTAGTATTAACAGTGACTAGCAGAGGAGTTTGAGAACACCAGCCTTGCTCACAGAATTTCAATGAAGCTGTCAATCTACAGCATTGTTCTGATAACAGATTGTGTCTCCCTGATTCTGAACTGAGTGGAAGGCCTGAACCTGAGACTCTGGAGATTCTGTGCTAGACTGCACCTTCCTAGACTTGAGTAGAGTTTTGTAGGATCCCACTAAATGGGTCAGGTATGCAATACGTATCAGAGGCAGCTACCCAGGTATCTGACTGTGTGTGGGTTGCACACAAGATTTTTTTTTAGATTAGGTGACTCTCTATCCAATCCAGATAACAATAGCTGCAGGAAACCCAGAAGTATAAGTGTAAGATCCAAAGAAATGCTTCATGCAGACAAGAGCATTAAAATCCAAGTGGTTAACTGCCAAAGCATTCACAATAAAGTGATAAAATTTGAAGTGCTCCTAAAAAGCTAGGCAGAGAAAACTGTTTAAAACCTGAAGCTGATAGCAGTGAGATTTTTGGGGGAAAGTTAAGTGTGTATTGAAAGGACAGGCTAATCAAAAATGGAGATGGTGTATGTGTTCCAATAGACAAGAAACTCAAATCCACCAAGACAGAACCTGAAGCAACATGCGAGACCATACAGGCAAGACTCAGTATCAGCAGTGGGAATGAAATAGTAATTGGATCCTTCTATCACCAACCAGACTCACCTCATGATGTAACAGAAAACTTTAGAGAAAACCTTAGCTTGAATGTAAGTTCCCCAAGCATACTGCAATCATCAGTGGAGACTTTAATCAGCCAACAATCAATCGGGAAGATTATAGTTTTGTTATTGGTGGGCATGACATGACACCCTGTGAAATATTGCTAAATGCCTTCTCTGAAGACTACCTAGAATAAATAGTTAAGAACCCCATACAATGGAAATATATCTACTAGCAACACACAGGCCTGATGTCTTTGAGTAAAAACACATTAAAACTGGTCTTAGTCACTGTGAGGCAGTTACAGCAAAAATAATGAGTACTAAAACTCAGAGCACAACTAAAACAAGTGGAAAGGTTTATACATTCTGATAACTAGACAGAGAAACTATAGTATCATCCCTCAATGAGGAATTTGAAACACTCAGCACAGGACAGGAGCATGTGGAGGAACTATGGCTCAAGTTTAAAAGAATAGTTGGTTATGCACTGGGTATATGTACTCAATAGGACAGTTCCAACAAAAATACAACTCAGGTTAACTGGTGCAATTCTTGCAGTTCTTAGAACATTAGACAGGGAGGGGGTGAGAGATCACTCAGCAGATGACTATTGTGGACAGAGAAGATGTAAGAAGCTGGAGTGTGATCACTTTAAAAACTGCAAGTGTCTATTTAATATAGGTTGGAAAACATGGAATGTTTGGATACACACAAGAGTAAGTAGATGTAAAATATAGTCAGACAAACAGAATCAATAAGGAAATGAGCAACCTCCAGATCTGTCAGCAGGCTGATTAAATTAATGTAAAGATTATATAAACAACTATTGGACATGGATGCAATCTCAGAATATTTTTATGGGAATATAAGTAACACAAATCCTAGAGGAATATTGATTATGAGGTACAAGACTGATGCTGGAATTTGAAAGTGGGAATGAAAATAAGTGTGAAGGTTACAGAGACTGGTGAGAGATACATTTAATAGAAGCTGTGTGTGTGGTAGCGCCACTTATTCTAATGTTAGACATTCTGTTTGGCACCGAAGTTAATGATAAATGAAGGCTATGAAAATTGAGGAAGACAGTAACAATTGCTGTCTGCTTCCAAACAATACAAAAATGTTAAAGTTATGATTATGAGTAGAGCACTGGAATATACCTACTGAATAGCATGAATGTGATAATGAAAGTAAAGGAAGAATTTTGTGGTAGTTATCTATTCTGGTCATGGGAGTGGGCTGTTCTTAAGTTATATGTGATCATTTTATTGATGAAACTTTAGAAGTAATGGAGAAATGGAATTAAAGTGAATATGGCTTTGAAAGAGGAATACCAGTAGTGTCAGTGTTTAAAGTATTTAGATGATGAATTGATGTGAGCTGTTGTTGAGCCAAACTAAGTTTCATAAGAGGAGCAGAAGTCAGTGAGATAGCAGCATGCATTAGGAATATGTACCAAGATTTAGCTCTGAAAATGCACTGAGGTCATTGAGCAGTGGAATACATGTTAAGGAAAAGCTGAAAAGAGTACACCAAGGGGTGCTGCTGCTTCATGATAACACATGATAACACAAATTTCGTAACACAGAAGTTATGCCAATTCTATTGAGAGACACTTGAGCATCCAGCCTTTTGTCCTGATATCACCTCAAGTGATTATCACACCTTCGGTCTCTTAAAAAAGACCTTGAAGCGTCAATGATTCATGTCGGATGAGGATGTGAAGCATGCAGTTATGGACTTCTTCACACAACAGGACATGGTGTTTTGTTAAATGTTATCTTCAACCTAGTGCATCAGTGGGACAATTGCCTCAGTGCTCATGGTGACTTTGCCTGATTGGCATACCATTTCTGGACTGTATGGCCTTCAAACAGAAACGTCTTGATCACCCCTTATATTTTACACATTTAAAGAAAACGTACAATATCTGGTCAAAGGTATCTTGACACACCTATGTTGTGCAGAATTGACCACTAGATGTCACAGAAGGCAGACCTACCAGTATAAAAGGAGATGGGAAGTATTGTGTTGTCAGTACAGAGATAGTAACAGCAGAAAGGGTTGGTTAGGAGACCTCAGTGGCTTGGAACATGGACTGATCATTGGATGTCAGTTTTTTTATCCTTCTAAAGCTATTAAAATCAACTGCAGGTGATTTGACTGTAAAGTGGAAATATGAAGGAACAACCACAGGTAAACCTAGACCAGGCAGGCATCATGCACTGACAGACAGGGACTGTTGAGCATTGTGGTGGGTGAATGTAAAAACTCTCATGAAAACAAAGAAAGAAGTCACTCACAAGTTCCAGAGTGCTACCAGCAGTCCAGCTAGCACAATGACTGTGTGCAGGGAGTCAAATGGATTACAATGGCTGTGTGGCTTCTCACAAGTGGCACTCAAGTGGGTGTAAAGAGCAATGTTATTGGACAGTGTGTGACTGTAATCAAGTGATTTGCATGATGAAGCATGCTGTACCCTGTGGCAATCTGATGGAAGGGTTTGGATTTGGCAAATACCTGAAGAACATTGCCTGTCATCCTTCATAGTGTTGACAGTGAAGTACAGAGGCTGTAGTGTTGCATTATGGAGGTGTTTCACATGATTTGGTTGTGTTTCCCTTATTCCACTTAAGAAAACAACAAAATGGAAAGGTATTATCACATGTTATAGCATTGTGTGCTGCATACAGTAGAGGAACAGTTCAGAGATGATGACTGCATTGGCAACCTGACAATGCAACCTGTCATAAAGTAGCATCTGTGAGACAATGGTTTATGGACAATAAAATTTCTGAAATGGACTGACCTGCCCAGAGTCCCAACCTGAACCCAATGGAACATCTCTGAGATGGGTTAGAATGTCAACTTTGATGTAGGCCAACATCACTACGTATTCTCTTTTTGGATCTTCAGGAAGAACGGGATGTCATTCCCCATACACATTCAGAAACTTCATTTAAAGTACCCCCAGCAGAGTTCCAGCTGTTCTAAAGGCAAAGTATGGGTATATCCCATATTAATGTCCAATAATAGGTATCCACATACTTTCTGTGAACTTCAACTTACAGACCTGATTCATCTGCAACTTTCATACATTGAAAGTTATCATGTACATCCCATTAAATAATAGGTTCCTAAAATCTCAACCACCATTCTAACAATACACAATATGAGGTGTAAGAGAAAAGTAATGAGACTCATTTTTTATCTATTAAAGTTTTCATTTTTTTTTTCAAAAACTAGAGTAGTGAACTACTCTGAATGGAACAATGATATTGTCCCTTTCTGAATAGTTTCCTTTGGCAGCTTTGCACAGGTGGAGTCATTGTTCCCAGTCTTCATAGCAGCACTGAAAGGCTTCAGCTGGTAGAGCCTTTATCATGTCGGTCACATTCTTTTGAATGTTCTCCATAGTCATAAAATTATCTCTTCTTAAGACATTTTTCAATTTGGGAAAAGAAAAAACTTGTAGGTACTCAGATCAGGTGAAGAGGTGTGTTGTGGAACAACAGGAATACCTTTTGAGGTCAAAAATTCTCTTATGGAAGTGGCTCTGTGACATGGTGATAGACCGGGATTGTCAGTTCTTATCCTGGTTTCAATTATATGGAAGCTGGTCTTCACCTGGCACCATGCTCAGTTTCTGAGCATTAGTGTCCTGTTATTCACACTGGTCACATTCTGTGTTTATCTCCATGCTCATCACTAAGTAACGTTTGACTCTCTTATCCCCTGTAGACTGACTCACCTGTTGAGTTTCATTGCCTCCCCCAAGTGGCTCGAGATATATAGTGGAACACCTTTCAGACCAAGAATATGTGAACATTTCAGTCCTTCAAGGGAATTTGTTTCTTATTTACATTAATGATTTCCCACTGTGAGTAACATATGGTGAATAAGTGTTATTTTTTGATGACAGAAATATAATAATTACAGAAAATGAAAACTATTAACATGAAAAGTCTAACAACATGAACTACTATGTAAAAAACCACAAAATTTAAAGTACATAATGAGGTCATTAAGTGTGTAGTTAGTACAGAACTTTAGGTATGTATCTTGATCAGCAGTTCAGAGGGACAAAGTTATCAGAGTACTTGGAAAATAAATTAGCATGGAACATTATGTCCAATGAATATGAACCACAGTGTTTAATACCTCATGCCAAAGGACAACATACTTCACACACATGCATTGTCATTAGCTATGATGTAATTTTCTGGAGTGCAAATGGTCAGAATATGGCAAATGTATTCTAACTACAAAAAAGAGACATCAGAATAATGCCCTAGGACCCCAAAGGGGCCCACTGCATCAAACTGTTTAAAATGTTTGCTATTGCAACAGTTCTGAGTCATGCTGTAGTTTTTATACATAAAAACATTGAGCAATATGTAGCAAACAGCTCCATACATGATCACCAAACCAGATTCAGTGGTTGCTTGTACCTGTATAGAAAGATAAAAAGTTAAGATAAAAACTGCTATGTTTTGCCAATGAGCAGATCCATATCATTCACTGTCTGGCAAAAAAGTGAAGCAACTAGAAGATATGGTCAGTTGTCAATGTAACTTTGTATACAGGGTGTTACAAAAAGGTACAGCCAAACTTTCAGGAAACGTTCCTCACACACAAAGAAAGAAAATATGTTATGTGGACATGTGTCCAGAAACACTTACTTTCCATGTTAGAGCTCATTTTATTACTTCTCTTAATATCACATTAATCATGGAATGGAAACACACAGCAACAGAATGTACCAGTATGACTTCAAACACTTTGTTACAGGAAATGTTCAAAATGTCCTCCGTTAGCGAGGATACATGCATCCACCCTCCATCGCATGGAATACCTGATGCCCTGATGCAGCCCTGGAGAATGGCGTATTGTATCACAGCCGTCTACAATACGAGCATGAAGAGTCTCCACATTTGGTACTGGGGTTGCGTAGACAAGAGCTTTCAAATGGCCCCATAAACAAAAGTCAAGAGGGTTGAGGTCAGGAGAGCATGGAGGCCATGGAATTGGTCCGCCTCTACCAATCCATCGGTCACCGAATCTGTTGTTGAGAAGTGTACGAACACTTTGACTGAAATGTGCAGGAGCTCCATTGTGCATGAACCACATGTTGTGTCATACTTGTAAAGGCACATGTTCCAGCAGCACAGGTAGAGTATCCTGTATGAAATCATGATAATGTGCTCCATTGAGCGTAGGTGGAAGAACATGGGGCCCAATCAAGGCATCACCAACAATGCCTGCCCAAACATTCACAGAAAATCTGTGTTGATGACGTGATTGCACAATTGTGTCCGGATTCTCGTCAGCCCACACATGTTGATTGTGAAAATTTACAATTTGATCATGTTGGAATGAAGCCTCATCCATAAAGAGAACATTTGCACTGAAATGAGGATTGACACATTGTTGGATGAACCATTCGCAGAAGTGTACCCGTGGAGGCCAATCAGCTGCTGATAGTGCCTACACACGCTGTACATGGTATGGAAACAACTGGTTCTCCCGTAGCACTCTCCATACAGTGACGTGGTCAATGTTACCTTGTACAGCAGCAACTTCTCTGACACTGACATTAGGGTTATCGTCAACTGCACGAAGAATTGCCTCATCCATTGTAGGTGTCATCGCTCAAGGTCTTCCCCAGTCACGAGTCATAGGCTGGAATGTTCTGTGCTCCCTAAGATGCCGATCAATTGCTTTGAACATCTTCCTGTCGGGACACCTTCATTCTGGAAATCTGTCTCAATACAAACGTACCATGCCACGGCTATTGCCCTGTGCTAATCCATAGATCAAATGGGCACCTGCCAACTCCGCATTTGTAAACATTGCACTGACTGCAAAACCACGTTTGTGATGAACACTAACCTGTTGATGCTACGTACTGATGTGCTTGATGCTAGTACTGTAGAGCAATGAATCGCATGTCAACACAAGCAGCAAAGTCAACATTACCTTCCTTCAATTGGGCCAACTGGCGGTGAATCGAGGAAGTACAGTACATACTGACGAAACTAAAATGAACTCTAACATGGAAATTAAGTGTTTCCAGACACATGTCCACGTAACATCTTTTCTTTATTTGTGTGTGAGGAATGTTTCCTGAAAGTTTGGCCGTACCTTTTTGTAACACCCTGTATGTACATCCCATAAGTAGGTAGGTAAATCATTAGTTTTACAATTCTCTGTAACAGGAAGAATGGTCACAAGAGTGCATTAGTGTTGTTCATGTTTAGTCATGTTAACAGGATTGGTATGGTATATAAAATGTGTGAACAGTGGCAGATATTGAGTGATGATTGTTAAGGACATGGACATGGACAATGTTATCAGCACTTGACAGAGTTTGAAATGGGCCTTAGTATAGATCTCCATTTGGACAGCTGGTTGTACCTGTAATATCCAGACTTATAAGGCATTTGCAGATGACAGTGGTCCCATGCTGGACTGCATGGGAACATGAAGTCAGGTACATTTGTCATTAAGGTACTGGACAACTACATCTGACCACATCAATGAAGAATTGTAATATTGTGTATTGTGCAGCAAGCACATAATAACTCCTTCATATCTGCACCTGCCAGCTAAGAACAAGTAATGGACTCCCTGCAACATTCTGTCTCATCCCACATCATTTGTTAGAGACTAGCAGCAGCTGGGCTAGGGAATTAGCACCATACAAGTAGGCCATCGTTAATACCTCAACACAAATGCTGTGTTAGGAGTTGTGGCATGACCTACTGCATGATCTGCAAGCCATGACCTGCTGCATGATATACTGATAAATGGCATCACATTGTTTACAGTGACAAATCACAGTTCTGCACTACCCTGGATGACCATTGTCTATGAGTATGGCAGTGCCCTCAAGAGAGATCCAAGTGTTGCAAAGTTTTGGAGAAGCACAGTGGTGTTACCCTCATGTCACAATATTGGTATCCATTGGACATGACTTCAGGTCATGGCTGGTAGTGATTGAAGGAACTATGACAGCACACCAGTAAATCATAGATATCCTGCATTCTCACGTGTTATCTCTCATGCAGTAGAATTGTGATGCCATTTTTCAGGAGGACAGTGCTCTGCCACCCAAGGCACGCATCTCTATAAACTGTTTGCATGATGTTTGAGGTACTCTTGTGGCAAGCAAGACTCCCAGATCTGTTCCTCGTAGAACATGTGTGGGACCAGCTCTAATGCAAATCTGTCCACATGCCACTATCCAGTTGTATGGTGAATGTCTCAGGAGACAATACAGTGGCTTTGTAACACTGTTACCAACCAAACCAGAGCATGTGTCCAGACCAGGAGGGGGCCGCACTATATCATACAGATCAGAGGGTTAATATTGCCAATTTTTTTGTAAATTTGATTCAATTTTGTAATCACTAAAATAGCACAATATACCCTCTTAATTAGTGAAGTTTCATTTCTTTTGCTCCTCCCCTTCTGAGTGCTTCACTTTTTTGCCAGGCATTGTATACTGCCAGAAGATCAAAAATGTGAAGCAACTGTGTTAATTAAAAACATGTCATAAAACATATTTACTAAAAATAGTCTTTACTCAGTAGGATAATTCATGCAAAAGAAACTATTGCTATAAGTAAATGATCAAGTTGACCAATAACAAAGTACCAATAGAGAATGGAGTGTATTTCCAAGTAACAAAATTCTAGTTTGCAAATTTTACCATATAATCTAAAAACTAAGGTGTATTATCAGAGCAGTCTTATACTTCATTTTGCTGTGTGAATCTCATCCTTTCTTTTCCTTTAACCCTATCTTATGTAATTCAGTAATAAAAAGACAACTTAGGCCGATGCTTGTATAATGTGTTTCTTATGTACTTCCAATTTTTTTACACTATTCTTATGTGCCTCAACTATAATGTATATATGTATCTAGAGTCTGCACAGAATACTATGGCCAGTAGATGTGCAGACAGCAAGGCACGCATGGGGAGAGTTGTAGTGGTAGGGATTGTGCCAGGCACTGTAGGGGAAATTCCAAGTACTGGAAGGGAAGTGTCATTCTAAACTGAAGCCTATGCCCACATTTCTGTAAATATTAAGTGGAGCCCCTCTATGCCAACACTTGCATGGTGATCATTTGAAAAAGCATGCTGTCACCTCTGCTTTGCTTCATATCTAAGAAGAATTCCACTGAAAATGCAAAAAAAGCAGTGTTTTATTTTTGTCCAGTTGTTAATCATTTACAACTTTCAGAAAATAGCCATGAGTGGTGAATTTTGAGTATGAATTTGATTTAAAATTTACTTCTTCTGCCAAAACATAGCAGAGTTTACACAGTCTCACCTCACTAACTTGCCCAGGTGCAAATGTGAGACAAGTCTGAAACAATGATTTATTAAGTTAATTAAGTGAGGAACTGATGAAAAGTAAGGTCAGTATCTTACAAAAAAGCACATTCTTGGTAAAAAAAAATGTAATGTCTTCACTGATGTTGTTCCAAAACCCATAGCATTTCTCATTTCACTAGCTATCGATGGCCCTTAAACGTTACATTCTTTGATTGAAAAGGTCTGTATTTAGTGGAATAATATAGTAGATAATGAAGTTTTGAGTAATAACCATATGGTAAAATACTCTCCTCTTCATGTGCTATCATTTGCCAAAATCTCATTTTGATATCTCAAACTGTTTAGAGGAATGATGTGGATAATTCACTCTGGCTTTATCGCTGGCACAGCACAATCGCAATATATCAGATTTTGTGCAGTGTCAAAATTCCACATAAATATCACAGTAAATATGACCACTAACAAAATGATGGGCACATAATAATGAACACAACATATAAAGCTACAAGTAAAGCAAGAATGTAATTTTTTTTACCAAATACTTCCTATAAAATCATTTGAGAAATATTGCAGGGCATGTGTCTTGAGTGTTTCATCGCTGACAGGCCGAAAGGTGGCAGAGAGTGTAGGTGTCCATTTCGAAGCAAACAAATGAACTTGCCAAGCACTTTGAATGAAAATTGGTCACTGTGCATTTGCCATTGTATCCTGGAGGACTCTTTGTACTGGTATGTATAACAGCAACATCCACACAAAAAATTACAGGTTATAAATAAATAAATAAAAACAAAAATAAATAAACGTAGCTCCAGGGATGAACACGTCAGACCGATTTGCTTAATTTTCTGTACCATGTGTGAGAAATGTAGAAAAATTTGAAGTAGGTACACTCAAATAAATAAGGTACATACTTTGCAAAAATCTGTTTTTACTTCTGGTATTAGGGCTATTCAGAAATTGAGGTCTGATGGAGTGTGAAATGGAAACCATAGTGAAAATGCAATGAAGCTTTGCACAGATGCGTTAAGCAGTGTCTCTTGTATGCCCATCGATCCCACCACATTGCTCTTTTCAGTTCTCAGTGCACATTAAGCATGTAAAGATCCTAAGGACAATAGTGTTTCCTGCCAAATATGAGGGTCTGTTGTGAGATTTCCTCTGGTGTCATGCAGCCCACATAACATAACTGTCATCTGTTTCCTTCTGCTTGACAGTTCTCGGCCACACTCTGAAGGGGCAATGAAGCAGCATTTTTGATGGGAAGTGTTTGATCACCCACAATAGAGCCTGTAATTGACTCTCCCTGAGTTTCATCTATCCTCACATGAACCACTAGCTATGAAGACAGCATTCTGGCACAGACAATGAGCTGTAGACCAGCATAGAGAATTGGCAGTAACCACAGGTGGCTTGCTTCTACGACAAGTGTATTGGAAAGTTGGCATGATGCTATGACAGATGTCTAAATCAGAGCGGTGACTATATAGAGAAGTATGTGGAAGGTGTAGCTAACTGTTCCTTTTTGCACCTGATCGGACTTTACTTTTTGAACAGGCTTCATTCTTGAAAAACACATTCTCACTGAACAATTGAAGCATATCCTATAGTGTGAAGTATTATGCTCCTGCTGGTGTAGTCAAAATAATTACAGCTCACCCTTTAGGAGTGATTATCCTCATGCTGTAACCATAAAAGTGATCATTAAATACTCCATCACATCAGCAGGATGTACATTGCTTGATTACAGATACGTTTCTTAGACAAACAATCCTGTTAGAAGAACATCCGCAACTGAGCATTATGACAGAGGTTGAAAATACCACTTCAGTTGTAAATTAATTTATTTTCACACGACCGGTTTTAGACTGTACCACCACATGTACCAGGCATGGTGCGCTGCCTATGAGTGCAGAACAGGGAGTTTACCTGTTCTGCACTCATAGGCAGCACACTGTGCCTGGTACATGTGGTGCTCTGGGACCACAGCACAGCTACGACACCGGAGGATGGGCTTAAATATTCCAAAACTGGTCGTGTGAAAATAAAGTAATTTACAACTGAAACATTATTTTCAACCTCTGACATATTGTAGAGTCAGTACAACACTTTACATATAGTGACACACTTCCCTCTGCCATTACTATTATTAAAGAAAATGTCTGCCTCAGTAGCTGAGTGGTCAGCATGGCAGAACACCACATGAGCGGCCCAGGTTTGATTCTAGGATATGTAAAAGAAGAATAAATATCATTAAGTTCATTATTTGCTCCTAAAAATCTTACAAACTTGGAAAAAATAGAGGAAGAGAAAAGAATTAGTGTTTACGGGAGTGTCTTTTGGTTGTTATTTAGTTTCTCTGACCTTGGCAACAGGCAACAAGGAGTACAAATTATCATTCAGCTATCCAAATATGGGGTTTTCAAGGTTGATTCATTTGCAAAGAATGTAGCTCTTCTCCTTTCCTACATTCCAGAATCTGAACTACTGTTCTGTTTCTTGTTGGAAACATGATGTTAAAACCATAATCATCATCTCTTTTGATTTCTCAGGAATTCTTTTATGTCAGTTTTAAGGGCTGTTGTATTGTAACTTATTTATAATTATTTCCTTCTGAATTTCCAGTCATATGATGAATTAGCATGCAGGATAAATGGTAAAAACAAAATTGGAGATGTAGTGATAATACTGGTCCTTCCATAGAAACATAAGCCATTACTTACTCAAGCACAATGGTGTTCAGTGCACTCCCATCAAGCATAAAAAATTTTACCAGTGCAATGCCACAATTTAAGAGTAAACCAAAAGAATATCTACTGGAAAACTCCTTTTACTCTCTTGATGGTTTTTAATGTAAATATTTCTTCATTGTAATTTAGGAATGATACAGTGTACAGTTATATCTATTATACCACTATGTAAATGTTTAATGATGTACTATAATTTTAGCACACAACTGTTAATGCATATTAACTACTATATATAATTATATTGTTTTATACTCCAGTTTTACTGAGTTTAAGTTCAGTTTTGTACTAATTAGCATAAGTTGTTCCCATATTCATGTTATATTACAATTTATAATTATTGCATATTTATTTCACTGTTCAAATTTCTGGTTACAATATCTCAGTTTTTAATTTTTTGGTTATCTCAATTATTATTTTGTGTTGATTTTGTTTTTGCTTCGTTAAACTCAACTCATTCCTTATCCATACAATTTTTTTGTTTACCATAACAGCAGAACTCCAATAAATAAATAAGAAGTGACATAGTTCTAGTGGGAAATACAACTAGTTGGCAGTGATGATGTAGGTGGAAATAAATCAATTAAATGAAAAGTATTGTAGGATGTGCAGTGGGGGGACATCAGGTCACCCTATTTTTCTGATATTTGGGTGAATGTGGCCTGACATGTAGAACATTGAAGACTACCCTCTGCCATTCTATACAATTGCACAAATGTGCACAAATGCAGTGCTGCCAAATAGTGAGAAGGCAAGATTACCGTCTGCTGGCGTATCTGCTGCAGCTGCTGCTGCTGCTGATCTGCAGAGTGCGGCAGCGAGCGGCGGATCTTCTTGAGGTGCTGTGCCTGGTGCTGCAGCTGCATGTGCTGCTGGTACATCTGCTGCTGCTGTGGTGTCAGGTGCTGTGGGAACAGTGCACCTGATATCTCTCCAAACTCTCCCAACATCTGCTGCTGCTGTCGGAACAGTTGATGTTGTTGCTGCTGTTGAAGCTGCTGCTGCTGGAGTTGCTGCTGCTGCATCTGTTGCATCTGCTGCTGTTGCATCTGTTGCTGCTGCTGCTGTTGTTGCTGCAACTGCTGCTGCTGTTGCTGTGACTGCATCTGCTGTATCCTCTGCTGCTGCATCTGTGCCATGGGTTGCAGCTGGTCTTGTAACTGAGCTGTGTTCATCTTCTGCTGTGTAGCTTGTGGGTACTGCATTGTAGGCTGCTGGAGTCCTTGGCTGTTGGTACTCGGCTTGTCATCAGAAGGTGATGGGCGTGGTGATGTTCCACCCAAACCTGGGAACATATTGGATGCTCTCTTGAGAAAGGTAGCATTTTTTTATCTATCTGAAGACACAGTCAGTAAAAAACCATATTCTTAGATGATGCAAACATCTAAAGTCAGCAAAAGCCTGCTTGTTTACATCAGAAGGTAAGTCATCTGCTGAATTTTGACTGCTTGGGACAGTACAAGAAGGGAATGCAGAAAGGACCACTTCTGCACCACTTCCTCATTGTCCAGACTATCCTAATCCTCCATTTCAGCTCACCCTGACCATTCTCAGTTAGTTGATCAGTTGTGCAACAGAAAGTTTCAGTAACTCTTGAACAGAAAATTTCAAAGAAATGAAATGTTTCCACAAAAATTTAATGTCCACAATTAAGATAAGTCTTATGCAACTCAAGAGATTATATTCCTAAAGATCGATAACATCTCTTTTCACTTTTTAAGGTGCTCTAATAATGTTTATATTTTAAGGCTACAAGATTGAACAGTTTATTTGGTTATTTCCTTGTAGTTGATCCACATACAAAGTGGCTGAATATCATAATGGTATTTAATGCCTCACATAGTCTTCACAATAACTTGATAACACATATGTTTTGCCATTGCCTTTGTCCAGACCATCTGTAGTGTATCTGATATGTAAATGTGCTGTGTGACTGTGAAGAACAGTTATGCAGTGTTGTATAGATTCTGCCGTGTGGTTGTGAAGTATTATGAAACTGAAAGATAAGGAGAAAATTATGCTCAATGATGGCACATGGCTCACTATTCTTCAATGTGACTGAAGGAATCTCAAGGTTAATGACTCCACCTGACAGATGATTACCATCTGATATGTCTTACAGCCCCAACCCGTAATGCAGCGATAACTGGAATTTAAATTATAACATCATTGAATAGTCTGTTGATCAGTCACCACACTCCCTCTCTTTGTTGGTGAAAATCATATGATCAATATTTCCTCCTCCATTAACATTTGAATCAGATACCTGCAGGTAGGCCATGAAGGTGTTAACATAAAAAAACTACAAATAGTACATCTTGACATCTACATGAAGAATTGATAATATGTTCTTACAGTCTCATCATTCACTCTTTCTGTTCCTTTCATTTAGTACTTACTTACATAGACAGTGTATTTTTAGCATGACCAAAGTATCTGTCAGCAATAGATCTAAAATTCACTTTCAAAGATGAACTCATCTACATTGCTAATTATATTTCTTCGCACAGACAAATTTGAAATTACATTCATTCTAGACACTGCAAAAGATTAATTTTACTGGTACTGATTTCTAATTCAGGTTTACATAAGTCCAATATTAAAAATTAAAATTTTAAATACACTTTCTAGTGATATCCAAACATAAATGATAAACTCCAATGAATGTTTTAAAGCTGTTTTGTATTCAACAGTGGTACAAGTTTGTTTATGGTATGTAATGTTGAAATGACTCCTCTGTAAATTTCATGGCCAAATTTCTTTCCCATCTTTCATAAATAGAGCTTGTTCCTCCATATCCAATTACCTCATTGCTAACAGTCTTTAAATCATATTCCTCCATGTTTTATTTTTATGGGATGCAATGCGTGCTCTTGTCAAGTCAGCTAATACTTGAAAGCTTTCTGCTTACAACTTTGTACCAAAGGCAGTCACATGGTTGATGCTAGAAATCTAAAACTAATGAACCATATTTTCTCAGACTTTAAATCATCAACTTATTTGCTATGTATTTTTATCCAAAGTATGACGAGTTAAGGTCAGACAATGGAAGACATTCATGGCTGTGAGTTTGCTTTGGATGAAGAGGTACACAGCTGGATATAATCATGGTTCCGCAGGCAACTGAAAACTTTTTTCCATGAAGACAATGACTCTTTTCTCACAGTGGGTAAATGTATTAATAGTAATGGCTATTGCTTTTGAAATACACAGTCCACTCACATTTATCCTTTCAGTGTTACAGACAAGCTCTTTGCATTCTGTGGTGAGATGCTTTTTGTTATGACTGTGACGCTTGCCAAATTCTGGTGCCCGTGTCAAGAGATATGAAATATATGTCATTCAATTTTTGAAAACTATTTGGTGAAAAACTTTGATTTTTGTGCATCTTACAGTCTGATATCTTTGCTTGATAAAGGCCTGAATTTATTTTCATTGTATGCCACACTGTGAAAGACAAGTAATTATGTGACACAGGACTCACTACTGCTTGACTATAAGCACGAAATTGATGTGTCACTGATTGATAATGAGGGAAGAAAGCCCTGAAGGATTGATGAATGGACCACATCACTAGTAGGCCACAGTTTAAAGGCATTTGTATTGAAGGATATGGTGATGCTCATTAGCCAACAGCCTCGATTTTGCAGGAGTGTTCATTCATGTCTGGATACTCCTGTGATGTGTTAGGATTTATGTAACACAGGACTCACTTTTGCTTGACTATAAGCAGGATGCTGATGTGTCACTGATTGATAAAGAGGGAAGAAAGCCCTGTAGGATTATTGAATGGACCACATCAATAGTAGGCTACAGCTTCTATGTATTTGTAGTGAAGGATCTTGGATATAAACCATGTGCAGTAAATGCTTAGATTCATATTGGTATAATGTGGTGATGTGGTTGATCCTTTTGAGTTTCTCAAGAAAATTGCTGAAACCAAACTGGACATTTCTTCCCTTCTTTGTTGGTTGGTTTAAAAGAGGGGGGAAGGGATCGGGGGGGGGGGGGGGGGGGGGGGGGGGAGGGATCCTTTCTTTGTAAATCTCCAGTATCTGCTATTAGCTCAGTTTGGTACAGGTCCCATAGGTGGGTCTATGTGATTTATTATCCCAACAAATTGTTACACCAAGATAAATGATTCCAATTGTGACTCATTGGCATTGTAGATGTAGTATACAACATTGTTTTCCTTTTTTGTAAAGTGCACAATTTTCACTTATGAACATTTACAGCAAGTTCCCTTGCCCCACTTTGAAATCGTATGAACAGCCGACTGGATAATTGTGCAGCTGTTTTTGGAGAGTACTTTATTATATATAACCACATCATCTGCAAAAAGTCTGAGAGTAGACTACACTATTATCATTTTTCTGTAATGTTATTAATATAAAACATGAACAGCAAGGGTCCATGGGCACACCTGAAGTACATTCTACATCTGTTGATGACCCTCTATCAAGAATAACATGCTGTTGCTTCCCTACCAAGAAATCCTCAAACCATTCATACACTGTAAGATGACACTTTTGATAATAATTGAAGCTGGGGAACTGGGTCACATGCTTTTTGGAGGTCGAGAAATATTGCCTGCCTGACTTACTGGATCCATGGCTCTCATAATTCATGTGAGAAAGTTTGAGTTGGTTCACATGATTGATATTTTTGGAATCCATTCTGATTGGCATGGAGGAGGTCATTCTATTCAAGATATGACATTACATTAGAGCTTGGTTTGTTGATATGATACTGGGAAATAGAAATGAGTCTATGGAGGAGATTGATTACAAAACACCAGTATGAATCATCCTAGATTACTACTCAAGAGTGGGACACACATTTCAAATAGAATTAATAGGAGATCATGAACATACATAAAAAAGGGAAGTACAAATGGTCACAGGTTTGTTTGACCTAAGGGAGAGTGTCACTGAGGTGCTTCAAGCACATGCTGGAAGTTAGATGCCAACTATCCCACAAAAGCATACTTACAAAGTTTGAAGAATCACTGTTAAGTAATGACTCTATGAATATTCTATAGCTCCCTACATATTACTCCCATACACACTGTTAAGACAAGATTAAACTAATTACAGTACATACAGAGGCATTAATGCAATTATTCCTTTTGCAGTCCATACATCCATGATTCCAGTTGTGACTCATTGGCATTGTAGACGTAGTATATAACATTGTTTTCCTTTTTTGTGAAGTGCACAATTTTCACTTATGAACATTTACAGCAAGTTGGTAAGAAGGTATAACATGTGCTACAATGGGAAGTACCATCTGCCATGCACTTCATAATGGGTTGCAGTTTGTTGATGTAGAGATAGAAGTGGCTATATCAAGTACCTGGAAGGTTTCTTTGAAATAGTCATGCCCAAATTCCTTTCTCATCCTTGTCTAATACTAATATGAGAACTATTACATTTGACCATGTCAGATCATCTCTCATTCCTTTTTTGTGATGTGTAGTATTTTGTTCTTGTTATTATATGTAAGTCCAGGATGAACTGAAGTGGGAGCATGAAATTCATCATTTGAGTATTATCATTTCTTTTGTATGGCACCAAAGGGCCACCAGGCTTATTGTGCCATCTAACAAAGAAATCTCTATCAATAATTAACTTATTGAGGAGTATGTCAACAGACTGCATACCTTATAATTTCCTCTTAGGTATTTATGCCATTTCAATTAATGCACAAATGAATTATGCCTGAAAGTGTGACAAATACAAAAAATCTGTTTCACATAATAAAATGCAGACAGTAATGAGCAGAAGTGACTTTTCTCAAACCTTCAACAAACTCATATGCTATCACTCCACAAGCCCACAGAATACCCCAGAGCAGTTTGGGATTTAATGTGACATCATTATGAGAAATTTTATTATACTACTTCCTTCCCTTTGTGAGTCAGATGTTTTTGATGAAAAGTTCCTCCATCACTAAGATAATCTGTCTTCATAAGACATAAGTATACTTGCAAACCTGACATATGTCTTTGCAAATGATCAAGCTGTGAATATGATTTGTAGCACCATTGCCCCCTGTCATTCGCCCTAGTGGACAATATGTAGCCATTTGATTATTCTCGGACTTAGATCTGTTGCCAAGATCCTCAATACGTATACATTCATGATTTTGAGACTGAAGTGTGGAACAAGAATAATAGTTTCATAGCTTTTGATTTCATTGCTAATATAGCCAGCAGTTGATTACATGGTTGTCAGTATGTTATATTTGGCTCATACCAACAAAACATCATTAAAATGCAACAGCTGCTGTTAAAAAAAGGAGGAAATAGCCGCAGCCCCCAAGAGTTGTGATGGGCCACCACCATTCAATTGTTTTATAAGTATTTGTGTGGAATGAGAACAACAGTTCTGTTTTGCCCACTGTCATGAAAGGAGACTTATTTCCACTTCCAATGGACAATCATTTTAACATTATGTTGTCTGGCTGTTATCAGACTCTGTTACTCAGTGTGTTATGTTGCATCAATAGACTTGTGTTTATAGTGACTGGATTAGTCAGAATTCATTTTTCTACAGACTTGTGATTTCATGTACCTCATATTTTTCAACTCCTCCTTGTATTTGGACCTCAAGACATGGAACTGCATACATAATTGCATGTGAGGACATTCAGTCACAGCCACGGAGAGTGAGAAAGATAATTGTACATTTATTTCAAAAAAAGTGTTTTGTGTTTGGGCTGATCATTTCACAGACTGTTCTCTTTGGTCACCTGCATGTTCAAAAGCAGAACACCAAACATACTGTAGTGTATTACATAAAGTACTGGCTGCTCAGTCAGATGAAATGGTCAGTATTAAAAGTTGGTTTCCATCTCAGTCACAATGTATTGTTATTAATGTGTGATCAGTTACAATGCCTTATGCGACATCACCCCATTACTAAATTGATAGTTTCCTGATCCCTCATGTTATGTCATAATTCCATTCCCCCATTTGGCCCCCTTCCAAAAGAGTGCCATTACCAGCATATCACAAAACTCCCACATTAAGAGGTACAATGAAAATACATAAGCCTAATACTCCCTTAGAGTGATTGTTAATGCCATAGATTCCCCATATTACTGGCTTGCCAAAGAACTCAACTCTTTTCTTGACAAGCATTGCCATTACCCAGCTACCTATTCCATTAAAAATTGACAAGAGCTCATTGCCTGCTTAAATGATACTTATGTTACAAACAGTGCATACATGGCAAGCTTGGACATCACCAACATGTACACTAATATCCCTACAAAAGAAATTACTCTTATTGGTGAGAATAATTTGAATACAATACAGTAATGTTGATATATAAGTCATTAATGAGTTCAGTATGCTCATCTGACTGGTCCTTGGTCACAGCTATTTTTGATCTGGGGCTAGTAGTCTTGCCATGGTTTCACCACTCATGAACAAAGTTGCTGTTATTTTCATCATCCACATTGAATCCCAATTTTTTGAAATCAATGCCACCCACAAACACAATATTGTACATTATGGCATTAGATGGATGATGCTTTTTTCACTTTATAATGGCTCAAAGGAACAAATAATCCAATTCCAGCAAGATTTGAATTGTATGCATACCCAAATACATTTTATGTTGTAGCATCAGAGAAACTTATCTCTACGTTTCTGCTCATTTTTGCATCTTCACATTGGATGGCCACATGATGTATGTTATCTACAGGAAGGAGTTAATCACCAACAACTTTATTCATGAGTCATGTAACCGTCTATACAAGTACAAGGAAGTCACATTGCTTGCCATTGCACAGCATTTACATGACATAAATCTTAACAAAGATCTCAAAACAATTAAATATATTGCCCACACTAATGGCTATTCAACACAAGTAATTGATTTTCTGGAATGGCATATTCTGCAAAAGAAGCATTCTGGTATTACCCAGTAGATTCCCTCACACCCATCAATCAAGACAAGAATAGTAAGAAGTAATACAAGTACCATACTTAGGGACTGTATGACTAAAGAAGGCAGATGGCATGAAACCCACAATGTAAAGCCACACACGCATTCTGGTGTCTATAAAGTCAAGTGTGGAGACTGTGAGTGCCAATACACAGGCCAAACAGAATGGACATTTGCTGTCAGGTCAAGGAACATCAGGATGTAAGTAATTCAAAATATGCTTTAACCAGTGATCTTAAGGCCTGTAAACACTCAATTCCTGTCATCACCAAGAACCACAGTATCCTCCACCATCATCTGAAAGGACATATACTTGACCTGCTTGAGAGAATTTAAATTTGGCAGGATCTGAACCAGAACCCCAAGTTAATGCTAAATGAACAAAATTTGCTGAAACACAAGTGTATTCTAAATAACTATGGATTTCTAAGTACTAAATGGTGTGCATTTATTTTAAGTCTTCCAAGATTCTATTTTTTTAATAATAGATCAACTGTTTTATCATCGACACTCCCATGCAACATTTTCTTTTTCAGGCTACTCTTTAGCTATCATCTTGTTGCTTGATTGTTGGATGTACTTTGTGTATGCCATCAGTACCCTGTTCCTGCTGCAGTTTTAGTTTTATATTTTATCTTTTTACTGTCATGCATTCCATGATGTTGACTTTTAGGCATTTTCCCATACACTTACAGTTATATATTATACATTTTGTATCTTAAAGATGATGCTCCCATGTGTCAAAGTTAGTTTATTTTATTTCATTGCAACGACTCTGTTGTTGCATTAATCCTACTTTACCCAACCCCAGGGATCACAACCATTATACATAGGTGTAATTTCTCTTCTGGTTTCCCCTTGTCCTAGTGTATAGCCCTTTTACTCCTCACTATCTTTATTATGTCTGGTACTATGTAGATGAAAAGTGCTGTATTATATGTGTACATTGTTACTCTCGTTATGTTTATCATTTCAAGTTTAACTAAGCTTTTTATACTAAGATGTTTTTGCTCTGTAAGGATGAATCTTTACATAGCTACTGATCCTTACAGTCAGCATCATTCCCCTATCATGTCTCACCTGTCATTGTTTTATTGCTTAATTTTTAGATATACTGTTATATTTCATCTGTAACAACCATTTTAGATGTATGTTTATCTTACATCTCTTTAATGTGACATACTCTGTCATGCTGCTTTTGGGTGTTTTTGCTGATTTCCCATGTTTGTACGTTATTTAATTATTATTATATCTGTAGCTATAGTTTGTATAGATCTTTTTAACCATACTTTTGTAAGTGGACAGACCTGTCAACTCCTTTTCCCACTCTCTCTTGGCTATTTACTTCAGTTTCTCACCTCATTGGCTCCATCATCAGTTTCTTCCACTGCAGTGGTCAGCTGTCTACTGGGCTGTCTGCACTGGTCACTTCCTTTGTGATGCTGTCCAGTCAGTCACTGTGTTTGCTGGTCTTACATGTGAGTTTAGTTGCTTATTTATTTACAGTATTGCTCAGTTCATTTCCATCTGGTACCCCCCTCCCACCAATGTTAATGTTCTTTCCCAGTCCCATGCATTTGTGTGATGTGAGTGCAGTCCCTCGTGACTGACTGGCCTGGCTCTCACTCATTTATGTTCTCATAATTATGTGAGTACACCATTTTCTACAACTGTAGGTTTCAATTTAGTATGTCAATCCAACAGTACTTGTACATTAGATTACATTAGATGCCCCTCACCTTGTTTGCAGTTGAAGATGAAGCCTTAAGCTCCAAAGCTGGTCATTGAATAAATTAAGAAAATTACTGAAAACTGAAGTGGACTTTCATTCTATAAAAAAAAAGTAGACGTCATTGAGTACTGAGTAATGTCATTGAGTACTGAGTTAATAACTTATTACACTATTCAATTATGTCATACAAACAGCTGGGAGCAATAATGCATGGGAATGGAAAATGGAGGAACATGTTGGCTTATTTGCTAGTGATGTGTCACACTTTGTTTCTTGGGTGGTATATTGAAGAACTGGATTTCATCTAAATAATAAAATACTGAAAAATGACTGTATATTCTTTCATGGAATGTGTTTAGTTTGTGAGCTACCATATGCTTTTGGCCCAAAGGGAATAGAGAACAAATATACCAATGGGCATCATAGATATCTCAGTGGTCTTTTGACTTCATGGAAAAGTGCGGAAAAAGTATCAAAAATGGATTCAGAGGCACTCAAATAATGATACTGATTACCTTGAGAAAAAGTACGTACAATGTTTTAACGAAAGGTTGTCAGCCTGAAATATGGAAATATTCTCTTGCCACCCACTTAACATTCCGATGTAGGTATTAAATAAAATATCAAACTAATGACAATTCACTTAGAGTTGTATCAGTCACTATTCTCAGTGAATGGAATGTAAAGAATGCTTAACAGGAAATTATTCTATTGTAGCATCATTGCAATGATCTGCAGAGCAGTGATGGAGCAGGTACAGGATAAGGTGGAGATGAGCTTACCAAGAGCCCTGCTGAAGTCTGCTAGCATTCCACTTATGGTCCCTGAGGAGGCCTTAGAAGGTGGTGGTTGTGCTTGTGATGCATCAGACTGGTTGTGTGCAGGTGCCTGTGCCGCCTGCTGCAGCAGCATGCCGCCGCCCTCCTGCAACACAAAGTATGCCTGCCAGCATGTAGCCAATAGTTTCCTCTTGTAACTAAAAATTTGATAAATTAAGAGACATGAACTTAAATGTTCCAGTCAATCAGAGCTACCTGTTCCCCCCTCCCCCTCAGTGCATTTCAAGGGTTTATAGTGCAAACTTGGTTACTACAGAAAAGAACTGACAGATGGCTCTGAATATAGGCAGCCAAATACTGAAATCAGTACATATGTACAATAATATTATTACTTTGTTTTCTACTATTTCATTCCTTATACAGTTTATTTCTCTGTTTCAGCTTGTGCAAGTGTAATTTGAAAACATAAATAATTTAAAACATTTTGTATAAGATGAAATTAATTTTGTCATAGAAATTCATACACATGCTACAAAATTTTCCATACATCATCAGTTAATTACAGAAGATAGATAAAAAATGGCATGGTGCTCAGAACTCATTCAATATTGTTATTTTCGAGAAAATACTTCAAATCACTGTCCAGTCATTGAGAGTTTGGATTCTGTCTTATCACTAACTCACTTGGACTTGTTTGTTCTAGAGTGGCTCATTCAATTAGCCTACAAATAATTGTACTTAATGCCTCTCATGAATTCTCCTCAACTGTTTCCCAGTATTATCGACTGTGATATTTCCTGCAATGTTTACATGCTGTTGCTGAAATTATAAAGTGAGTAATATCTCAAGACTTTGTGGTATGTATCAGAAGAATGAATATGATTTTATGCAGGTCAAAAATCATATGCTCTCTGAGATTTACAGGCATTGGTGTAACACATTTGTAACACATAGTCCATCATACCACCAAAAGCTTAAAGATTTGTTGTTATTCATTTATGTACACAAATATTTCCTACATATTCTACCATGTAATATTAATTTGGTGATTGTTCATAAATCTGTGACTAATCTTATTTTCAAGAGTGCATTATTTCAGAATAATAGGAACTGTAATAATTTAATGATATAAAAATTATATGTGGCTGCTTCCTAAATTTCATGGTTTTGTAATATGACATTAAGCCTTTTCTATGAATGAGTTTTCATATTTCAGCAGTAATATAATGTAGAGTCCATGCCTGATACACATATTTCTCTTACTTTTATGTATAGTGTATTCTCTCAAAGTATTATTACATATCTTTGTGTAAAATCAACACTAGCATATGCTAATGCCATTTAAGAAATTGATCAGTGTCTAAATGTTACACAATTAATATTATGCCATTTTTTATTGTCAAATGGAAGCAGATGAGAACTGATTTTCGACATATTTCATCCACTGTTGAGTGACAGACAAATAGTTGTCTGGTACCAGAGCATGTATTCAATTAACCTGCTACACTTCTTCTAATAAAAATGTATTGCAAATAGTGTCTTATAGGCAAGTACTTGACTTCTGAGATTATGCACAACTAAAGTAAAGCAGATAAAGATCTATTGTCTCAGTACCTGTGCAGAAAAGTGAGTTTAGCTAAGTCCAACTTTCCCAAATGTTTGAGACATGTTCCACTCAATGATGTACCAATTACGCGGCTTATTATGTGTCTACTTGTAAAAAATATATTCACTGTATTCAAAATAGTATCTACCAAATCCTAGTATTTTCTACAATTTACAGATGTACTTGAAATTAAGTTAGTGTGAAGAATGCAAATGCAGTATCCCTACAAAACCACTTAAAGAAATGTTATGCAGTGTACCACAAAATACTGCCTTTTTGTCTGAGCAAGAAGTTTGGGGTAACTGATATGAGTATAAGAAGCCTTATAAGTAAAAGAAAAGATTATTTAATATCAATGCAAGAATGTGGAAGATCAAAAAGTTTATGTGATGGTCTGTCACTTTATCACTGAAAAGTCATAGGACTTGGTCAGATTCACGTTCAAGAATAAAAAATATTACCACATTACTAACAAAATAGTGAAGGTATGGTACTCTGGTGTCTGAGAAATTGTCTCTGTGTAAGTTCTGTGATTTCCATTTCACATGAAAAATGCATTTGAGATAGCATATGTTCAGTTTTTTTAAAGTGATGATGTTACTACCTAACAATGAAAAATCTAGGATGGGATAATGACAATACTATGAAAAGAAAAGATTCCTACTCACCAGATAGAGGGGATGTCAAGTCACAGATGGCCACAAAGAAAAGACTGCTATACATTTAAGATTTTGGACAAAAGGCCTTCTTCTGAAGTAGAAAACACACAATCATTCACACAAACACAACTGAGGCACATGTGACCATGGTCACAGGCTGCTGAACTCTGGAGTCTGGTCACAGCAAAGTCAGGCCCCAGTGGCCAGCAACAGTGGTTATGTGTGCCTCAGTTGTTCTTGTGTGAACATGTGTGGTTTTTCTACTTTCAAAGAAGGTATTTTGACTAAAACTCAAATGTATGACAGTCTTTTTGTTGTGCCTATCTTTGATTCAATGTCTCCTCTATAACATAAAATTCAGTCTATTCTTTTCATGATATTGTCATTTGTGTTAGTATCTGCAATGTATATTGAAGAGCCAAAGAAACTGGTACACCTTCCTAACATTGTGTAAGGCTCCTGTGAGCACACAGAAGTGTCGCAATGTGACTTGGCGTGGATTCAACTAATGTCTGAAGTAGTGCTGCAGAGAACTGATGCAATGAATCCTGCAGGGCAGTCCATAAATCTGTTACAGTATGAGGGGATGGTGATCTCTTCTGAACAGTATCTCCCAGTTATGCTCAATAATGTTCATGTCTGGGGAGTTTGCTGTCCAGTGGAAGTGTTTAAACTCAGAAGAGTGTTTCTGGAGCCACTCTGTAGCAATTCTGGATGTGTGGGGTGTTACATTGTCCTGTTGGAATTGCCTAAGTCCATTGGAATGCACCATGGATTCATGAGGTTGTCTCCATACCCATACATGTTTTGCATTCAATACAAGTTGAAACGAGACTTGCTCAACTAGGCAACATGTTTCCAGTCATCAACAGTCCAATGTCAGTTATGATGGGCACAGCTGAGGCATAAAGCTTTGTGTGATGCAGTCATCAAGGGTAGACAAAAGCCCATATTGATGATGTTTCATTGAATGGTTCACATGGCGACACTTGTTGACACTGCAGCATTGAAATCAGCAGCAGTTGTCATTGGTCCCGTTCTTGTACGATCTTTACCTGGCCACAGCAGTGTCAGAGATGTGATGTTTTACCATATTCCTGATATTCATAGGACACTTGTGAAATGGTCGTAAGGGAAAATTCACACTTCATTGATACCTCGGGGATGCTGTGTACCACTGCTCATGCACTGACTATAACACCACATTCAAACTTACTTAAATTTTGATATCCTGCCATTGTAGCAGCAGTAACCAATTCTGACAACTGTGCCAGACACTTGTTGTCTTATACAGGCATTGCTGTTTACGTCTCTCTGTATTTGAATATGCATGCCTATACCAGTTTCTTTGGTGTGTCAGTGTATTTTCTGTTGGAAACACAACCACCCACACTTACAAGGTAAAGATAGAGTGACATCCTCAAATAATAGAAGCTTAAAATTTGCATCCAAAAATTCAAAATTCAGAAACATTGTGTGGAATGCAGTGTTAAACTAACACATTTGCCATGTATCCATACTGAGAGAAACAGCTTTAAGCAGACTGTCTATAGAAAATAATAATAGCAAAAGCTGAACTGAAAGGCTTGTCAGTGCAATTATATATGTTTTTCTAAAGCTTTTTTTATGGAGACTGTGAAGTTATTTTGCACAAGGGTCTGGCAAAAGCAAAGTAATTGCTCAACAAATAGCACCCTCATTTATGTACAGGTTTGCGCAAAATTGTATAATTTGTACATCAGATAAAATCTCAAAATATCTAAAACAAGTTGATTGTAGAATAAACTGTGACAGTTTCTACAGCCTTGTGCTTAAATCAGACATAAGTAAGAAAAAAAATTAAATTCTCTGCTTCAGAAATAAGGGTAAAGTGAATCTATTATATTAATCTGACCACTAAATGTAGTACAGAAAATCAATGGGAGAACTGCATTGATTATCATGCACTTTTCTGAAGTTGCACACTAAGGTTTCTCAGTGATTCATTATGTTTGTATAGAGAGCCTACTTTGATGTATCTGCCATTCTACAGTGCTTTTTGAGCAAATGATTTCATTCCTTTAAGTGGACTCTAGATTAGTTTTCAATTTTTGCATCATGAAATCAGTTCCCATAATTTACATTTCAGTATATCTTATTAATTCCTAAGAATTTACATAGTTATAATCATATTTTTTATACATAAAGTAAGGTATTCATTTTATATCTATTGGTTCCTGTGTGGACTGTGCATTTCATTGCTGCCTAAAATGATAAAGGCATTGCGTTTTAATTCTAATGGGTAATCCTGAAGTCTAACAAACCACAGTGAAGACAAAAAACATGCATATCTTCATGACACATAGCTAACAATACATTTCTCTGAAATACACTCCTGGAAATGGAAAAAAGAACACATTGACACCAGTGTGTCAGACCCACCATACTTGCTTCGGACACTGCGAGAGAGCTGTGCAAGCAATGATCACACGCACGGCACAGCGGACACACCAGGAACCACGGTGTTGGCCGTCGAATGGCGCTAGCTGTGCAGCATTTGTGCACCGCCGCCGTCAGTGTCAGCCAGTTTGCCGTGGCATACGGAGCTCCATCGCAGTCTTTAACACTGGTAGCATGCCGCGACAGCGTGGACGTGAACCATATGTGCAGTTGACGGACTTTGAGCGAGGGCATATAGTGGGCATGCGGGAGGCCGGGTGGACGTACCACCGAATTGCTCAACACATGGGGCGTGAGGTCTCCACAGTACATCGATGTTGTCGCCAGTGGTCGGCGGAAGGTGCACGTGCCCATCGACCTGGGACCGGACCGCAGCAACGCACGGATGCACGCCAAGACCGTAGGATCCTACACAGTGCCGTAGGGGACCGCACCGCCACTTCCCAGCAATTTAGGGACACTGTTGCTCCTGGGGTATCGGCGAGGACCATTCGCAACCGTCTCCATGAAGCTGGGCTACGGTCCCGCACACCGTTAGGCCGTCTTCTGCTCACGCCTCAACATCGTGCAGCCCGCCTCCAGTGGTGTCGCGACAGGCGTGAATGGAGGGACGAATGGAGACGTGTCGTCTTCAGCGATGAGAGTCGCTTCTGCCTTGGTGCCAATGATGGTCGTATGCGTGTTTGGCACCGTGCAGGTGAGCGCCACAATCAGGACTGCATACGACCGAGGCACACAGGGCCAACACCCGGCATCATGGTGTGGGGAGCGATCTCCTACACTGGCCGTACACCACTGGTGATCGTCGAGGGGACACTGAATAGTGCACGGTAGATCCAAACCGTCATCGAACCCATCGTTCTACCATTCCTAGACCGGCAAGGGAACTTGCTGTTCCAACAGGACAATGCACGTCCGCATGTATCCCGTGCCACCCAACGTGCTCTAGAAGGTGTAAGTCAACTACCCTGGCCAGCAAGATCTCCGGATCTGTCCCCCATTGAGCATGTTTGGGACTGGATGAAGCGTCGTCTCACACGGTCTGCACGTCCAGCACGAACGCTGGTCCAACTGAGGCGCCAGGTGGAAATGGCATGGCAAGCCGTTCCACAGGACTACATCCAGCATCTCTACGATCGTCTCCATGGGATTATAGCAGCCTGCATTGCTGCGAAAGGTGGATATACACTGTACTAGTGCCGACATTGTGCATGCTCTGTTGCCTGTGTCTATGTGCCTGTGGTTCTGTCAGTGTGATCATGTGATGTATCTGACCCCAGGAATGTGTCAATAAAGTTTCCCCTTCCTGGGACAATGAATTCACGGTGTTCTTATTTCAATTTCCAGGAGTGTATATTTGTTGAATTATGTTTCTCTAGAAGATATGATATTTGTAGAAGTGCATGAGTCACCAGAAACATATTTCTGAAAATAATGATTTGTCACATAGCAAATTTTATAGATGAAAATTGTTACATTCAGATGAACTAAATACTCAAATTAACTCACTACTATGCAAATGTCAAGTGTGCCCAGGAAATGACCTGGGGGGGTCTCTGCAGACATCATGAGACTCTGACATAAAATGGGGGTGATAACGTGATTACAAGAACTCAGCCAGAGAGTTCTCACAGCCTCTGTCACCTCAATTCTGCAACTTCCTACCTACACGTGGTGCCCCTGTTAAGCCGAGCAACTCAGCGGAAGGTTGGGTAACCAACCCCAGCGGGAAACTGAGTCGGTGAGCAAATAGAAGTTGGAGGACAGTGGAAGGCAACGGGAAACCACCACTGAACTATCCCAAGAAAACCCCATGGCTTCACTCAGCTCAAACTGTTCTGGAGTTTCAAGTTCCCCGATCGGATCTCCGGGGGGAACCAGGTTGAGAGGAGCTTCACGAAGAGTAAGATGGTGCAAAGAGAAGCACTGCATAGGAACATGGAATGTAAGATCCATGTATCAAGGAAAACTAGACATAGTGAAAAGAGAGATGGAGAAAATTAACATCGACATATTGGGAATAAGCGAAATGAGGTGGACTGGCATGGGAGAATTTGCTTCGAATGGCCATATGGTGTATTATTCTGGGCACGATAACAACAGAAGTAATGGAGTAGCCTTCATAGTTAGTGATAAAGTGAGAAAAGCTGTAATGGGATGCAAATATAAAAATGATAGAATGATGTCCATCGGACTTCAAGGTCAGCCCCTCAACATCACAGTAATTCAAGTTTATGCACCAACAACCGATGCTGAAAAGGGAATTATTGACCAGTTCTATGGAGATTTACAAGAATTACTACTGTCAACATCAAAAAAGGATATCGTCTTCATAGTTGGAGATTGGAATGCAAAAGTGGGAAATGAAGCTGTAGAAGGTATAACAGGGAAATATGGTCTTGGTACAACAAATGAAGCTGGACAGAGACTCCTAGAATTCTGCCAAGAAAATTCATTGATAATTACTAATACAATGTTTCAACTACCAAAATGACACCTATATACCTGGACTTCACCAGATGGCCAACACCGGAACCAAATTGATTACATACTTTGTAATCAGAGGTGGAAGAGCGCGGTTCAGTCAGCTACAACGAGACCTGGAGCTGACTGCGGATCAGATCATGAGCTCCTGATTGCAAAATTTTGGCTGAAACTTCAGAATGTAGCAAAAAGTATCCCAACTTGCAGATACGACATTAACTCTATACCCTCCGACTATGCTGTAGAGGTACAAAGCAGATTTAATGTATTACAGCTGGAGGACAAAAGCTCGCAAGAGTAGTGGACAGAAGTAGCTAAGACTGTCAAGGAGGCCACAGAGAAACACATTCCCAAGAAAAGGAACAGTAAGAAGGCTAGATGGCTATCAGTTGAGGCACTGCAAGTTGCAGAAGAACGAAGGAAAGCAAAAATCAAGGGAGATAGATCAGCTATGTTTGAATTAAATAAAGATTTTCAGAAATTAGCTAGAAGAGATAAAAATATATTCTTTAATGAGCAGTGCAAGGAAGTTGAAGATAGTAACGGAATGGGGAAGACAAGAGATCTTTATAAGAAAATTAGAGAAATTAAAGGAAAATTCCAGGCAAAAACTGGAATGATAAAAGATAGAAACGGGAAAGATCTGAGTGAAGCAGAGGATGTTAAGGAAAGATGGGCAGAATATGTAGAAGACCTATACAAGAAAGAACTGCATCATGACAGGGCTCCTACTGCTGATGTTAATGTTAATTTAGAACTAGAGCCAGATATTTTGGAGAGCAAAATCCAGTGGGCCCTTGAGAATATGGCTGATAACAAAACTAGTGGACATGATGAAATACCAGCAGAATTGTTTAAAGTCACTGGAAAGGATGAAGTGAAAGTGCTGCACTCAATATGTCAAAAAATATGGATCACGCAGCAGTGGCCAGAAGACTGGAAAAGATCAGTATTCATCCCCATTCCAAAGAAGAAAAGTTCTAAAGAATGCTCAGATTACCGAACAATCGCACTTATTTCACATGCTAGCAAAGTTATGTTGAAAATCTTACAAAATAGACTTCGCCAATATCTAGATTGGGAGCTACCAGAAGAACAAGCGGGATTTAGGAAAGGAAGAGGAACTAGAGATCAAATTGCTAACATTCGGCAGATTATGGAAAAAGTGAGAGAATTCCAGAAAGATGTGTACCTCTGCTTTATTGACTACGCCAAAGCCTTTGACTGCGTTGATCACAACAAATTATGGAACGTACTGAAAAACATGGGTGTACCAGATCACCTCATTCATCTGATATGGAGTTTATACCCAGACCAAGAAGCCACGGTGAGAACTATGTATGTAACAACGAAATGGATAAAGATTCAGAAAGGGGTCCGGCAAGGCTGCATACTGTCACCGTACTTATTCAATCTGTATGCAGAACATGTTATGAGGAATGTGAGGCTAGATGAAGGGGAAACAGGAATTAAAATAGCTGGAATAAATGTAAACAACCTCAGGTACGCGGATTATACGATCCTGTTGGCAGAAAGTGAAGAAGATTTGAGAACACTCTTACTGAAGGTGAAAGACGAAAGTGAAAAGGCCGGTCTTATGCTGAATGTGAAGAAAACGAAAATTATGGCAACTACACCTACCAATTCGTGGGATATAGCAGGAGAAACCATGGAGGTAGTGACCACATTCAGTTATCTCGGTTCCCAGATCTCTGCTGATGGCGACTGCAGCCATGAAATCTGAAGATGCCTGTTGCTCGGTAGACAGGCAATGTCAAACCTTGACAAGGTTATAATTTCCAGAGATATAATACTAGCAACAAAGATCCGTATTGTGAGGGCTATGGTCTTTCCAGTTGTGATGTATGGATGTGAGACCTGGACCATTAGAAAGGCTGAATGGCGAAGAATTGACTCCTTCGAATTGTGGTGTTGGAGGAAACTTCTTAGAGTTCCATGGACTGCAAAGAGAACCAACAGATCAATATTGGAGCAAATTAAACCAGATTTCTCCCTGGAAGGTCTAATGTTAAAACAAAAGCTGACCTACTTTGGACACACAATGCGAAGGCATGCCTCGCTGGAAAAAACATTAGTGCTGGGGAAGATTGAAGGAAATAGAAGAAGAGGACATCAGAGGATGAGATGGATTGATGGCATCACAGAAGCAATGTGTTCCAACCTGGAAGGTCTACGGGAGAAAGTACAAGACAGGAAAAAGTGGCGTGATTTGGTTCATGGGGTCACGAAGAGTCGGAACCGACTAAACAAATAGAGAGAGAGAGAGAGAGATGCAAATAAGTATATATAGATGATTTAGATGACAAACAGCATTATGTGGAAGTTATGTTATAGGTATCAGGGGTGTGCAGGAAGTGTTCTGTGTATTACATGTACAACAACTGAGAAAGCTGCCAGTTAAATTGTCTTTTACAAAGAACAGAATACAGCAGTAGCCTGTGGCAAGCAAGCCTCATACATATGGTGAAGCCCGTAAGATGCTCATATGTTGCCTCTGTCATTAGTACCTGCTGAAAGTGGATGAACAATGGTATGATGCTGGACATTCATGACTCATACAAAGAATTTGGCTTTTGCTCTCTCAGTAAAGAAGAATATTTGGGATTCTATACTGCAGCCAATAGTGAAGTACATTGTCAGTCAGGGCATAAACATTTTGCACCCAAGTCATTCTGTATTGTTCTCCTATGGATTAAACAAGAGATGAATTAATCATTTCCCCTTGATAAGCAGAGACAGTAATTCTCAGAGCAGAAAGAGGAAAGTTATTGTTTTCCTTGTACTTGGGTCTACAGCTATCAAATATTAATTGAAAGACAGTATTCATAAAATGAAAGACATCTTTTTGGAAATTTAAGATTGATCTGTAGAAAAATCAAAACAAGTTGCACTGTCAGATAAATCACACTTTCTGCTGTGTCTAGTTGACAATTTTTTTATTATACTCCACCTTTTGTGAAAGTGATTGCTGGAGCCATGTACCTCATGACATACTGGGTTTAATAGTGACATTATGAAGCTGTGGATGGCATGGTCTTGAATCTCTTCAGGTCTGAATTTTTCTTACAGAAGGTGCCATTCCATGTACAGACTATTGTAATACACACATCAAAAAAAGTTTTGCATCACCTTGGCTCCAAGAGTTCCGGAACCTGTACAGAAAATTGGAATAGAGATCAACATAAACATCATTTCTGCCCTTTTTGCATGTTGTACCACCATACCATCATACAGCGAGACCTTCAGTGGTGGTGGTCCAGATTGTTGTACACACGAGTACCTCTAATACCCAGTAGCACATCCTCTCGCATTGATGCATGCCTGTATTCGTCATGGCATACTGTCCACATGTTCATCAAGGCACTGTTGGTCCAGATTGTCTCCTGCATCAATGGCATGTTTGATAGGGTTCATGTCTGGAGAACATGCTGGCCACTGTAGTCAAGCAATGACGTTATCCTGAAGGAAATCATTCACAGGATGTGCATGATGGGAACGTGAATTGTCGTCCATGAAGACAAATGCCTCGCCAATATGCTGCAAGTTGCACTATCAGTTGGAGGATGGCATTCACGTATTGTACAGCCATTACAGCACCTTCCATTACAGCACCTGCCATTACCATCAGTGGTGCATGTCAGCCCCACATAATGCCACCCCAAAACATCAGGGAACCTCCACCTTAATGCACTCACTGGACAGTGTGTCTAAGGCATTCAGCCTGACCGGGTCGCCTCAAAACATGTCTCCGACAATTGTCTGGTTGAAGGCATACGTGACACTCATTGATGAAGAGAATGTGATGCCAACCCTGAGTGGTTTATTCAGCATGTTGTTGGCCCCATCTGTACTGTGCTGCATGGTGTCATGGTTGCAAAGATGGACCTTGCCATGGACGTCAGGAGTGAAGTTGCTCATCATGCAGCCTATTTTGCACAGTTTGAGTTGTAACGTGTCGTCCTCTGGCTGCACAAAAAGCATTATTCAACATGGTGGAATTGCTGTCAGGGTTCCTCCAAGCTGTAATCTGTAGGTAGAAATCATTCACTGCAGCAGTAGCCCTTGGTTGGCCTGAGCAAGGCATGTCATTGACAGTTCCTGTCCCTCTGTATCTTCTCCATATCCAAGCAAAATCACTTTGGTTCATTCCGAGACGCCTCGCACTTCTCTTGTTGAGAGCCCTTCCTGGTACAAAGTAACAATGTGGACATGATCAAACCACAGTATCGGCCGTCTAGGCATGGCTGAACTAAAGACAACATGACCTGTGTACCTCCTTCCTGGTGGAATGTCTGGAACTGATCGGTTGTCAGAGCCCCTCTGTCTAATAGGCACTGGTCTTGCATGGTTGCTTACATCTATGGGCAGGTTTAGTGACATTTCTGAACAGTCAAAGGGACTGTGCCTGTGATACAATATCCTCAGTGAACATCTATCTTCAGGGGTTGTGGGAACCGGGGTGATGCAAAACTTTTTTTGATGTGTGTGTAATTACTTTATTATTATTATTATTATTAGTATTATCATATTTCTAATATTATTTTTACTTATACACAAATGCATCACTTAACAGCCAATATACACTGAAGAGCCAAAGAAGCTGAAATATGTGCCCAATTCTGTGTAGGGTCCCAGCGAGCATACAGAAGTGCCAAAACACGATGTGGCATGGACTCAACTAATGTCTGAAGTAGTGCTGGAGGAAACTGACACAAGGAATCCTGCAGGGCTTACCATAAATCTGTAAGAGTATGAGGAGGTGGAGATCTCTTCTGAACAGCACGTTGTAAGGCATCCCAGATACCTTCAAAATGTTTATGTCTGGGGAGTTTGCTGGCCAGCGGAAGTGTTTAAATGCAGAAGAGTGTTCCTGGAGCCACTCTGTATCAATATCTGAATGTGTGGAGTATCACATTGTCCTGCTGGATTTGCTCAAGTCTACCAGAATGCATAATGGACACAAATGGATGCAGGTGATCAGACAGGATGCTTACATCGATGTCACCTGTCAGAGTTGTATCTAGACATATCAGTGGTTCCATATCACTCCAACTGCACAGGCCCCACACCATTATAGAGCCTCCACCAGCACGAACAGTCCCCCTGCTGACATGCAGGGTCCATGGGTTCACAATGATGTCACCACACCTGTGCACATCATCTGGTTGATACAATTTGAAATGGGACTCATCCAACCAAACAACATGTTTACAGTCATCAACAGTCCACTGTTGGTGTTGATGGGCCCAGGTGAGGTGTAAAGCTTTGTTTCATGCTGTCATCAAGCGTACACGAGTGGGCCTTCAGCTCCAAAAGCCCATATTGATGGTGCCTTGTTGAATGGTTCACACGCTGATGCTTGTTGGTTCCCCAGCATTGAAATCTGCAGTAATTTGCAGAAGGGTTGCACTTCTGTCATGAATGATTCTCTTCAGTTGTCGCTGATCCCATTTTTGCAGGATCTCTTCTCAGCTACAGTTATGGCAGAGATTTGATGCTTTACCGGATCCGGATTCCTGATATTCATGATACTCTCATGAAATGGTCATACAGGAAAATCCACACCTCATTGCTACCTCGGTGATGCTGTGTCCCATCGCTCGTCAACCGACTATAACACCACATTCATTCTCTCTTGAGAGAATTTTCTTGCTGATAGAGTGAGTCTATAAACTATAACATAAAACTAGTTATGAAGTCCAGTATATGATCTATTGTAGGATTTTAGCACCTATTTTCATACGTAATGTATTTGCTCATCATGGAATTGTTTCTACAACAGCCATTAATATTTACAGTATTGTTTCACGAATGACTCAGAAAGAATCTGCCAGTGTTCAGAAAATGGTATTAATAGGAGTTACAAGTACATATTTTCAAAGTAACTAGACAGCTCTATTTGTTAAAGTTTTTGAGGCATTCCATTTACATCACATGTAGATGAAAAATACTGACCTAATCTTCTGGTGTGGGTTTTTTATCGGGTTTTCAATAATGTTTCACAAGTGTCAGTTTCATCATCATTACATTTATACACCTTATCTGAGTCAGAACATAATACTATTTTCAATGAAGGTCAATGAGAGATTTTTGTACTTGAATGACTTTACAATTAATGTGACAGAACCATTACTTTAATCCCTATCTTATAATTCAACATTTTCAATTTATTGTAAGGCTGTCATATTTCAATGGTTGTAGATTTCTTATGCTTCGAATATAATGTTGTGTAGCTGGTAGGAAAATGATTGATTTTAGTACAATTTGTGTTTAAAATTATTATTATCTGTCATTATTATCTGCACAAAAATTGAACATTATTCTTGAATGATTCTCTGTGTTAATGTGGTACAGGATTTGGTATGCTTGCTATTCTGAGTAAAATTAAGTTGCAAACAAATATCACTAAAGTTAATGTACCTGAGAAGCACTTTTTCCTTTGAGCTACGTGTAGCAATGAGTATTCAGTACTGACATGCAGTAAGAGGTAGAAGAGAAGTTAAAATAGATTTTCATGCATACATTATGTAATACTGGGAGCTGTGAGGATATCGTATTACAGTTGTGTTATATGGCTAACACCATTATATTACAATTTGTGTTGAAGGATTACTATGGCAATCCATCCTATTATAATGTAATACTGCAACAGTAGCAGGAGATCTATGTAGCAATATTAATTATTTAACTTTCTTGTTTTCTGATAGAGGACCAAGAGACTCCAGCTGTTTGTAAAAATTTTTGATGTCACTAATGTGAGGAGTAAAAATGTCTGTATTTGTCCCCTTAAACAACTTGTAATGTTCCAAGTATCTGTAAATAATACAACAAATCTACTAGTACTGTTTCTTCAGTAACTGGTAAACATATTTACATCAGGAACTGATCCATTTCTAAAACTGAAGTATTTGGTGTGCTGTTTCATTGTGAGTTTTATGCAAGTATAGATCTGTTTATGTGGTTGGTCTGACACTAATAGTTTTCACTCGTTGTTCACTTCTGAAATGCCGTATCTAGTGACATATCACCTATATGGAGAAAGTAGAGTTTTTCATGAAATTTAAACTTATTACCAGATTATTTGTATGTGATTATTTCCTTGGAAAGCCATACCATCTGAAAGCTCTCAATGGGGAATGGTAAGCAATTTCAACATAATTCTTGAATAAGATTTCAATAATCACTACTGCAAAAGACCCACTATTACAGTTTGTTGTGTGTGTGTGTGTAAAATAAACAAACAGACATATAGCTAAACTGAGAGAGGGAAATGTCACTTGTATTGATGCCAGAATGTACCAACATTCTGGGTATAATAATCTGAGGAAACTACAAAATGTAAATATCTCCTGTCTGTTTCAAATATCAGTAATATTTTCTTGTTTTTAGGTTATTTGTATGATATCAGTAAAAAAGGGAACTTGTGAAATAATTTTCTGTCACTTCTCTTATGAATGTCTATGTAAGGTATGAAATGGGTGTGTTATTATTATATACTTCTAAAATGTTTGTAAAACCAACACTGCAAATCTTTTGAATGTAGCTTATGGTGGATGTGCCTGTATTGGTGTACAGAAGTCTCCTTGGTTTTGGTGAATGTGCATGCAGATAATAGAGTTTTCTTTATGCATCAGTGCATGCAGGCTCTTGATGAATTCATTTTCTGATGGCAGAAGGTATCTACAATGGCAGGGAGGAGGTTACCTGGAACCGCTGCATCAGCTCTTGTTCTGCTGTCTCTAGCGATGGGGACACATCCAGGATTGGCGATAGGTCTGTCACAGGAGACCATTCAGCAGGTTCAGATCTAGCTGCTCGGGCCTTCCTATTAGCTGGAGTCTTCTGTGGCAGAAATGATAACTGACTGGCTAGGAGCCATGGAGAGGCCAATGGGGTCGTATTTGACAGTTTCAAGTGGGAGGAAATACTGATACTCTGAACCATCCCCAGACTGGGCACAGATTAAGAACTGAGTAAGAATGAAGAATATAAATTAAGCTACATGTCACTGAAACTACAGTAAGGACTGACTGGATTGAAGATTTCCCAAAACTACAGTGCTAAAATAGACTACAAAATTTCTATACTAAATTATGATAATAAAGGAAGTGCAAATATCAAACAAATATGAAAATTGCATACTACTTATAGCAAGTTATATTTAAATTTTGCATCACTACACTATGATTTCTAACAGTTTGTCTGCTATGCTTAATCAGTTGTATGAAATTTGGAAATTCGTTAAGTATAGTTGATAGGAAAGCATGCAGTTACAGGGCATTCAGAAGTATTTACAAACCTGAGCAGCACTGAACTTGGATTTGGCTTTCGTTTGCTGCAACATTTGCACCTGTTTCTGAAACTGTTCCTGCTGCTCTTGTTGCTGTTGCTGCTGTATTTGCTGCTGCTGTATTTGTTGCTGCTGCATTTGTTGCTGCTGCAGATGTTGCTGCTGGATGTGTTGTTGTTGCATCTGTTGCTGCTGAATTTGTTGTTGTTGAATTTGCTGTTGTTGAATTTGTTGTTGCTGCATTTGCTGCGGTTGCAACAACTGCTGCTGCTGCTGCTGTTGGGGCACAAGCTGTGGCTGCTGTTGATGAAGAAGTTGCTGTTGTTGGTGCTGCTGAATTTGTTGGTGTGATGCTGCCTGTTGTACTTGCATGAGTTTTTGTTGCTGTTGTGCTTGTTGCTGCAACTGCATTTGTTGTTGTTGCAGTTGTTGCTGTTGAAGTTGCTGTTGTTGTAACTGTTGCTGCTGCAGCTGCTGCTGCTGTTGTTGTAACTGCTGTTGTTGCTGTTGCAGTTGCTGTTGTTGTAGCTTTTGTTGCTGCAAGAGTTGTTGCTGATGTTGAAGTTTTTGATGATGGGCTTGTTGCTGAGTTAATTGTTGTACTTGTTGTTGCTGCATGATATTTTGTTGCTGTATGTCATGCTGCTGTGCCTGCTGTGTTTGTGGCTGTTGTTGCTGCGGCTGTTGTAATTGGTGCTGCTGCTGCTGTTGTAATTGGTGCTGCTGCTGCTGTTGTTTTTGTATTTGCAACTGTTGTGTTAATTGATGGTGTTGGGAGCCATTTTTCAGGTACATTGATGATGAGAACTCTGAAACTGAATCACCCATCTGAAAATAAAATGAAAATGTTATGTTTCCTCTTGAGACTCTACACCTTCAAATTACTATCAAAGGAAATTGAAGAATGCATACTGAATTACTTCAAGGTTTTCCCAAAATAATTCTTATATAAAGCTACTATTGTATCACACATTTTCTTTTATACTGAAAATACAACAAAAATATTCATTATAATAACCCTTGTTAATCTCTTGCAACCTAGTTTTCAACTCACTGTCTTAAGATCTATGTTTGCTGTTGTACTGAAGACAACTAAGAGTCATAAAAGAAATATCCTTACATCTGAAAATATCTATAGCCAGTTGGTCCCTACATATTGCAGTTAACAATATTAGTACAAGAAGCTCACAAGAACGAATGTACATATATATGTATTTTAGAGACTTGCGCAAAGCATAATATTATGTGTTAGACATTCAATTTGATGCATCATTGCTACTTAGCAATTAGATAAATATGTGTTACTGTAAACAACTTTATTTGCATTTAATAATATGGACATCTACCTCTGGCTTTGTACTCACACCCAAAAAAAAAAATGATTGTAAGATACTAGAAGAGAAAAGTTCATACAACTTAAATATTTTTCCTTTTTCATGTGCAACATGTGGCCTGTGGGAAATTGCCTCTTATATAAATCTGCATATGCTTCTGTTAATCCAATCATATTTCCAAAATTGAAGAGTGTTGTGTTAATCTTCACTAAAAACCAATTCTATACGTTATGGAAATATATTTTAAGGAAAACATAACATCTTTCTCCATGAATCTGTGTATTTAAATTTTATGGTTCTTTATTGTGTTATATGAAGACACAAATTCCTTACCAGACTGTCATTCTTTCCTTAATGAATTTGTTGTATTCAGTAGGTCCCATCATTGAAAAGAACTTTCAGACCCATTGATGTACTCAAAGTACACATTTACACACTAACTGTGAATAACCAAGGACACTAATCTTGGCAGAAGTGAGCAGTATCAATATCTTTTGATGTAGATAACCACACATAAATAATTTAGGTACGAAGGGGACCACTCACTGAATAACAGAAGTGTTGAGTCATTAAAAGTCACAAACAAATGAGAAAAAAAAAATACTCACATGTTTTCTTTCTTGTTCAGGTGTGCCTGTCGATGACTCAATGCTTTTGTTATTTAGTAAGTTGTCTCTCTTCTAAATTATTTACATTCTGCCACAATTTTCCTTACCCTATAGATAGCCCTATGTCTTGTAGAAGCCTTTTTAAGGACCTTAAAACTCTAACACTTGCTTTCTGATAGAAGTACTCATTAATGATTTTTGTTGCTAATAGTTAGTATCAGTTTCAGCTGAATGATAACAAATCCAAAAGTAATTTTCATGTGTATTTTGCCTTTGTGCCTAGAGCTCATCATAGATTTCTGTACTTTAGAGCAATGGTATTCAACAAGCTTTCATCTAACATAAGTCAAGGAATTGGGGATCCTAAATAATTCATAAGAAAATTAAAAACATTATTTGAATTTCTAGATTTCAAGATGGAAAAGTTCTGCAAAATATGGAGCAAATATCATTGTTCACTGTGAAGCTCTATGACCAGTAGTAATGGGTTATAAATAGGAGTTCGTGTTTACCAACATAAGTAATTAATCTCTTTGAAAAATTCACATCCAGTCAAGCAAATATAAACCTGGCATGAATGTGAATAGCATTAGGTATTACAGTGATAGTTCATTCCAACTGCAATGTATGGCTTAAGGTTCTAATGAATAAAAGCATGATTGTCCAGTGTTAATTCCAAAGCGAACCTACCCCAGTGATAGGGTTTACATCTTAACTTATTGTCTTCCTCTGGCACTTGATAGCTCCTAATTTTGTCCCCATTTATTGAACACACAATTTTCTGTTTCAGTTTTGTAGTCATGTAGAAGATTTGGAGGCTAAAAGGAAAGTATGGGGTTTAATCGAGGAAAAATACACACAAATTCCCCAGGTTTTTTTTATTTTATTTTTATTTTTTTAAAGTTAAGGACCCAAAGTCATGGTCAGATGTCAATGTAACTTTGATTGGAGTTGCAATTGTCTGTGACAGGTATAACGGCCACCAGAATGCATTAGTGATTTTCATGTTTTGTGTTGTTACCAGGCCTGGCAGGGTACATAAGGAGCAGTTTTAGCCTTGGAATCGTGCTGTGGGAAGGTTGATTTCAGCTCATGAATGGTAGTGACTGAGAGAACTCTGATGGCACAATGGTACATCACTGACATCCTGCATCCTCATGTGTTATCTCTCACACAGCAGTATTGTGATGCTATTTATCAACTTCACAATGATGTCCGTATATGACATGTTATAATGAACCAGTACCACAGGGACTTTTGTTAAACAGTAGATTATAATTCCCATCCTGACTGGTGAAATTTGCAAGTCCATTTCTTTTTCAGCTATATTGTAACAAAAACTGCAAATATGATATTCAAAAATGCACATTGGGATCAATGTATTCTATGGGAACATTTATTTAAAATTTCATTCTTTTTTATGTTTTCTGTTCTATTCTGGGAATCAATTTTTATCTTAGATTTTAAAGAAATTGTTTATCCTACAGATTCCACTTGTTTCTTTCAACTGTAATAGAGCCAAATTTACCATATTGCAATATTTGGTCACAAAAGTTCCATTTCAAAATTATGTTCAACAATAACTTATCGTTTTATTTCTATAAATTTTGTCCATATGCAGTGTCATATTATCTTCATAAATGTTAAATGAAGCATCCAGAAAAAAATGTGTACAAAATTTAATTTGCCTTTTTTGTTGGTTTTTAAAAGATCAAAATTCTCATGCTATAAAATACGTCCAAATGGTTGTGGGGGGCGGGAAGGTGGGGTGGTGGAGGGGGGATGGGAGGGATGGGGAGGGGGGGAAGGCACTACATAACTAGTGTGTGACAAGTTGGGTTGGACAGAAAATGGGCTTGGATAGCTGAAGTGGCTAAGGGACTGCTCGTGTAAAGCAGGAAATGTGTATTCAAGTGCCACTCCATCAAAAATTTTCACTTGTTGCCACTGAATTCATTTTGATGTCCAGTTGTGGCTGATGTCAGAATTCATTTCATTCCATTATATATATGTATGGTTACATGATCAAGAATGCTCTTTTGGACATGTTTGAGAGAACAGACACCACATATTTATGGCTTGGGGACCCTTAAGATCGTTTCAGTGTGGATTCATTCTCTCTCCTGAACTCATGCATGAATCCAGTGTGATATGGACAGGGTGGTGCTATGTAAGTAGTATGTGACAAGTTGGGAATTTGGATTAGGAAAAAAGTGTGCTCAGATAGCCATAGCAGTTAAAGTGATAGCTCGTGTAAAGCAGGAAATCTGGGTTCGAGTCCTGGTGTGGCACCTTTTCTAATTTGTAACCATTAAATTCATTGCAGTCCTCAATTGCAGCTGATCTCACAGTTTGTATTGTTGAATCAAACAGTGCAAAATCCAGGAAGTAACATAACAATATTATGAAAAGAAATGTTGCTACTCACCAATAGCAGAAATGCTGAGTCACAGATAGGCACAACAAAAAGACTGTCACAAATTAACTTTTTGTTGTTGTCACAGATGGGCTAAACACAAAAAAGCTAATTTGTGACAGTCTTGTGCCTATCTGTGACTCAGCATCTCCACTATATGATGAGTAGAAACTTTCCTTTTCACAATTTGTTTTGTTGGTGTCACATACCAAAGAGTTAGACAGTCTTTGATTTGCTTTCAACTAAAGTAGTGTCGGTTAGGAAATGTTGTGACCAAGTGTTGGTTTGGAATGGGGGCAAATGAGTGTTGTCTTTGGTCTAGAGTGGAGATGCAGTTTTGGTCTGTATGCTGAGAACTAAGTGTATATCATATATGCCATTTTTACTTACTCTTGTGACTATTACTGGAATATGGAACTGAAATGCAGTTCAGTCTTGTCAACTTGCAAATAGTATTTATCATACTGAAATAACTAAGACTCTCTTCATTAAATTTCAGAAAGTAGAATACATGAAGATAATTGTTTAAAATGTCCAGACTGGAAATAAACCACAGTGTCTTCTACCTCTGAATTTATATATTCACTGGAAAGAATGAGTTTTTCACTCTGCAGCAGAGTGTGCACTGATATGAAACTTCCTGGCAGATTGAAACTGTGTGACGGACCAAGACTCAAACTCAGGAACTTTGCCTTTCAAGGGCAAGTGCTCTATCATCTCAGCTACCCAAGCACAACTCACACCCCATCCTCACAGCCTTACCTTTGTCAGTACCTTGTCTCCTACCTTCAAAAGTTCACAGAACCTCTCCTGCAAACCTTGCAGAACTAGCACTCCTGGAAGAAAGAATATTGCAGAGGCATGGCTTAGCCACTGCCTGGGGGATGTTTCCAGAATGAGATTTTCACTCTGCAGCAGAGCATGCACTGATATGAAACTTCCTGGCAGAGTAAAATTGTGTGGTGGACCGAGACTTGAACTTGGGACCTTTGCCTTTCGCGGGCAAGTGTTCTACCATCTGAGCTACCCAAGCATGACTTTTCCCCCATCCTCACAGCCTTACTTCTGTCAGTACCTCATCCCCTACCTTGCACTTGCCTGTGAAAGACAAAGGTCCTGAGTCTGAGTCTTGGTCTGGCAAACGGTTTTCATCTGCCAGGAAGTTTAATATCTTGACTGATACTTTAAAAACATGGACCTGAAAATCATCCCCTAGTTGATGAGCTGAGCCACAGATCAAGTTGCAACAACCATTACTGAACAGGTAATCTACACTGCTGTTGCCTATGACACTCTGCTTAACATTTATAATTCAGATAGTTATGACAAAGAAATGTAAATACATCATTTATATTACCATATCAAAGACTTGTTATCTGGACAAAGGGAATGGTAGTGATTAGAACCTGTCTCTATGAACTATCTGTGTGATGTTGAGATACACGCATGGTCAGCAAGTTTTGCAGATCTGTCCCCAATAGATCATATGTGGGGCGAGCTCATATGTCAACTGTGTCGGGGTGCCAGTATCCAAGATATGAAGGACCAGTTAAAACAGTTGTTTCCAGTTACCCTCAGAAAAGGACAAAACAGCCTTATGACACCCTTCCCAAACAAATCAGTGCATACATCCAAGCCTGTGGGGTACAATTTAATACTAATAAGTGGGCTCATACTGCCAAATTCTTATTGTAATCACTGAAATAACATTATATACCCTCTCAACTCATAAAGTTTCAATTCTTTTTCTCCTCCCCTTCTTTGTGCTTTACTTTTTTTTTGCTCTGCAGTATATAATTGCTAGCACTGAGTGTTCACAATAAGTCACAGTCCATCTTGTGGTTTTGATGTAGTAAATACTGATGATGCAGGTATATAATAACATTAAAGATATGCTTCCAGCAACCCATAGAGTGTGTTACAAAATCAGAAAAATCTTGGAAAGGGAGATAGCTTTATTATTTTTCTGCATGCTACTTGATCAACTATGCTTATTAAGCAGCTCTTCTTGTGTTATGTTACAGATTCTGCTACATGATAAAATTTAAGTTCATATAAGCAACAACATGGTATTCACATTTTTTAGTTAAGGCTTGTATTTTCCTTATCTGCAATGTAATACTGTGGAGACTATGGTTTTTATACACTAATACATATTGACTATAATAGTTATGACCAGTAATAATAACTATAGTTAAACTCTGGTAATGAGGAAGATATGGGGACCTGTTTTAGGTAATGGAGAATGTAGGAGGAGGAAAAACCATGAAATCTACCTTCTGATGAGACAACCAAGTATCCTACAGAAGATAAAGAACAAAAGAATACAATGGGTAGGCCATGTAGGTCGTGTGTCAGATGGAAGACCGGCGAAGATGGCACTAGCAGGGAAACCAAACACCAAACGCCCCATTGGATGACCTAGGCAACACTGGATGGACGACCAGGTGAAGGATCCAGCAGCCCTGGGAATCGAAGACACCTGGAGGAACCAGGCACAAAACAGGAAGGAATGGAGGCAGTTTGTGGAAGCAGCACATGGTCTGCAGGGCCTATCTATCTAACACAATCTCACTTCATACCCATACCCATACCTAACTTAACTTTCTACAGTTCTCATGTCAAATTGCATGTACATGATGTGCATTTAACAATGTTAGAACATGTAAATTCAGACTAATTTGGAACAGTGTGTAGACATTGTGGCACACTTATTCAGTAATTTTGAGTTATTTTGTACTACAGGCAATACTGGATCATTATTCTTCAGCATACATGGATTTCTATTTGATTTTCTTCTGGTGTCAACATTTAAAATTTTTTTACACCTACACTAACTTGTGTGTTCCCAATGAGGGTTTCATTTACATACCTGAATATTACTGTGATCGGAATCCATGGAACCAAATCCATTCCTTGAAGGGCCTAAATCAGATGAACTTAAGCTTCCTGACCTGAAAAGAAATAAATTTTTTGCCCAATGTTACTAAGTAGTGCCAAAAGAAACTCTGAATACAAAGAAGCAATTGCTGCTTTAAATATTTCACATCAAAAGGTATTCTATAAAATATTATCAAGTCAAAATTTTCAGAAAAATATGGAAATGTATATCCTAATAAGGATGTTACATTTGTGGTGAATAAATTAATCATGAAATCTGTACAGTCTTTGTTACTAGAGAAGCTGACAGACTTAATGAGTGTACAGAGAGTATCCTAATGGTAACAAAATGCTACAGTAGTGATGTCAATTTTCATTGTTTAGTGAGAGAAGCTTGTTACCATTAGAATAATTTTCTAGACAATCATTGTGTGTTTTATATGCAATGATATTGCTATGTGCTCAGCACAAAACTTAGAGATTTAAAATGGTGTATTTGATCAATGATTTATTGAGTGTGGTACATTTTATTTTTATTATGAGAAATTGTCTAACAATGGTTGCTATTAAAGGAAATTTTTCTGAACTTTGCTGTACAGCTTTGCTTTATCATCTGCTATAAAAATTCTCATCTAGCATAAGAGTGGCATGAAGTATAAATATAAGTTCCCTGAGATTTGAAGTGAATTATGAAATATGACTCTTATACAGTTGTACAAAAAATATACCAAGCTTATCTGCCACAGGAATGAATTAGAAAACATTTGCATACATATTCTTTGGTAGTTTCATAGCATGTATTATTACAACTACATTGAATTAACATGAGAAAGAGTACTGGTTTAAACTCAAATTGCTTTTGAACTTAGCAGTCTAATGTATTTTAAGATTTTCTGTGAGTGTAGCTTAACAAACTAGTCATGCAGTTTTTCTTGAAAATAAAAGAGATCCTGCAAATGGATATCTATGGTAACACAAAGGTTATCATAATAGGATCCTGTTGAATGTTGTTACTCCATAATGTTAACTCCAAGAGATTATACCCTGTTGTACAAGTAGAAAGACATGTAGCTGACTGCCTGATATTATGATCTGTTCAAACCATGATGAACTGATGTTGTTCATAAAAAAAAAAAAAAAAAAAAAAAATTACATTGCACAAAATATGCTGGCTCACTCAAATTTTCCCCATAATTACTTTCTTTTTGATTTTTATGGATATGCTACAAATAAATGGACTGTTTTGTTATTGCCCTAACTGTTAATTGGCTGGAAAATAAGATAGTAAATCATAAAATAATATATTCTGTTGCAGATTAAAGTATACTTACAATTTTTAGAACAGTATGCATTTATTTTACATTGGACTTAGTAGACAGACACAAGCTGGTTACAAGTACCAAAAATGGTCAATAACTGCTTGAGTGACTATTGAAACTTTCCCAGCATGCTAATTGATTACAGTATTGCAAGTCTGCAGCCAGATCACAACTGAGATGAACATATCTTGCAAAGAAAAATCTGAATTGTACATTACAGCATAAAATTCAGGAAACCTTATCCAGATAAATCACAATAAAAAGTACTGTAAAATATTAATCAAAGCAATAAAACTGTCAGGAAATGTATATTTTAGCTACAAAATCAACCAATCCTGTAATAAAATCAAAACAATCTGGGGCATAAAAAGGACTGAAACTGGCACCAACTGTGGCAGAAAAACCCAATATATATGGATGATAAATGCGGGGTGATCAAAAAGTCAGTATAAATTTGAGAACTTAATAAACCACGGAATAATGTAGATAGAGAGGTAAAAATTGACACACATGCTTGGAATGACATGGGGTTTTATTAGAACAAAAAAAAAAAAAAAACACCTCATATTGCTAGACGCGTGAAAGATCACTTGCGTGCATCGTTTGGTGATGACCGTGTACTCAGCCACCACTTTCTTCATGCTTGGCCTCCCAGGTCCCCAGACCTCAGTCCGTGTGATTATTGGCTTTGGGGTTACCTGAAGTCACAAGTCTATCGTGATCGACTGACATCTCTAGGGATGCTGAAAGACAATATCCAACGCCAATGCCTCACCATAGCTCCGGACATGCTTTACAGTGCTGTTCACAACATTATTCCTCTACTACAGCTATTGTTGAGGAATGATGGTTGACATATTGAGCATTTCCTGTAAAGAACATCATCTTTGCTTTGTCTTACTTTGTTATGCTACTTATTGCTATTCTGATCAGATGAAGCACCATCTGTCAGACATCCTTTGAACTTTTGTATTTTTTTGGTTCTAATAAAACCCCATGTCATTCCAAGCATGTGTGCCAATTTGTACCTCTCTATCTACATTATTCCGTGATTTATTCAGGTTTCAAATTTGTACTGACTTTTTGATCACCTGGTATATAAGCAACCAAAAGGCAACTGCAAAAACTGTCAGTGCCCATTTCACAAGTGCTGCTGAGCAAATAAGCTGAAATCGTTCCTTAGAAAGTGAACTGGAAATACTCAAACACCATTTTCCAAATCTTGTAAGTTAGAAAGTTGATACCCCGTAACCAGAAATGAGGTAAAGAAAACCTCTGCCTCTCTAAAAAGCAAAGGATCATCAGTTGTAGATAATGTTTCCAATAAACTACTAAAAACCTTTATGATCAATTAGGCAAAGCTTTAGCCCACATATTTAAAGGTTTAATGTACTAGGGTGACATCCCATATGGAATGAAGCTTGATATAATAAAGCCACCCCACAGAAAGGGAGACACAACACAAGCCATAAAAATTATCCTATATCACTCTTGAGCACATTCACAAAAGTCCTTATGTACTTCATGCCAGAATTGTGAGGCACCTCAAGAATTTTGACATCATTAGTGATAGTTTGGCTTCCAAAAATGTATTTCCACAACTGAAGCCATATTTTCACTCATGAACAATGTACTGGAATCCCTGGATTTAAAAAAATGAAGTCTGTTGTAATCTTATAAATCCACATACATACTCTACAAACCACAATATGGTGCATGGCAGAGGGTTTCATGTACCACTAGTCATTTGTTTCCCTGTTCCACTTGTAAATTGAGTGAGAGAAAAATGGCTATGTATAGGCCTCTGTACAAGACCTAACTTCTCTTATCTTCTTTTCATGGCCCTTATGTGGAATATATGTTGGCAGCAGTAGAACTGTGATGCAGTTGGCCTCAGATAACTGTTCCCAAAATTGCTGTAATAGAGTCTTGTGAAAAGAGCATTATCATCCCTCCAGGGATCCCCATTTGAGTTCACAGAGCATTTCCATAATACTTGCATGCTGACTGAACCCACTGGTAACAAATCTAGCAGAATCCTTCTGAATACTTCAATGTCTTTCTTTAATCCAACCTGTTGTAGATCCCAAACACTTCAGCATTATTGAAGAATGAGTTGCACTAGCATTCTATATGCTGTCTCCTTTATACATGAGTCACACTTTTCCAAAATTCTCCCAATAAAACAAAGTTTAGTGTTCACCCTCCTGACTACCACCTAACATGCTCATTCCATTTCATATAACTTTGCAGTGTTATGCCTAGATATTTAATCACTGTGACTGTGTCAAATAGCACACTACTAATCCTACATTCAAACATTAGAGGATTTTTTATTCTACTTGTCTGAATTAACTTGAATGTGTCTACTTTTACAGCAAGCTGCCACTCATCACACCAACTAAAAGTTCTGTCTAAATCATCTTTTCCTATTGGCACATAAATGTCCAGATGATTTACAATCAGTTTAAACTTTACCATAATTCCTCTATATCTGTTGTACTGGAACTAAATGTTGTACATTCATTGTCTAAGTGGGATGCCAACAACTGCTTATTTGCTTTTTCTAGCATAAATGCTCTCCCAGCCTTCTCAATTGAATTATTAACTTAAGTAACAATCATTGCTATGATGACACCATGATTAGTAATCCCTTCCTCTATACTGACACTGCTGATAAGGTCAAACCTGTTTGTAGCTACAGGGTCTAAAGTATTTTCATTGTGTGTAGGTTGTTGAACTAGTTTTTATGGCAGTTTTCAGAAAGCATATTCAAAAATACTTTATGAAGCTTTCTGTCCATACCACTTACAATTACTCCACAGATGTTCCAGTCTATACTCAGTAGATTAAAGTCACCTTTAACTAATACTGCATGATCTGTGTAATCTCATGCTACTGAGCATTGACTTTCTTTGAATGTTTCTCTACTGTTCTGGTGGAATCAGGTGACTGGTAAAAACATCTGATAATTAACTTGGTTTCACCTAGGTCTACAACTGTGTCACCATAATTTTACAGGCAGACTTAGTTTTGATCTCAATAGCAACAGCAATGAACAGTCCCCCTCCTATGGTATCTAATTTGTCTTTTCAGTATATGTTCCATGACTCGATAAATATTTCAGAGCTTCCTACTTTGGATTTCAGCCAGTTCTAGGTTCTGAGAATAATTTGAGAATGACAACTTTCCTGGTGGGCAGTAAGTTCAGGGAAATTGTTACAAATATTTCAAGAATTTTTTTTCACACAGAAATTTTGTCTATTTTGCTTGTGACTTGATTTCGCTCTTTGTGTATTGAATTGCGAGCATTCATCAGAGTCCATCAAACTACTGCCTAGAGTAAGAAATCCCACATGCATGCCACAAGTACTCTGCTACCTGAGTGGCTGCTTCCTTTGTGTAGTGCACCCTTGACCTGTCAAGAGGAGTCCTACAGTCCTTCACCCAATAATGCAGGTCCAGAAATCTGCAGCCACAACCATCATAGAATTGAGTGAGCCTATGGTTGAGAGCCTTCACTTGGCTCTGAACCAAGGACCCCATACAGTACTAGGACTGATACTGCAGAATGTGAGCGCATGTTGCAGTTGCATCCGATGCATGAGGCCTTCAGGTTTTACCTCTTCTACCAGCTACACATATGATCTGAGGATGACCTCAGAGCCCATGCAACATATGTCATTAGTGCCGACATGTGCCGCAGCTTACAGACAACTGTACCCTGCATGCTTGATAGCCCTGGGGCCTCTCTGCCAGACGTAACCAGTGCACACTAGCTTTCTTTCCAGCCCTTGATGCTATTTCCTAAGGGTCTCCATAAAGCACCTAATGTTGGAGATCCTAATAACCAGTAAACCCCTCTCCCCATGTGCCTTCTCAGATTCTGCTGAAAGAGCAGTCACCTGTCTTCTCACATGAATGGACAAGGCCAAATTGGCAGCCTCCACACTGACTTTCCACCTCAGATGACACAAATGCACAATGACCTGCAACTTAACCTTCAGTGAGTGTAGGTCCCCTGCAATGGGTATGCTGCAAGGTGCCTCAGCAGCAGAGTCCATAGGCAAAACAAGCAATAACTGAGGAATCCCATGCAATGCACTAGATACTCCACCATTGCTACACCCCAAGGCCGCAGCCTGAATACAGCTGACCATGGCCATAAGTGTCTTCAGCAGTTTCTTAACAACAGAAAGCCCCTCCTGAGTCTGCGTGTGCGCATGCACACACACACACACACACACACACACACACACACACACACACACACACACACACACACACACACACACAAAATCTATCCAACTAAGATAATGAAACAAGCAGGAAAGCTAAAAGTGTGACTTGATAGCCACCTGGAGTTTCACCAGTGGAGGCTGGCAGCTGACTGAGCTGTGGTCAGCAGTTACTTGTTGCCCAAATCAAACAAACAAATGATTATTGTGCTACAGACAGTGCAAATGTACATGCTACCATTACTAAAATGCCATATTACACCTCTCGAATACATGTACAAAAATATGTAATGAACTTATTAAATAAAGTATATAAACACAAAAAACAGGCAAATAATTTAAGGACAAAGCCATGAAGACAACAGAAAAGCTACATAAATGATGTGTAGTATCCTGGTGCTTGTCCAACAAAGGCTGATGCTTAACTCAGCTGGTATCAATGGTTACTGGCGAACCAAACCAAACAAGCAAATGACTGCGCGAATGTCCGTGAGGCTTTCGACTGTGTGGATCACAGTATACTGTATACAGTATACTGTATACTGTATGCTGTGTGGATTACAGTATACTTCTAAGCAAAGTATGTCACTATGGGATCAGAGGTACAGTCAGAAGCTAACTAAAATCCTATCTCCAAGACCAGAAGCAGAATGTAGTTTTGAATGAGAGTAGAAAAGCAGGTGAGAGGTGGAGTCCAACTGGGGCACTGTACTCCATGTAGCCTCACAGGGATCTGTCCTTCATCTGATGCTGTTTCTCATATACATAAATGATCTACTTTTGTCATTCAAAACATGCATATTCAGCATGCTTGCTGATGATACTATCATTGTGATAAATGACAAGCTGTCCATTGATATTACTTTCAAAACTCCTAACCTGGTTCAAATTAAACTCTTTCACATTAAACCTTTGCATAACTAGTTACATCCATTCTATCTTCAATCACAAATTCCCACAGGAGATACCTACTGTACATTACAGTTAGTAACTATAAAGGGTAGACTGCACCAAATTCTTAGGCCCCCACAAAGACAGTAGAGTTAGCTGGGAATAACATATCCTCCAGATCATAAAAATGTTGCCTGCATCTACTTTTACCATTAGGACAGTCTCAATTCAGAGACATGTGTCACTAAGTCCACTTGCATTGTGTACTTCCACTCTTTTATGTGCTGTGGAATTATTTTCTGGGGGAATTAATCCACTTTGAAGAAACATTTCTTTCTGCAAAAAAGATTGTCCAAATTATGTGCAGAGTATCCTCGACAAGCTCTGGTCATAATCTCTTTAACAAGCTAGGGATACTCAGTACAACTTACCAATGAATTTATTCAATTATGAGTTTCATGTTTGAAAATCCTGCACACTATGAAAACAATGCAATGTATCATGATCACAATAGAAGAAGGAAGGCTGACATCCATTGTGATCTCAAAAATCTAACTCATGTAACAAAAGGAGTACAGTATTCCAGTATTAAAATATTTAATTCATTGCCAAACTCATCAAAGGCCTACATACTAACAGTGCTTTACCTAAAAATAAATTAAAGTTACATTTACTTGAAAAAACATTTTATTTGTTAGATGATCTTTTTTAACAGAAAAGTATAGACATTTTACTCATATATTTTTACTGTGTGTTTGTTTGGTACCGTACAATATGTATTAATCCTTGTATGATGTCTTTTACACTTTCCTTCTGTTTTGTTCTATTTTTATATTTCTATTGTCCCTGCAACTGTTTCTGTAAAATAACTGTACTATGTTCTATATCATCTACATTTATATATTCTTTAACCTGTTTCACATCCTAGCATCTCACATGCATCAAAGGATGTACAGAATATGTGTATAAATAAACAAAAATAAATACAGTCAGCCTGACACCATATTTCAGTGGTCCATCTGGCCACCATCTTTAGGTATGATTTAGCAAACAGCAGTCTCACCTTAACATAGTGACCAGAGGGATGGCAGAAGTATTGTATCAGATGACTACATGATCTGGCTACAAAGCTGACAAGAATATAATCAACTGCGTAAGTACTGTAGGGAATATGGAAATATAAATCTCTTACAGATTTTAATATAAATTACTTTGTGAAAATGTAAACAGAATATTTAAATAGAAGATTTGTGCTATGTAAATTAATTCCTTTCATAGGATAGTAATAATAATTAGAATTTCATTATTTACAAAGAAGGATATAGTAAAAATACAGAATACGAATCAAATGTAAAAAATCTGAGTTCTCTTTTGTATCTAACCCATTCATAGTAAATAGGTTTTAAATGGGCAGTTTGAAATATTTATATTGGGGAAGTAATGGCATAGAACCACTTTCAACTGAAAAACTACAGAGCAACACAACTTATAAATCATTTTGAATGAATGGTTCCATACAGTGTCCATAGAATCAAGAAACATAAAGAAATATATGATATTAATGAAATTAATCTTCACATGATGTGTTAATGATTATACAGCACACTTTTTTTTCTATAGCCTATGTACCTCAAAACCTGTACTTTGATATATTGACACTAAAGTTTATCATTACTAATCCATTTTATAGTCAGACAAACATTACAACCAAAGACGTTACTACTACACTCTGATGTGCATAAAATGAAAATGTCTGCTCCATTAAGAAACTGTATTGTAATATATTTATTGCTGTAACTGAAAAACAACCATACAAGAAAACATTGTTAATACATTGACTAATCACTATCAGGTTTGCAAAACGATGTTAATGTGTCATAATATTGTACTACATACTTTCAAAGTTTTCTTTTTTATATAACTTAATCTTTTATATAACTTAATCTTTATCAAATGTCTGTTTATACATAATTCTGACAGTATAAAATGTCATGATGTAAAATATCATGAAATTTTTAAAAATCTCTCTCTTAGCTTAATATATGAAGATGTACTCCATAACATGTAAAACGTTCAAAGGTAAATAAATAAGCAAGAAGAGTGGTGCTTTTTTAAAATGATGTGTCAGAAATAAATATATGGCATTAGATTGATTTTCAAAATATCACTGTCGTATCGACTCTCCATTTTCTGTTTTTTACTTCCAAGAAAAATTTTGTTTCAGTCAGATAAAATTATTAAACTGCAAGTCAATTTAATGTTCATCAACTATCTTTCATAAGAGACAAACCATTCTTTTGAAGTTTAATTTATTTCTAGTTTTCTTTATATTGTAAGGATTGTGATTACATATTTGTCTATCATTCTACATCTACTTAAACATTCACATCTAGTAAACAACTGTGACATGCTCAGCACAGAATACTACCCACTGTACGAAATATTAGGATTTCCTCCCATTTCATTCAAAATTGACACATGAGAAATGCCTCTTTGCACAGTGTAATTTCCCTAATCTTGTCCTTGTGGTACTCCCAATAAGATACGTTGGGGAATGCAATATATTCATAGAGTTTTCACTTAATATTGTTTCATGAAATCTTATAAGTAAGTTTTCATGTTGTGGGTACTTTGATTCAGAACTCAATAAAGATGGTGTAAGTAGTATGCATTTTGTTATTACAATAGACACAAAATTCTAGGAACATGAAGCTCAGGTAAAAACCAGAGAGATTACTCAAACAAAATCATTAAACATAACCAAACATGTTCATCTGACACATAGGCACAAAGATAATCCCACACTTTTGATTACATGCTATACTGCTTGCATTGCCATAAAGCACCCCCCCCCCCCCCCCCAGCCTTTCATCATGGCTCCTCATGTAGGGCCAATCTCCTGGTATGAAAATGAACTTGAGCCAAATTGTATTTGTCCTGCTCAGTTTTGTGCAGACTGGAACCAGTATCAGTGAGTGAGAGCACTAATTGAGAAGAGAAGAGCCTGTTACCATGTGAGCATCTGTGATGGCTGACTCCATTGACCATGATGGCAGGGCAGTGTGAGGTGCCAGCAGAATGGAGGCCTGGTCAGCAAGGGAAAGTCTAGAGGTTTACAGTGTGGAGAAAAATTGTGACACAAAATTTTAACCCTGGATAGCTAATGCCACTAGGAACCAAAATTACTAATGTTGTGTAGGTTGACAATGCTCCATTTTTAAACTGTAAAAACTTGGTGACATGTGCCCCAATTGGCCATGGGATTGCTCTGTTGCCATTTGTTGGTTGATGGACAGTGCTATGGTTGTCGCTTCACACACACAAACGTCTCTCGCCCTGTCACTGCCCCAGCCTGATACGCACACATGTTGAATAGGTCTTGCTGTTTGGCTCCACCTCGCATCAGAGGCATTCACATGTAAGCTTCACTTCAGAGCAAACACACATCACCTGCGATTTAGTCATACAGGAAGCATTGTGGCACAGTATTTGTTTGAAGAACAACAAGATATGTTTTTATGGTTTTTGTTTATGGACTAGCCAACAGTAATGAGCATGAAACTCGACACCTGTATGAGGAATGGTACCCAGCAAGATGCCACCTACACCTGCAAATGTTTACAGCAATTCACCAGCAACTTGACAAAACAGACTCGTTAGTGGGATATCATGGTGATGCTGGAAGACCTCAAACATGACGAGATGCTGCATTTGAAGAGACTGTTCTTGAGTGCTTCAGGGAAGCACCTATCACAAGTACTCGAGCAGTTGGACACATCATCCGAATCACACATTGGGTAGTATGTGAGGTTTTGAGGGATGATGGCCAGCATCCATCTAGTTTCCACCCTGTCTAAGATCTAAATGCTGTGGCAGACTATGAACACATGCTATTGTTTTGCCAGTGGTTTCTGCAACATGTCGCACAATATCCTGACTTCTCCACCATTGTGTTGTTTCCCGACCAGTGCACCTTCCATTGGGATGGCCTTTACAACACTTGAAATGTTCATTACTGGGTGAGGGGAAATCCTCATGTCACATACATTCACAGACACCAGGAACGATTTTTGCCCAACATTTTGGCAGGCATTGTGGGTGACCATCTGATTGGGACGGTCCATCTACCTCCTTGACTTACCATGGCAAATTGTCTTCACTTTTTGCAAGAAACTCTACCCGACCTCCTGGAAGATGTTCCCTTGGACATACGGCAACACATGTGGTTGCAGCATGTTGGGGCACCTGCACATGAGAGTCATGCTGTGTATAGATATTAAAATGAACTCTTCAATGGCCAGATAATTGGCAGAGGTGGGCATAGGACATGGCTCCCACGATCACCAGATCTCACGCCACTGAACTTTTTCCTGTGGGTTTCTTCAAGGTTCTAGTTCACCCATCCAGACACAAATCATCTAGAAATGAAATGGATTGCAATGCCAGGAATCTTTAAAAGAGTTTGGCAGAACACCGTTCGACATTACCAAGCTTGTATCATGTCAGAGGATCGCCAGTTTGAGCACTTGCTTTAAGTAAACAATGCCCTAGTCACAAAAAAGACACTTTTGAGGGCCGACACAATCTTTAAAAGACTCTGTATGAAAATTAACAGTTGTTGATGGGTTTGTTCCCGATACGTCTTATCATGAAACTGCAATGGATGAGTCAGGACCCCAGCAGATTCACCCCCAGGCCCACAGAGTGGAAAGGTGGTGTACTAACACCAAGTGTGCAGGCCGTCTTGGATACATCATGATCTCCGACAGGCAAAGCATTCGCGGTTATGGATTGTACCGAGCATCCAGCAACAGGGCAGTCACGCAACCAATCAGAACACATGGCACCAAGTCTCCATAGTTTATAAATGGTGCGTTGTTGACCTACACAACATTACTAATTTTTGTTCCTACTGGCATCAGATATCCAGGGTTAAAATTTTGTAACACAATTTTTCTCCACCCTGTAGAAGCAGGAGTTAGCCAACTGAGGGGCTGCCATTGTACATTGTCATTTGATGGAAGCAGGAATGCTTGTTTTACCCATTCTAAGGAAACCCTGTTTTGATGGGCATTAATTAAGAGCATCACAATGTGAGCATTTCTTTCTAAGACTGGAAAGGGGCCAGTGTCAGGTGGTTGTAAGGGTGCTTTAACAACATCCATGTGGAGAGTGACATGGGTACAACGAGCAAGGTCTTTATGAACAAAAACTTCAGGGTTTGCATGGCAAGATGCCACTGAAGGTTGGATATTCTAAGTGCAGTTACTCATTTGTAGCACCAGTGAGCCAGTATCTTCAGGGTTACTGTATTTCTCATTCATCAGGCCTAATGGCATCTGTACACATTCAAAGAGCACAAAAGGCATGATAACTGTTGTCTTTTGTGTATCTACTGGTGTTACCAGAATCTGATGATAGCCTTTTGGAATTCAATAACACTGAATATTTGGAGAACCTGCCAGAGTGGCCATAAAATCATGAAAGTGGAGGACAGGATAGAAATCCGGCGTTGTGTGTACATTTAGGGTGTGATAGTCACCACATGGATACCATGAACTGTCTTTCTTTCAAACTAGATATAGCGAAGGTGCCCAAGGAATGTCAGATGTCTGATAACCCCATAACCAGAAAATCATTGAACTCTATCTTATCAATAGTATACTCATCAGAGGCCAACTAGCAACCCTGGCATAGCAGAATGTGGTGCGTAGTGTTATGTTGTACTTGGAACTGTGTTGTGGGTTCATGTTCTGCTGTAATCATGGCCATACAGGGAGCTACATCCTCCCTGAGTTAGTGTGGCTGCTCTTCAGCCATAACAAGTCCAGCAGCACTGTTTGAAATGCAGGCATGTAGGGCCTCATTGTCCTTGAGAATGTGCATAATCTGTTCTTCTATCATTGTAATTTTTTGAAATTAAATTACTAACACTGGCTAGCAAGACAAAGAGTTCCTTTAACAATGGTGTTTTTGCACCTACCACTGAACACATTTAAGTGCGGTCATGTGGGGTAGCAGTTGCTGCCAACATGGAAGCAGCTTTTAGAGTTATCAGACAACTGTGTACTATTTCATTGTTCTTGTGAAGTGTTGCCTTTTGCATGGACACAATTCTATGGCAACTGTGAAGAAAATCCATGGCAAGCATGGGCTCAGTGAGATCAGGAAAGCCCATCAAAAATTGTGTGAGAATCCCAAATTCACAACTGCATCTTGGTGACTGAATTCTTGAACTGTTCACTGCTGGGAGCCACAACATTATGGATGAATTGTTTTTTTATGTCTCAGAGAGGACACTGACACCTGAGACTGTGTCTGATAAATAAACTAGCTTGTTATTTATGTTACTGATATACAGCTTATGTGACATAGGGACAGTGTGAAGAACACAGTGCCTGTCAAATGTGATTGGGACATAGATGTTGCCAATATTGCATGCTAGCTCATATGCTGTACTGCGTGGTAGGTTGAATGCTTCACAGCAGACTCGCCTGTTCTTCAAGTGGAAGCTGCTGTTCCCTTACAGTGGCATTCATAACTATACACTCAGTGTTGTGTTGTCCAGTTTGTGGGTGCCCACTTGTGTCACTGAATGATACAAATGATAAAAATGATCTGCACTCAGTAATTGTGAGTCAAAATGTGAGGAAGTACTCGAAATTGATGTGCTTTTCACTGCAAAATGTAACTGGTTCATATACATCTGTTTGAGCATGGAGTTGGATACTTCACTAACAAAAACCAGTGCTTGCAGGTGATGGCAAAAAATGGAAGTGGCCTGTTCACAAATAGTTTCACCTTGCAGCGCTTGCTGAATGCAGATGCGAAAGGTTTGCGCACTTGGTGAAGCACACTGTACCTGATGTATGTATATTTACCTCCAGGAGTCATGTTGTGCACAACATCCAGAAATAACAACAAATTTTGGGAGTTCAATGCTCCAATAGAGAGAACAAATTGCATGCTATCATCTGAGATTCCATAACCTTAAAGGAAAGTTCAAGGAGCTGGATCCAAAATCAGGCTGTTGCAGTGTGTACTGTAGTGCACCAAATTTACTCTGTGACATGCAGTTGGTCTGAATGATCCATGAACTTCAAAGTGCCTGGCACTTGTCTGGAAGTTAACACTGATTATAGGATAGCGTGAAGGTGTTCTGAAACACCTGGTTAATGTCTTGAACGTATAGTGTCCATGTTAACAGCAGAAGTGATCTCCTCTTGATTTACTTACTGTCTGCCATGGTCAGGGTCATCAATTGTGGCTATTACAATTCATGATCAAACAAAGATGGTGTAAGTACTATAAACATTATTAATACAATAAGTGCAAAAATTGTGGAATAAAAATTAAGGAGGTAAACAGAGAGATAAAACAAAGTCATTAAACATAACCACAGATGCTTCTAGATCATCAGTTACATAGGCATGAAGATAGTCCACTCTTTAGATTACATATGTGACTGCTTGTGTTGCCACAATGTGATAGCTGATGCCTTTCTTCAAGCATCTGCCAGTTCAGGATGTTCCATATTTCGGTAACACTCTCATGCAGGCGTGACATACTTGTAACCATTTTTATTGCCCTCCTTTGTACATGTTTAAGATCCCCTGTTTGTCCTAGTTGGTATAGCTCCCACAAACGTAAGCAATATTCTAAAATATGTCACACAACTTTTTGGTAAAGAATCTCTCCTTAGTGTAAATTTTCTCTGTATTCTGAAAAACTGATCTCTGGAACTACTTTATCTATGATTGAGCCTATGTAATCACTCTATTTGATATCCATACAAACTGTTACAACCATTTTAATTGTGGTTCACTGATATTGTGCTCACAGGATACTATCCTTCTGCATTTTTGAAGTGCACAATTTAACATTTGTGTACACTTAAAGCAATTTACACCTTTTTAAAATCTTATCAAGATCTGACTGGATATTTGTGCAAATTTTTCAAATAGTGTTTTATTAGAGATAACTGCATCATGTTTGTTTTAACTTTCAACTTTTATATAAGCTAGAATAGAAGCAATGAACATAAAACATCATTGTGATAGTCATTTTCTTTTTAACTAAATGACTATCTCTGTTGAGTGTATTTCTCTCTTCTTAAATAACTTAATGTTTATAAGTATTGTAAGTAACTTCTGCATTTACTTTATACATTTGATGACATCCCTGACAAGATTAATAGTGATATTTACAGTTTCTACTCACTTTAGCTTTGGCCATACAGTTACAAGGTTTTCAGCATTTCAGGAAACCTTTTTGCATATCACGTTCACCTTTCATTTATAACAGTACTTTGGATCTACATAATTTCTAAATTTAGGCACCTTACCCATTTTGTTAAATGCTTTTATCATTTTATGGAATCTATAACTGTGGCTTAACTGTTCTTAACATAATTTAATGTTAATCATCTGAGACTAACAATTTTTATCAATATATCAAACAACAATATGAACAAAAGTAACACTCAATGTTGAGCTTTTATTTATCAACAAGTATATTATGCTGTGGTTTACATTATGTTATCCTTTTTAATTGTTTTAATCTATGTGAAATGTGCTGTGGCACAGTAAACTATTTAGGAATTCAGGATGATCCTAACAGATATGAGCAGTAGAATCAGTCTCTTTAATATGATGTGTGTGTCCATAGGAAAAACATTTACATAACACTTCTTTACTGAAGTGAATATAATTTTCTTGAGCTGACACACAATGTGTTCGGAAGGCATAAACTCTCTCCTCAAGATTAAAGGATTGCAGTTGGGCTGACAAATAGGGTAAACATAAAGATTAAAAGAAGAAAAGTGAAACAGCAACAAAGAATATGTCAAACATCCAAATTTTCTTACTGCTAAAACTATACATCAGAAATGAAGGATATAATATTCAATCTCCATTCTTAAATTTTTAAAATGAATGAAGAACTCTATGAAATAAAAATTCTGACACAGGTCACAGTGAAAAAGTTTATAAAGAGTTCAACAACGTCCCTGCCTTAGTGTATTCAGTTAACTTATATAATTGTTGAATTAAGATTGGTAGAGTTATTTCAAATAAAATTGTGGTATTACATACTGTTCTTTTAAATTATTGAAACATATTTAATTTATTATTCATTCATTGCAGAAGGGTTTGGCACTTACCTATGCTGCAACTCAGAAGTCACATCCTGCTGAGTATTTTTCATTGTTTCCATTCCTCTTCCTCTTATCAGGTCCACACCTGAGGGAAGAATTTCTATTTCACACACAATGACAATGACTTAAAAATCATAGTCTAAGTATATATGGACAAACACAAAAACATGCACAAGGAACTAATGGAGTCTTTTCATTACTCTGATAGTGTCTTATCATTAACAATAAATCATCTAAGTAAAACTCTCTTATAACTTCATCTGGTTCCATTTTTTATAAATTGTGTTTGCAGCAGATTGTTCCTTTTATGTTTATTTCTTGCTACAAGATGAAAATAATGTTGAGTGATACTCAATTGTAATGGAATATTCTTAATTCTAAGCAAATTACAGTTTTCAACAAGTTAATCTTAATGTGGCATGGTTACCTTATGTGACAAAAAAAGTAGCTGAGAAACTATAAGAACTATCCAAAACTAAAGCATTTATTTATTTTTATGATTATCTGACAGATGTTTCATGCAATCGTATCACTAAATAGTCAAGAAGAAACTCACATTAATTATCTAATGTAAGCATTGTCAGTGCTCAGTCTATAAAAATGGTTTTCTTTGACAAATTATTAATGTTCTATAGAGTGAACCATTGAACTGATCTCACTGATGACTTCCTTTGAACCAAAACCTGAGAATCCAAGTTTAACAAGAGCTTCCATAAATGTGATGAACAGGTACAAAGAAATTCATACAAATTTTAGAAGCAGTGCTGAGTCTGTTAAATGAAATACAAACTTAACTGTATAATAATTTAACTGGAGATGGTATTCACTATTTATATATAAAAAACTCATGTTGTGCTATACAATCCTGAGATGTTACAAACAAAATGTTCAGCTTTTTCATGAGTCTTGCCTCAACATACACTGCTAAGCCAAAATTGTATGACCACTGCCCACCACAATGATGGGTGCCACCTGGTGGCTTTACGGACATGTGAGATGGTAACAAAAGTATGCAAGCTGAACAGACTCAGGTAGGGGCTCATCCCAGTGAAAATATGGACTACCAGTGGGAAAATCCAGTGAGGTAAGTGACTTTGACAAAGGGCAGATTATTATTATGCAGATCCTGTGAACGAGTATCTCAAAAATGGTGAAGCTGGTTGAATGTTCACATGCAACTGCTATGAGCATTTACGGAAAGAGGTAGGACAGTGAAACTACCACTAAGTGCTAAATGGTTGGATCTTCACAAGTCATCACAGAACATGGAGTTTGGGGGCTTGTATATTCTGTAAAATAGGATGGATGGTGATATGTGGCATCTCTAAGAGCACAATGCTGGTGCATGCACAAGTGTTTTGGAACACACCATGCGTACTTTGTTGAACATGGAGCTCCGTAGCAGACCACCCCTATGCGTTCACATAATGAACCTACAACGTCATCAGTTATGACTGCAGCAGGTACATGACAATTGAACATCAACCATCAATCAATGGAAATGTGTTGTCTCTTCAGATGAATCACATTTTTGCTACACTCGGGGAACAGTTGTCTTCAGAAATGCCATCATTGAAATGAGGTGGCTCAAAATGTGTAGTGTGCCATGGACGCAGGCTGGTGGGAGCAGTATTATGCTATGGGAGATGCTGTGTTGCACTTGCATGGGACCTGGGGTAATAATCAAAGACACACTGACAGCTGTGAACCACCTGCATTAATTCTGCTTGTTGTCTTCACTGACGATGATGTCATCTTTCAGCAGTGTAGTGTGTTTACATTTAGCGGTGTGCAATTGCAGCTGTAGCAGTTATAAATCTAAGTACTGACAAAGTTATTTGTGCACTGTTATGCAGTTATTAAATTTAATAGTTTTCAGCAGTGTTTCATGCTGTTTGTGACAAAATAATGATTTGATAAACTTTTGGAAACATTCACTTGCTGTGTTTGTTAGAGTTTCCTGTATGATGAAGTCGTTTAGTAAATTTTGTGCTTTAGTTTGCTGCTAACGTTTCTTACTGTTTCTAGTGAAATATTTCAGTAAAATTTTCATTCAGTGTTTTAACTTTTTGAATGTTACAGGTTAAAAATGGTTCTGGTATTAGCTGTTGTGTAGTAGTATTAATACAAGTAGTTGCTTTCTTAGTAGACAGAGGATTTTGAGACTGCTATTGTTAGTTCTATAAATAGTTCTAGTGGTGTAACTGAGCTTAGATAACACAGATGTAGTTTTTTTCAGTAATTGTAAAACTACACCATGAGTGAGAAGTGTGGGCTCTGTCACAGGTTTGTGAGTAGTGGGTTACGGTGTGGGATTTGTGCAAAGTATTTTCATTGGGGGGGGGGGGGGGGTGATGCAGTGGGGAAGCCAGTGGGCATTCTAGCGAGATCATCTCCTGGGAATGCACGATCTGAAGTAGAAATAAGTTGACAGAGGAGCAGGAATGTAAGATCTATGCCCTTCAGGTGCAGTTACAATGCACAAAGGAGGAACTAGATAGGTTGAGGATGGCGAAGGGTGTTTGGGAATGGAAACTGGCAGTTGGTAAGAAGGCAAGTTATACATTGTGCATATGCAATAGATTTGACCAACTATCAGAGTTCAGTGGAGAGGAGCCTCTTGTAGCTGTAGATGTAGGGAACATGCAGCAGTACTCAGCACTTAGGAGGCCTAGGTCACATGCAAAGTCTAACAGAAAGAAGAAGGTTCTGCTGCTAGGTAGTTTATGCAACTGTTTCAGTGTCATGGTCAGCCTCATCTTAATGCAGCTGTTAGGTGTATTAGCATGGGACTAGGAGGGCGCTGATGGCGGAGGGCATGGGTCATATTTCAGTGGTGCCAGTTGGATCTATCAGTAGATCGGGTTTCACTAAGCATGGCCTACATCTCAATAGGTATGGGAAGTGGAGGCTGGCAAAGCTTATAGGTGACAGTGTAGTGGATGGTGTTGGGATCACTCATGGAAAAATTCCTGTAGTAGTAGGTGTTAGAGTTGCACCTTTTTTATACTGAAGTCTGCTAATAGGTATACCTGTTTAAAGGAAGTCCCTCTAACTAAGGGCTCACCTTCAGAGGACATCATGTTTCCAGGTACAGAAGGAATTAGCACATTTCATCAAAATGGAAGAGGTATTAGAGAGATCAAGTTAGTGAAGTGCTTATAGATGTTGACTGTGAAGTTATTGTTATGTCAGAGCACCACTTAAATAATTTGGCAATTCAGAGGTTTCCTTTACCATGATACAGATTAGCTGGCTGTTTTTCAAGGCGTTCCTTATGGGGTGTGGGAGTGGCTATGTACGTAAAAAAAGTATTCCATTTGAGTCCAAAGACGTATCACAACACTACACAGAACAGATATTTGAATGTTGGGCAGGGATGGTTGAAATTAGTGACACTAAACTTCTAATTGTTGTTGTTTATAGGTCCCCTAACTCTGACGTCACAGCATTTCTGCTCAAGCTTGAGAGGGTTCTTGATTCACTTTGTACGAAGTACTAAAAATTAGTTGGATGTGGTGACTTAAATATAAATTTTGTATATAGTGGAGCAAGGAAAAGGATGTTAGTAGATCTCCTAAATTCATATGACCTGATGCAGACTGTGTTTTATCCAACTAGGGTGCAAGGGAACAGTAGCACAGCCATAGATAATATTTTTATTCATTCTTCATTAGTAGATGGGCACTCTATTAGTAAAAGAGCGAATGGCTTTTCAGACCATGATGCACAAATTTTAACACTAAAAGGCTTTTGTACTCAAACGAATGTCACATATAATTACAAACTATGTAGAAAAGTTAATCCAACAGCAATAGAGAGTTTTTTAAACCTTCTCAAGGAACAAGAGTGGCAGGATGTTTATAGTGCCGATAACATAGACAATAAATAAATGCTGTCTTTAACACATTTCTCATGCTCTTTGAGAGTTGCTTTCCATTAGAATGTTCTAAATAGATTAGTAGCAGTAATAGGCAGCCTGGGTGGCTAACTAGTGGGATAAGGATTGCATGTAGAATAAAGTGGGAATTATATCAAAATGTTAGCAGTAGTCACAGTCAAGTTGCAGTAGCCCATTACAAATGTTATTGGCAGGTGCTTAAAAATGTTATTAGAAAGGCAAGGAGTATGTGGTATGCAAATAGAATAGCTAATTCACAGGATAAAATTAAAAACATATGGTCAGTTGTGAAGGAAGTGTTTGGTCAGCAGCACAAGTTCGATGACGATATAAAGTCAGTTCGCAGTAAAAATATTTCTGTTACTGATGAATCATATATATGTACAGTATTTAACAACCATTTTCTGAGCATTGCTGGTGAATTAAATAAAAATTTAGTTTCTACAGGGAATCATATAACTTTCTTGGCAAATGCCTTTCCGAGATTTATGTCTGAAATACTCCTCTGTGATACAGGCAAGGGGAGATTGAGTCAATAATTAAATCACTGAAGATTAAGGACTCTCATGGTTATGATGGAATGCCTAGCAAAATATTAAAGTACTGTGCCACACATGTTAGCCTTGTATTTAGCCATATTTGTAATTTTTACTTTTGGAATGGTCAGTTCCCTGAACAATTAAAGTAGTCAGCAGTAAAGCCGCTTTATAAAATAGGAGAAAGTGATAATGTAGAGAATTTTAGACCTACTTCTATATAATCAGTTTTTGTTAAAGTTAGGCTGTGTATGTGAGGATAATTGAACATTTTATATCACACAATTTGCTGTCAAATGTACAGTTTGGCCTCAGAAGTCATTTAACAACTGAAAATGCTATATTCTCTTTTTTCTGTGAGTTACTGGATGGGTTAAACAAATGGTTTTAAACACTAGGCATAATTTTTGATTTAACTAAGGTGTTTGATTGTGCTGATCACAAAATTTTGCTCCAGAAGTTGAACCATTAAGGAATACAGGGAGTAGCTCATAACTGGTTCACCTCTTACTTTAGCAAGACTGCAAAAGTTCATTATTCACAATGTTGAGAATGGCTGTGATGTGGGGTCTGAGTGGGGCACAGTCAAGTGAGCAGTGGATATTCCCTCTAGTATTATGAGTCACTCTAAAATATTTCTGTTTACTGATGACACTAGCTTGTTGTGTGCAACATTGGCTTGGTTTCAAATAGTACAGTTCATGACCTAAGTTCATGGGTTGTAGAAGATAAACTAATGCTAAATCACAGTAAGACTCACTTCTTACAATTTCTAACACACAATTCAACAAAACCTGACATTTTAATTTCATAGAATGGGTATATGATTAGTGAAAGTGAACAGTTCAAATTTCTAGATGTTCAGATAGATAGTAAACTGTCATGGAAAGCCCATGTTCAGGATCTTATTCAAAGACTTAATGCTGCCATTTTTACTATTTGAACAGTATCTGAAGTGAGTGATCATTTGACATGAAAATTAGTCTACTTTGCTTATTTTAATTTGTTTATGACATATGGTATTATATTTTGGGATAACTCTTCCCAGTCTAAATGGGTGGTTTGGACAAGAAGTTGTGTAAGTTCACAAACCTCATGTCGACCCCTGTTCACTAGTCTGGGTATATTGACATTGACTTCTTAATATATATATATTCTTTATTGTCATTTCTTGTTAACAATATTAGCTTATTCCCAACAATAAGCAGCTTTCACTCAGTTAGTACTTGGCAGAAATCAAACCTGCATTAGGATCAGACTTTTAAACTCTTGTGCAGTAAGGTGTGCAGTATACTGCTGCATCCAGTTTCAATAAGCTACCACTCAAATTAAAAAATCTTAGCAGTAAACCACATGCTTTCAAATCAAACTGAAGAGTTTCCTCATGGGTCACTCCTTCTATTCTGCCGAGGAGTTCCTTGAAAATTAAGTTGATTTTTGTTAAACTGTTGATTGTATTTACTCAAACTCATGGATTGACTTTTTTCGGCTTCATAAACATTTTATTTTTATCTTTTATTACTTTTATGTTGTAATTTTATGTACTGACACTTCCATGACCTTGGAGATTTGCTCCTCAGTTTGGTCTTATGGAACTTGACGTGTAAGGAAAATAAAATAAATAAAACTATCCATGTCACAGAGCTAGAATCATGCTACAGTCATTTGAGAAGGATTATAGTGAACTCATGTTGATGTCTCAGTGACAAAATTTGCCTGATGTAAATCCTGTGGAACCCGTATGGGTCACCATCAGGCACCATCCTCTCATACACCAATCAGTGGCCTGTTATTTACATGGATTAAATGACCTGTGCATAGACATATAATGTCAAATACCTCCACAAACCTACCAACAAACTGTTGGCTCCCTGATATGTAGAATCAATGATATATTTCATTCCAAAGATGGACAAACAAGGTATTAAGCACGTGGTCATAACGCTTTGGCATATCAGTGTATGGTGTAATGAGACTTAAAAAAGTGTAATTTTTTTTAGTTTTCATATTCTTAATTATGGGGATTCAGTTATGTCTGTTATGCAGACAACCGCAATTTTGAAATGCTCAAACATGATTCATCACTTTTGTGCCAGCACCTGTGGGTATTTTTATTCACTTCTTATTTTCTATCATGAATTATCCCACAAGACCCTCTTTGCATTTTTGTATATTGGTAGTTTTTCACCTGAAACGTTATTTTTATATTATCTGTTCTCATCTGCAAACATATCCATTGTAGAAACCCACTGAGAACCATTATATATATATATTTCAAGAACACTACACCAGTAAGTTACACTTGAACTTCACAGATCACAATGCCTATTTTGCTGCTGTGCATCTGGAATGGTTCAACAGAGTCCATACAACTCACTGATAAAGACATAAAAATCCAGAGGATTGATGTAAGATGATCTTGGTCAAGGTATGGACCCTGCTTGATCTGCTTGTCTTTGTCTATATTGACATGTTAGATGTCATTTTACATCAACAGCAATCTGTGCCAGTGCCCTATACTGAATGCACAACTTTCCCTGACAATGGCCCAAAGGCGAAATTAGAGCCCAATTAGATGAAGACTTAATTACCAAGTGTACATTTCAAATACATTTCTACTAACTGGGACACTATTTTGTACTAAGACAGCGGCATCTTATGGGAGACACTCATCATTATCTCCAAAACAGAGTTTTCAAAGACCCCTGTATACTGGGACATTTTTCTTCTATTACAATGTACCTTCACCAGTGTCAGTTATTCTATTTACTATGTTACATCCTGTATTTAGTTGACATACATGAAATAAGAATGGTTATGATATTGAAGTGAAATAGCTTAAATTACCCAAAATGATTTGATGAATGAGGGACACATTTTACAAACAAAACCCTACAACAGAGAAAGACAAGGAAGCCAACCATATTCAAATATACAGTAAATCAAAATTTTTGTTGCTGTCTGTCTGTGTATAGTGTATAAGAGAGTATTAAGAAACTAGCAACTAGAAGGAGAGAGAGAATTTGTGCACAACACATACATCAATTAAGCACATGCAGAGAAAAAATATACAGTGTACAAACTGTGTTTTGATTGTAATGTTTCTGCTATGGTTTATTCTTTCCCTATATTTTATTTATCTTCAAATATGCAACAGATTGGTAGATCTATACTTCTGGAGGTAAAAGCCAAAAGAATTAAGAAGTTGAATTAACATAGTTGTCTGAGTAAAAATGCTAATATCAAAATAGGTGCAATTAGTTTCTAATATGCTTTTGTGTAAATCTAAATTTGTAAAATCATTAAGCAAAACATCCAAAGATAAGTAAATATAACAGAAATATGCCGCTATGCTATATCATGTTGTAATGTAGTGAACTGTGTATGGTTCTGTAAAGAGATAAATGTATAAACTGATACAGTCAGCAGAAATTCTGAAACATTCTATGTGGTTATTGCATGTTATCATTGGTCAGTAATACAAATATAGTAACTAATATTTCAGTATCTGTAATAGATCATGTAATTAAAAGCATAGATACTGATTTCCTTGCTAAAAATGTGCTCAAGGGAGATGCTGTCAAATTTCTAGACTCAAATGGTTTACATAACAATGTCATTAAGTCAGATAGAGCAGCACACAGTTGAAGCACAGCTTTGAACATGATAATACGAAATAAGACAACATGCAATTGTATGAGCTGGATTTAGTACCACCTTTGCACAAATGTTAAAGGGTAATATTAATACTGGTGTACTACAGGAGACCTTAGAAAAAATGTGTTAGAAGTTCATCAGAGAAGAAGATATTAACTATTTTAATAGCACACTACGTGGAGAAAATGAACAAATTTTTGTGAGGTCATACACGTTAATGTATGTACCTAGTGTAAGCTCTAAAATCAGTACTTAGTAATACCAGTTGAATTACAGTGTGGATACAAACCTCCTACCAGAAAAAGAGATTTCTACACAAAACATATAGCAGTGACTTCATAAATAACCCATCAAACAAAATAAATTTTATACAAAATTTATAGGAAAAAGTAAAATGGTGAAAACTGTAAGACCTGTGCAATAATCACCACACACCAAAAATCAAATAATACTGCCACAGTGTTAGTTCAGTTTCATTACTTCTTAACTGAGAGAAAATCTGCCAAATAGTTTTTATTGTAAAATGTATTCCTGTCAGATACAAATTCCAGGATAACGTTTACTAGCAATGGGACCAGAGATGGGGTTGGCAGAGCAATAAAAGGTCATATTAAGCCAGAATTGACGGTACTTCTGTGATAATCACCTGTGAAATCATTATAACTTAATTTTTGTTCATTGTTCTTAAGCTATGTTAATTTCAGGAGTGCCAGAGCCAAACATAGTTAATTTTGAGAATAATGACATAGGTTTTAAAAAGTATGCCTTGAAAACTACAGTTCATGATTATCTTGATTTCTATTCTACTGTAATTTTAAAAGTTTTAAAGTTTTAGCCAAGCATGTTTGGGCATCCACTCTGCTTTTAGTGGCTGCATTTGATTTATGGCTAGGTTGATGTTTATAATGATGTAAATGCTTTTTATAACTCTGTTGCTTTCTGTCTGTTATAGTAATTCATTATTTGCTTTCCTGTCCAGTTATATTACCACTGTATAGGTCCAATTGACTGGCTATGCCAAGATTAGTGAACCAGAAGTATGCCTAATTCAGTACTTTGGAACAAGACTGATTAATTAATACAGATAGTTAAAGTATACTTATTGTTTAATACTCTCACTGATATTTTGATGTAAAGGTCATTAATCAATTCTGATAGCTGAACATTGTACTTATTATTAATTTCATGGCTGTTTCTTTTACTTTTAAACTGAGTAAATGTTCCTTATGATGAAACATGAAAATATGTTTGCAAATAAATTTTACATTTATCGTTTAGTAGAAGAATAAGTTAGAAAAAACTTTGTGCTAATATCATTTTTAAAATTCCAACTCCCCCCCACCCCTTTGCTGTCCTCTGCCACCAACCAATACTGTATGCTCCAATCCCACAACATATAATACCATAGTGTAACACAGAGAGATGAAAAGAAAAATATATGTTTTGAAAATTATGGGTATGGAAGTATATTTCGGGCTCTCATTAAGTATCATGTTGTACTTACTTTCTTCAAAATATTTTCAACATGTGGGTCTCATTTAATACCACCCTGTTGCCAAATAGCCTACCCAGAAATTTTGTGCTGATTAATTTCATCACACACATATATATATATATATATATATATATATATATATATATATATATATATATATACGAGGGCAGTTCAGAAAGTAACCTGTTCAGAAAGTAACCTCCGATTGGTCACAGTGCGGGTTGTGGGGGGAGTAGCGACGCCATCTGTGCGTTCACGCACTCAACAGGTCAGTCGGCATCAAGCCGTGGTCGAGTGAACGTCGTACCTGCGCTAGTTTAGTTTTTGTGGCAGTTTGAAATGTGTGCTGCAATAGAAAACCCCGCCAAATGTGAAGTGCGTGCTGTCATAAGGTTTTTTACAGCCAAAGGATATTCTGCAGCAGCTATTCATCGTGAGCTTTGTGCCGCGTATGGACCAAGAGTTATGAGTGAAGGAGTTGTCCGTGAATGGGTACGTTTATTTAAAAGTGGACGAGAAAACGTTCATGATGAAGAGAGGAGTGGTAGACCATCATTGGTGACTGACGAACACGTTCAGACAGTTGATGCAAAAGTTCATGAAAATCGACGTTTCTCAATGTCGGAGTTGTCTACTGATTTTCCACAGATTTCTAAGACTCTCTTGTACGAGATAGTGACAGCAAGATTGGGTTACCGTAAGTTCTGTGCACAATGGGTGCCCAAAATTCTTACCGACCACCACAAAACTCAAAGAATGGCCTCTGCATTAGACTTTCTGTCACGTTATGAGGACGAAGGAGAACCATTGTTAAACAGAATCGTGACCGGTGACGAAACCTGGATTAAGTACGTGAACCCTGAGACAAAAGAACAATCAAAGATGTGGGCACATTCAAATTCGCCTACCAAACCAAGAAAAGCCTCGCAAGATTTTTCTGCCAGAAAACTGATGGCAACGGTGTTTTGGGATGCCAAAGGGGTGTTGTTGGTTGAATTCATGGAACGTGGTACGACCATTAATCAAGACGTGTACTGTGAAACAATAAAAAAGTTACGACGGGCTATACAGAACAAACGCCGTGGTATGCTGACTTCCGGTATCGTTTTTTTGCACGATAACGCCCGTCCTCACTCTGCTCGCAGAACAACGGCCCTTCTTGAGACCTTCAAGTGGGACGGTATCAACCATCCACCTTACAGCCCAGACCTCTTCATGCATTTGAAGAAATGGCTCGGGTCACAGCGGTTTGATGACGACGAAGAGCTCAAAGATGCGGTCACAGGCTGGCTCCAGGCACAAGCGGGTGATTTTTATGCAGAAGGAATTTCAAAGCTTGTGAAGAGATACGATAAGTGCCTCAATCACTATGGAGACTGTGTAGAAAAATAGTGCAAAGATGTAGTTGTAAGATGTATATATTAAAATATTTTTATTTAATTTGGTGTATTTTTTAAAATCAACTGGAGGTTACTTTCTGAACGGCCCTCGTATATATATATACATATAGTTATGTGATGAAATTAATCAGCACAAAATTTCTGGGTAGGCTATTTGGCAACAGGGTGGTATTAAATGAGACCCACATGTTGAAAATATTTTGAAGAAAGTATATATAAAAAATAGAGGGAAACATTCCACGTGGGAAAAGTATATCTAAAAACAAAGATTATGTGACTTACCAAACAAAAGTGCTGGCAGGTCGATAGACACACAAACAAACACAAACATACACACAAAATTCAAGCTTTCGCAACCAATGGTTGCTTCATCAGGAAAGAGGGAAGGAGAGGGAAAGACGAAAGGATGTGGGTTTTAAGGGAGAGGGTAAGGAGTCATTCCAATCCCGGGAGCGGTAAGACTTACCTTAGGGGGAAAAAAGGGCAGGTATACACTCGCACAAACACACACACATATCCATCCGCACATACACAGACACAAGCAGACATTTGTAAAGGCAAAGAGTTTGGGCAGAGATGTCAGTCGAGGTGGAAGTACAGAGGCAATTGAAAGACAGGTGAGGTATGAGTGGCGGCAAATTGAAATTAGAAATTAGCGGAGATTGAGGCCAGGCAGTGCATCCCACAACTACCCTCCCGACCTGGTACAGAAGCAAATAACCAGAGCCACTTCCTCATCTCCTCAAACCCAGAACCTCCCACAGAAGAACCCCAAAAGTTCCCCACTTGTGACAGGATACTTTCCAGAACTGGATCAGACTCTGAATGTGGCTCTCCAGCTGGGATACGACTTCCTCAAATCCTGCCCTGAAATGAGATCCATCCTTCATGAAATCCTCCCCACTCCACCAAGAGTGTCTTTCCATCGTCCACCTAACCTTCGTAACCTCTTAGTTCATCCCTATGAAATCCCCAAACCACCTTCCCTACCCTCTGGCTCCTACCCTTGTAACCGCCCCCAGTGTAAAACCTGTCCCATGCACCCTCCCACCACCACCTACTCCAGTCCTGTAACCCAGAAGGTGTACACGATTAAAGGCAGAGCCATGTGTGAAAGCACCCACGTGATTTACCAACTGACCTGCCTACACTGTGAAGCTTTATATGTGGGAATGACCAACAACAAACTGTCCATTCGCATGAATGGACACAGGCAGACAGTGTTCGTTGGTAATGAGGATCACCCTGTGGCTAAACATGCCTTGGTGCACAGCCAGCACATCTTGGCACAGTGTTACACAGACCGGGTTATCTGGATACTTCCCACTAACACCAACCTGTCAGAACTCCGGAGATGGGAACTTGCCCTTCAGTATATCCTCTCTTCTCGTTATCTGCCAGGCCTCAATCTCTGCTAACTTCTAATTTCAATTTGCCACCGCTCATACCTCACCTGTCTTTCAACATCATCTTTGCCTCTGTACTTCCGCCTCGACTGACATCTCTGCCCAAACTCCTTGCCTTTACAAATGTCTGCTTGTGTCTGTGTATGTGCAGATGGATATGTGTGTGTGTGCGAGTGTATACCTGCCCTTTTCCCTCCCTAAGGTAAGTCTTTCCGCTCCCGGGATTGGAATGACTGCTTACCCTCTCCCTTAAAACCCACATATTTTCGTCTTTCCCTCTCCTTCCCTCTTTCCTGACGAAACAACTGTTGGTTGCGAAAGCTTGAATTTTTTGTGTATGTTTGTGTTTGTTTGTGTGTCTATCGACCTGCCAGCACTAAACAAAGATGATGTGATTTACCGAACGAAAGCGCTGGCAGGTCGATAGACACACAAACAAACACAAACATACACACAAAATTCTAGCTTTCGCAACAAATGGTTGCTTCATCAGGAAAGAGGGAAGGAGAGGGAAAGACGAAAGGAAGTGGGTTTTAAGGGAGAGGGTAAGGAGTCATTCCAATCACGGGAGTGGAAAGACTTACCTTAGGGGGAAAGAAGGACGGGTATACACTCGCACACAATCCACACATATACAGACACAAGCAGACATATTTAAAGACCTATATATATATATATATATATATATATATATATATATATATATATATATATATATATATATAATTTTCTTTTACATCTGTGGATAGTTTCACTCTGTAATAAAACTACACTACAATACAGATCCTAGCAACTCATCCTGTTTACTGATGTGGTAGCTTCAAAAATATTTAATCAATTTGGCATTTTTCAAAATTTGTATTCATGTCCGCCTTGAGGTTGTCTGTGAACAGTCTTGAATGCATCCTGAGCTGCCCAAGGTGTATCACAATGGTATAGTCCACTATGTAACTTATGGAGCACTCTACTTATAAAGAAAGGAATGGCAGTTATAGTTATTCATATTTTCTGAAACCATCTTGTGCTCTGAAAATCTGCTGTTCTTTCTATAGGAAATTGGAAAACCTCATTCAGAAAATATTATCCAGTATTTTTAGATAACCAGATAATAATCTAGTGTGCGTCTCATATGCTACACCTGCTGACTAGTTATTTTTAAATTGTGGCATGAAATTTATGTGTTTAAATCAATTAGGAAAGGTATTAGTTGACAGTAAATAGTTGAAAAATGTAGCAGGGCAAGCTGGGCATCAGATATTGGCAAATAAAGGTTCACTAGTCTTTCAATGCTTGTTGTTTAAACTGACTAAGAAAAAGCCATGTAGTCACAGCACTAATATAGCCTGATACTGGTATCATGTTCAAGACATTTTCACAGAATGACCATCAGTTTTCTGTATGACTTCCAATTGTGCAGTAGTGCTGCTCAATCCACTAATGAGCTACTGTTTAATGTAAATGGTATCGCTTTCGTGTTAATACACATCATTAAATGGAATGTTGCATTAGATTAATTTGGAAATGCTCTGTTGAGCCACACATAAAAATTAATGCTCCCAGAAGTGTTAAGAACATAAGTGTCAGGATAGTGACTATTACAAAGCAGGATTAAATCCTTATATGGCCAGAATTTTGTTTCAGAAGTGGCAGAAATAAAGGAGCAGCAAGAATGAAATTTATAAAAGTTGCTGCTGAGGCATCAGAAATAAACACCCTTGTGAAACATATTGTTAGATCAATCCAACTTCATAGATAATGATTACCATTAAATACTCTTCACTTATCCAAAGGCATTAGGAGTGAAAGCAGTGGTTCTGATCATATCTAGGAGAATGAGTGTAAGTGCAAAAACACTACAGCCCTAAAAAAGTAGGTGTTTGATGGAAAATAACAAGAGATAAAAGGAGCAACAAATGACCTGATCATGTGAGTATATTGTGGCCAACAGATCTCTTAAAAACATCAACAACTTCCAAGTTAAAATTATACACAGAGAAACAAATTACAACAAAAATGTGGATGCTCAATAGTGTGACAAAATACAGCACTAGAGGTAATTTGTAAATTGTAAAAATATAACACATGAAATTGTATATCAACTAAAATAAACAAATTTTTTGAAATGTAATGCACTTATATGGATAAAAAATGTACTGTCCAACTGGCAGTATGAGGAAACTCACATAAAAAGTTATGGAAACATGGCAGCTTTTGGAGTCAGTGGTTGCCCCCTCCATTGAAGAGTTGAACAGAAAGAAAGAGCGATGAGGGAAAAAGGCTGGCAAGGCATAGGAAATGGGAAGAATTACAGAAAAGTCCCCTAGGTAAATGGAGACCCACTGAATGGGATGAGAAGGAAAGACTCTTTCTATGGGAAACATTCCTCCCTTCTCATCCCATTAGGTGGGTCTCCCCTGAACCAGAGTTGTAGGTGACGTATCCATAACTTTCCCCAGTTTTTAAGCTTCACCAGTGCATTTCCTTCATCCTTCTTCCTTTCCCTTCACTCCTTCATCCAGATGGAGCAGCCACTGGCACTGGAAGCTTACACATTTTGATAACTTTTACATGTGTTTTCTCCTGCTGCTGGTTAATCTATCTAGTTATATGTTCAACCTATGATATTGGACATGTAGGCAGTTAATACAATAAACTTTGAGTTATAAGGAAAGATGACACCATTAAATTAAACAAAACTTTTAATTTTATAAATATTGCATAAAAAGTATATTAATGATCACCTAAATTAAGATGAACACATGTTCCTACCAAAAAAGAGCAGATTATTGGAAAGTTATCCTTTAAGTGTTTAGTTAATTTCATGTAGCAGCTCATGTAACTTAAATTCATAACAATCCTTCTTAAAATCAGTTAGTGCTTATGGAATCATATTCGGGACTGAATGCATATGACATAAAAATATGTTTTAAGCTACAGGAAAGGCTATAAAAACAAATGAAATTAGTAATCAAGGTCATAGTAAGAAACAGTTTAGATAGTTAGGATAGTATTTAACAGTATGAGATAAGCATACATACTCAAGCACTCATTAAGACAATATTGCTACTTAATAAAGGAACAGATGTATCCTTATCTTCATACAAGGGACAGATACAATTTACACAGAAAATAGAAAATGATTGAGTTCTGTTTGGAACCATAGTATATCTTAAATTTACACAGATAATTAAACAAGTATGCAAATCAGATGCTATCATAGGAAATGTTAAAATACATCTTATAAATAATAGCTCTTATACAATAAAAGACAATCTGAGTAACCAAGAATAGAGTCTAAAAATGAAAAGCATAAGTAACTAGTGAAACACCCCTTTAGTTCCAGAATGAAGAGATAGATAATGGATCATCTGATAAGAGAAGTGCCCCTTATTATTGAATAATTATAGTATTAATTGTACCTAATTTTCCTGAACTCAGTGTTTATGCAGTCTACCCTTCCATTATTTGTTATACATAACAGTTAGAGCTTTAATTCTTAACCAGTACAAAGTAACAAATATAATTATAAAATTTAAGCTGAAGTTTGTATTTAAATTATTGACAAGACATCATTTTAAATCTCATCTTGCAAACAATTTTTTAATTCATTGTATGCATGTTGTCTGTTTGTAAGGCAATAAGTAATACAAAAATAAATTGAGAAATGGAGGATATTAATGCAAAATATATGTTCTCACCAAACGGTGAGAGTCAAAAAGTAGTGACTAAAAGAAAATGTCAGATATAATCTTAACATTCTATTGAACATATGTGAATTAATCATTTAACTGTGCACAATTTGTAAATCTCCATAAATTGGGAAGAAAGATAACATCAGATGTAAAAGAATTACATTTCAGAGACCATATATCTCCAAAAAAATTATCAAATGGCACCAACTATTAATTAAACCTATAAGCTGCAATGTGGTCTCAAATGGAAAATGTAGAAAAAGTTTCTTTTATTTCTCATCTAAGATCAAAAAGTTGCAGGTCCTCAAAACACCGGTATAATTTTAAGACATACAACTATCACTGAAGAATATGTTTACACCTACAGTAGTGATATCTACCGAGCTTGCAACACAAATATATCAAAGCTGTTTCAGATCTGCAGCAAAATATGGGGAAAAAATACAACTGGCAAACTGTCTACAGCTCAAAACAATAAAATAGCCATGTTTGAAAGTATTAATGACATACATATGAAAATTATGTGATTTAAATGTGACACCTATTTTATAAAAACATGTTCCTAATATACTGGAGCCATAGTGGCTTCGTCAAAAGCTAAATACCAAATCAGTGCCAGCACCATTACACATATTTAAACAATAGTATGTACAAGAGTCATCTTGTCAACAGCACTACTGTTCAAAGCAAACTGCCATACAGTAGCCATGAAATGTTTGTGTTGCAAGCACAGGATATGTCACTACTGTAGGCATACACATATTCTTGAATGATAGTTGTACACTGTAAAATTTTATAACATACAACTATCACTGAAGAATATGTTTACACCTACAGTAGCTCTTATACAATAAAAGACAATCTGAGTAACCAAAAATAGAGTTTAAAAATGAAAAGAATAAGTAACTAGTGAAACACCCCAGTAGTGATATCTACCAAGCTTGCAACACAAATATATCATGGCTGCTGTACAGCAGTTTGTTTAGAAAAGAAGTGCTCCTGACAAGATGAGTCATGTGTATACAATTATTTATATATGTGTGATGGTGCTGGCACTGATTTTGTGTCTAGCTTTTGATGATGCAACTATGGCTCCAGTATATTAGGACATGTTTTTATACAACAGGTATGCCTCAACATATTTAAAGTGCATAATTTTCATATGAATGTTAGTAATACTTTTCATCATGGCCTATTTTATTGTTTTAAGTTGTAGACAACTTGATGGTTGTATTTTTTTCCCACATTTTGCTGCAGATCTGAAGATGGGCATTGCTGACTGAAACTGTAGTCGGAGGACCTACAACTTTGTGACCATAGACATAAAATAAAAAAAAATATTCTAATTAAACTTATTTAAGTGCATTAGCCATCATGATAAACAGCTTCTAAACTTTGATATCTTATGTACATCTTTTTGTAATGATACACAATAAATAGAATAAACAGTTTCATGTGGGGACAAAGTTATTAATTTGGCCATTGTGTCAGATGAAAGTATATCTCACCATGAGTTTTCCCTGGAAGTGAGCTGAAGTCACTTATGGGTAAACCATCAAGAGTCTTCTGGGAGCGTAACTGGGCTCGTGGAGATTGCTGGTCCATTAGCAAACCAGAGCTGCCAACGTCACTGTCAGCAATAGGGCTCAATGAGCCCATTAGTCCACCTGCACCAATCATAATACTCTAGTTAAACAACAACATTTCCATGCACTATGTTCTGATGGTATTTGTACAATAAATAATTAAAATCTGTCTGAAGTAATCTGCACATCTGGAAATTGATATAACCATAACACAAAATGTGTTCTTCAGTTTGAAATACTATGTTTTTCTGTGACTAGTCAAGGAACAAAGTCCAATGGAAGTTATTTGTGACTGAATGTGACTAAAAAATTTATGTTCATACTGATTCAAATTGAAAGAACAGTAATAGAAAGGATTATGTGGTGTTATGCACTTTTCAAAAGTACTGACTTTATTTCTTATAATTTGTTTTTCAGAAATTCAGTAGAGATGTTTTGCAAAAGATGAGATATAATGGCAGTAATTTGACTTTTCTGATCTTCTGTTCCTGTAAATAAGTGACATAACTGTATTTTTTTTATAAAATGTACAAGTTATTACAATTTTGTATTGCAGAGGAAGAAGAAAGAGGAATAAAGGAAGGGGCAGTTGCTGTGAAATGAATCTGTTAGTCTGATTTCTTGTGATTTGTGAGTTATTCTGAGAATAAATTACAATGCAATCATCACTGTAATGACCAAGATTAAATTTTTCTCCAATCTTCAAAGATTTATTTAACATTTTGATTCCACATGGAAGTAATAAATAAAATACAAAATATCCATGTAATCTGTCTGATACGAAAATTCTAAAAAGCATACGAAACAAGTACCTGACATAATTTATGTAGGCTGTAACAAAAATGATTATCTCCAGAGGTTGTGGAAGACTCAGAAATAAAATTTATGTAACGATACTTTCAGGATGAAATTAAAAAAAAAGAACAGTGAATTATTTTGTTGTGCACATTTTAGCACAGAATGTGTGAATTTATTAACAAATATGTATTTAAGTCAAAGAGTGTAGGAAATGTATTAAAATAAAGAAAAATATGTAACATGAAACTACAAGGAAATTAAACAGAATTGCATGAAACACTGTCTTTATGACACTTTAGCAAACAACTCATAATCTGATAAGGTTCTTCCAGTATAATATCTAAAATTATGCTGTGTATTGAGACAGGTCTTTTTGAAAGGCAGTATATACTAAATGGAATATAGTTTGCAATTAAATATGTACCACTGTTAAAACACTTACTTTGCATTATTTCAGTATAATTTTATATTTAGGGAATGTAATTATTTATGTGAGGATATTGTACATGGAAAAATGAAACCTCTTCTTAGCAAGAATGTATAAGAATTGGACAGAGAAGTTAAAAGAAATTCTATGGGTTAGATACATGTTTTGTAGGCTTCTATCAGGTACCACAAGCCAGCATAGAAACTGCATAACTTTTTTAAATAATATAACTGGAGCAGTTGGTACGCACTCTGTAATGAAGGCCACATTGCTGACGTAGTGGTACATGGAAAATATAAAATAGATTTATGTACTCTGAACTTCCTTCTGTATAACAAAATGGGTAAAATCACTGTCTAACTGAACTGTCAGCAGAGTGATATTAAGAAACTAAAAACAAAACTAACATATATGCTGAGAAATATATAAATGTTCATTTAAAATGTATAATAAATATTAAACGTGTGTGTGAAAGCACTGTGAAGTACATGAATACTATGTCACAACATTAAATACATATTTACACTTCTGTTACCTCAAATAAGTGGGCAGAACTCTTTCAGACACAGTGAAATGTAGACTACAGTTAGACTAAACACAGTAAAGAAACAAAATATTCAAATTTATTGTAATGTGTTGATTGTGATTAAATAATATTGAGATAGCCTGAAATTTTACCTCACGGAAAAGGAACATAATGAAATTGTGTTCTGGGTTCATATGGAAAGGATCTTGCCTGAAAGTATAGAAAAATATATGTATGTGCTTTGACATTGTTTGACTTGTATGTAAGAGATCATATATACAGTGAACCTTTATTTTTTCTAGTCTGTTATGTGTGTTCTCAAGACACAATTTTTTGTTACAAAATTTAATAACAACATGAATATTAATATACACAGGCAGTCACAACATTCAGTATTAATTAGCAATACATTTTAATATATTTTACTACATATAAGCTCTGGAGCTGTTTTGAAATTTTACAAAAAAGTGACAATTTTCCTCATTGCTTGCTTTAAACACCAATATAAATACATTCTGTAGACAATGATAAGAAGTTTTATACTGTTAGAACTATAGATATGTCATAGTAAGAAGGCAATGTAAATGTACTATTTCAATTTTTTATTCCATTCCTTAGTATCAGAAATGCATGCATGGTCAGTGCAAAGAGCCAAATGCATTTCAAATGTTGGAAAACAAGCTGTGGTGCACTTGCTTGAACATTAATAATGTTCCTCAGCACAACAAATGGTGGACTTGCAAAATACATTTGATAACTTGGTAACTGATCCACAGATACAGATCATGTCCAAGTGCATCAAAGGTATTTAACTGAGTTGAGTTACAACGAGGTGGAAAAGTGAAGAACTAAATATTTATCTATTGAAAAAATATTTCAGAGTGGAACAGGCTGCCAGGAGAAGTTTGCATACTCATAGAAAATAATCTTAAAATGTAATATGCACATAGTCAAAGAATGCTTGCTGTATGGGGTGTTATGTTACTGAAGCACAGCATATACAGGGTAATAAGAATGTGTGTGTGTGTGTGTGTGTGTGTGTGTGTGTGTGTGTGTGTGTGTGTGTGTGTGTGTGTATGTGTGTGTGTGTTTTATCTAACAATTTATAAGTAGCAGCACCAGCAAAGGTAAGTATTATTCATTGGATTGTCTTGGTCTTGGTGAACATGTTTTATAGTCTCCATTAATACTGAAATATAAAGTACCTTAACAGTTGAAAAATATAACACTGTTCTTGGAAGAATATTAAAAACCATGCTTATAGTAATGAAACCAAAATTTGAACAAACAAATTTTATGGTGTACAAACTAAAAATACAGAAAATGCTTAAAGTGTTACAAAATAAGATCCCAGAATATGTATCCTAAATACAAATAGAAATGTCAGAAAACTGTTGTATCAGTTAGTTGGCCTTACAGTGCAGCTATGTTCATTTGAAAGTAAAAGGATTTGTTTTTAGAACTATGTTTAAAATGATATAGATTTGCATTAACCAACTATATTATGTTCTCACATATGTGTACAAATTTCATTTTAAAAATTCTCAGCAGAACAAATAGAATTTTGTACAGGGATAAATTTCTGCAAGGGACTTAAGTAAATAACTCTACATGGCAATATGATATCCATGCATTTACTATAGCCTTCTAATGCATGTGTGAGATATTATGACATGCATATCTCAATTATCATAAGTAACTCTCTCCATGCTGTTTATGAAATATTAACCACTAAATTGCTTCCTGTGATTCAGACAAAAATTTCTAATATTTTTATAAAATACTGTAGTTACTATGATGTAAATAAGGAAGGATTCTGTTCCAGCAACATTGTCATTTTGAGATTTAGTGAAACTGATTAACAGTAATAGTGCAGTATTCATATTAAAATAGTCTTTTGAGATTGATAATTTCCACACATGCTTTCAAACACATGATAAATGCAACTCTCTCTCTCTCTCTCTCTCTCTCTCTCTCTCTCTCTCTCTCTCTCTCTCTATCTCTCTCTCTCTCTCTCTCTCTCTCTCTCTCTCTGTCACACACACACACACACACACACACACACACACACACACACACACACACACACCTGCATACACACACACACTAATCAGTCTTGAATTCTTGTAAATATGGATGTAATCACACGAGGTTACAGAGGGTCAGAGGGAAGGGGTCATTAGTGAGGCTCAAGAATGCCCCAAAAAGCAAAATCATTGTAATAACAACTTATGAGAAGAAATTACTGGGATTATATTGAAATATTACACGTATATGTGTAGTTACTGTTATTAACATCCTAAAGTCTGCATTGTTTTAAATGTGGGTGTGGATGGCGGAGAGAGAGAAGAAAATACTGTAAACCCCCTATCTGGAACCATACCATGGAGCCGTGTCTGAAAAGTGTCTGTGTGACATGAGGAATATTTGTTGTGTACATATAACTATAGTACTTAGAAAACAAAACTAGGCATGCATCATTTCATGAAATACAACATATTTTCCAAGAATCTGTTGTTTGTATCATCTCATCAGTAGTTAGTGGTTTCATTACTACATCTGTAAATTTAGTAATGAGCCATGCTGTTATCACAACAAAGTACATTTTTACACACCTGAAACTTACTGCAATGACAGCAGTGGCCAGAAATATATAATCTTCATCACTTTCTATTATTACTATTGTAATGAAAATTAAAGTTGTTGTAAATGTATATGTATATTTCACAGTGGTTTATGAATGTGATGACACGAAAAATTAAACCATTAACATATATAGTTACATATTATCACTTTTGTTTGAAACTACTGACTTATTTAAATGCAGACTGAATATAGCGTTGATGTAAGCCTCTAAATTTCATATGTACTTGATATCTCTGGTTCTTTGTGTTCTAACAAAAATACTTGCATTTTGTTTTTAATATTCAGCTTATGGAAACCTGTAACTGTAATATAGCATAAGAGCTCAAAATATAGTTCTCATTCACTAAAAGTATTTTTTTATGATTTTCATGGAAGAGATGTCATTAAAAATACTTTTGGGATGGAAATCTACTTCCTTTTTTTTCGTGCTAGAAATATACTAAATTTTGTTACAGATAATAATTCTGCTTTCCACACTTATGAAAGAAACGTGGAAGCCTTATTAAAACAATTTTTTAGATTTTTCAGATGTTACTGGAACTATTTATATCCTGTTATGGAAGTATTGCTCAATGAATATTGCTGTATCAGACTGTAAAGATTGAAAGGCACTTGAAGAAGTACATGCAGGAAACTTTGTTACTATTAAAATTTTGTATTTCAAAGGAGTGATGTTATACAATGAAAGCATATTATGAGGTAATGTATTGCAGAAATTTGTCAAACACGTAACATCAACTCTCTTTCCATCAACAGCAAAAAAAGGGCAATTGAACCTAAAATTTATTTCCTGTGGACATAGGTACAGTAAAGTTCAATTTTCCTCTTATGTCCACTAGCTCACACTGTGCTGAATATGTTAACTAGTGGTTGTCCAGTCAAAAGCAACAGGTAGGTGTCAGTCCCAGTTTTAATGAACACTGTTTCATTAATTTGGCACGTTAACAATTGCAAACATGTCAAATTAACATTTTTTACAAAAATCATTACAGATGAGAAGTGGTGTTTTGGTATCAACCACTAACAAACCGAAAACTGAGCCACTAAAATACTGCTTCATAACTATGAATAATAGAAGCCAGACAAGTAAGAACCAATCTAAAAACATTGTTATTTGGTTTTTTGTCATGAAGAAGACAGGCAGCCATGAATTTGTTTTGTAGGGTACCCCAATTATCTAGATTTACAATTTTTAAGAACTGAAATGAATGAATGAGCAATGAAGAAAAACTGGTCTCTATTGTAATTACAGAATTGGTTTTCCCACCGTAGCATTAGTTGTGTATGTTAGATAGTTTTTGAACAAATACAAAATGACAATCATTTTTATATCCTCCCTAATGACCACATCTGTCCCTCTGTAGCTTTTACCTATTTATTAGAATAAATGAGGACCTATAACAGAAGAATTTTAAGGACATGAAATAGGTGGCAAAAGAATCACTGAATATGAAAATCAGCATCTGTAAGAACAAGCACTCTAATATAACTGAAGCTTATGCATGGACAGAGGTTAGCTGAATTATTCCAAACAGCATGTAGTACAGACATCTGCCAAGAGAACCTATCAGTGTTGCCAATCTGTTAAAAGAAAAGGTCTTCTGTTTCCATTTACTTAACTTCATTATGTAGCTGAGCACACATAAAGATACTACATGTTATTTTAGTGACTGTTCTGTTATTAAATATTAGAAAAGACTGCAGGCTTCATATAAGTTTTCTTTGCAACAAAATCATAATTTTAATCAAAATAACATAAATTATGTATGTAACTTTTGAATTACCCTTTCATTCCTTCCTTTTTGAAAATGCACAAAGTCTTTTGCTAATCATGTTTTAACTAATGAACACCACAACTTTAAACTACAGCCTGAGCCACATCAATGATTGAGCCAACATTTTAACACTGAGTTTGACAACCATGACCTCATATCAATCATGGATAAAATCTAACGAATACCACATCTCAGTTCTAGTAAGAGATCTTTTTTAAAATTATAATCACACAATAAAATCCAATTACAGAAGTACCACCATTGGTATAGAGTACACAGAGAATATGGCACGACTTTTATAGCTAGTAGAATTTATGAGACAGGTAATACCAAGTGAGATTGAATAAAGTTTCTATTTAAAAGAACAATTGGATAAAAAAAAGTTTCCCTGTAGACAATAACTGGAGGCACGTTACATTTTAGAGATTTTGAAGAATATTTAAGTTCATGATCATCTTGGGACAGACTGAAGTAAATCTCTCTAAAAGCTGGCCGTGGTGGTCTAGCGGTTCTAGGCGCTCAGTCCAGAACCACGCGACTGCTACGGTCGTAGGTTTGAATCCTGCCTCGGGCATGGATGTCTGTGATGTCCTTAGGTTTGTTAGGTTTAAGTAGTTCTAAGTTCTAGGGGACTGATGACCACAGATGTTAAGTCCCATAGTGCTCAGAGCCTTTTTTTTCTCTCTCTAAATCCAAGCTTCCAAAATAACTCTTATACCCCCAAAATTTTTGGATAATCACTGAGAAATTATAGTCTTTCCTGTCACAAATAATATAAAACTATGTGCTTTCCTCTATTCAGCTTTTTTTCTATTTTTGTTTTGTAATTATTTCTTAAAGTTCCTTGTTTGTTTACAACATAAAAGCGACAATAGCACTTTTAAAAATAATTTGTTTTAATATTCTTTCTATAAAAAAATGTGTAGTGCATCACTATATGCTCTGAATGAACTCTGAGAGGGAATACTTAACAGTATCCAGGAAGCACCAAAACTGCTCTTTCAGTTTCACTGAGATATCAACAAAACACTGTAACATTATTTGACAGACATATTCTCAGTATTTTATGTATTCTTTTTTGTGTAAGTTGCCCCTGTACGCAAAATTCTGTAAAGTGTGGAGACACATTGGGGAGAGTGTTGTACATGGAGGATAGCATGCCTCAGGACACATTATGTTGTGAGACTGATATAAGCAGTTTCCACCATTTTCACAAGGATTTGTTGTTGATAGACATAAGGTTGCACTTTGTGCAGCATTTGTAAACATTTCGAGTTCAGAATATTTAAATGCTGTATAATATGTTAAGGCTATTAGGAATATATTGTTAACTCTTCAGTTACGGAATTTTATGGCAAGTAAAATACTATATATTTAAAAAAACAATTATACAACTTGTGGATGGTTAAGCCATACTGTGTCAGCTGTACACCTTGGAACAGAATAATGTCTTTTACAAAGGAACATGTAATATTTGTAAATCAACCAAGTTTTGTTATTGCCTTGAAAAGTGAAAACAGAAATTTGTGCTAGTACCCAACAGCTTCAATTTCAAAGTGTATTTTTCTTGTAACTGGTTTTTCATAATACTTCTGCTTTCTTTTATTTCACTTACTGGTTATTGATGTGTAGTAGAGTGATGAAACAAGCAGATGACTAAATGCAATATTGACAAGATTTTCTCCATTTCAATGCTTTTAAATTTCAATAAAATATTTGCTCCTAGCACTGGTAAAAGATTATTAACCTTGGAACATGTTTTCACATTTGGAAAAAAATTAGTTTTTCACATTAATTTTTGTAATTAGAGATAAAGATTGCTGCACATTTAAAGTGAATGCTATCATTTAAAAATTGAACAAGAATATATATTAAACTTCTATTACTGGCAAAGACTGTAAACTATTCTATGATACAACACTCTCCCTTACTAATGTATAGCTAGCACAATAAGTTGAAGTCAATTAAGTCCTGTAAAATAACAATCATTCTTGCGAATGTCAAAAATATAAAATAATTATAAAATTGGACAATACTGTAGTTCATGCTTCGTAAACCTACACTACAGTTGACAATTATACCATCTCATAGTTCTGTCAGTTTCACATTTATTTTGAAGGGCAGTAACCATATGTTGACAGACAGTGATTTCAATCATTTAATATGAGTACTTACTAAGTCTTCTTGTTTGATATACAAAGTAGATTATTTAAATTGATATTCCTTACCCCATATAAGCTACATCATTGTGTACTTTCAACCATCCCTCCTGAAAGTAATATTTTATCAATCACCACTATGTCTGTGTTGTTTAAGAACAGTGCATTTTTGGCTGTATTGATTATGTGTATGTTCATACTGTCTGATTTGATGCTATTCTGTCTGTTCATTATTTTGAAATGCTCTACTTTTTATTCAGTGATTACTGTCTTTATAACCAAAGCAGCTTCAGATGATACTAACATCTATCATTTTTAAACTCTAGTGGTTGTGTCCCTGAGATACACCATCAGTCTAAAGGGTTCTGAGACTGAGTTTCTTCTTGGCACACAAGCAATGCTAGCACAGTAACTGTGGTGGAGGTATGATCTGACAATTGTAAACAACAGATGTGTGTTGACTAGTCAGTTGTGAGCAGGCACTGTTAAGTAGTGGATGTATGACTGTAGTATGTAAATGTTGTTGAGTCACATATCTCAGTGGAACAACATTTCTAAAACAAAGTGTTCAAGACATATTCCAGAATGTTTATAATAAGAGAAAAGTGTGTGCAATGTTTTTCCTGTACACCTTGACTCCAAATCAAAACAAAAGCTGTGGACTCCTTCCATGACTTCGTAGAAATGCGAAATATGGACCATTCTTGTTTTTAAAAAATCATCTTTGCTGATGAGACTTGGTGTTATCAATACTAACCTACCACAAAATTACAGAGTGCAGAAATTTACATGAAGGGTCAATACTTTGATGACATAACTGACATTCAGGCCAGTGTGATGCATGAGTTGAACAATATCCCAAAGAAGGACTTTCCTGACAGTTTCATATCAAAGTTAATTTGAATGCTCTGTGCATTGTACTCAAGTGGGGGAGACTATGCACAACATCTGGAGCATAAAAACTGCCATCTTTTATTTATTTTTTATTAATCCAGTCTCAAAATTTTTTGAACTGACAGGGTATACACATACTGAACTTCAGAGAAAGACATTGTTTTTAGTTTCTGCAACGCTGTCTACTTTTAATATTATTAGATTCCATACTTGATAATTAATACACACACACACAGCCTACAGGGTCATTTACTTCAAACAAATGACCAATTTAAGAAATTAAAAATTGTAAACATGTTAACACTCCTAAAAGTAGAGAGGATGATGTATGTAATCTTGCAGTAGTTCCTGTTTAAATGAAATTTTTGAGTGTTGTAGGGGATATTATTGTGTTACACATCGTGCATTACATTCAAATACTACTTACAGTCTGAGACTTCCACATTTTTTCTTACTTGCATGATTTGTTTCTTCTGGAGACATTATAACTAAAACTTTGTCACTGTTACTGAACACTGATCAGTACATAATCTACATGTGTATATCTCTTTCTTATCCTGTGTCAATGTTGTTGTGTGCAGAATGATCAAATACATGTACAACATATGTATAATACTCTCCCATATGTGCTGCTACCTTGTGAGTCTGAGAAACAAAAGTAAAGAAAACTGCATTATCATCTAGGAACTATCCAATTAATATTGCAGCTCACCCTCTATTCTTCAGCAAAGAATGTGTCAAGCTGGACAGACAGCAAAGAACCCACTCAATTCCCCATACCTTCAAAATAAAAGTTAGGCAGGCTGTTTCTTCTCACCATTTTTGTAAATTGACTTTCTCATGCTCTTAGTTTAGATTAAATAAGATATATTATTTCATCCATATACCCATAGTGGTGAGATCCTCAAAGATTTATATCATGTTATAAAATAATGATAGATAGACATATATTTACATTGATGTATCAGGACTACACTGCATGAAAGTACTGTAATGATGTAGAACTAAGTATTTTTGTTTATGTGATATTCCATCTAATTGTGTTTAATGCCCTGTTGATGTTGAGATTATTAGAGGATATTCCACCTGAATCAAGATGCAACATCTTTGCAGTCATTACATAAAAATGTTTTTGTATCTGTCTAAAGTTACAAATGTGACTGATCAGACATAAATAAAGAAAATTGAACTTTGTAAATTTACAAAAGAAATTTGGAAACATTTCTTATTTACCACACCTTTGTTATGTGGAGTGAAGTTTTGATAATTTCTGTTAGCTGCATGACAAGCAGAAATTTTAATTGCAAACAGGCTTCTGTTGTTACAACTGTATTATTCTTTAGTAAACTGTTAATCTAATTGGACAAAAAAAATTGTGGTCCATCGGGGAAATGATGCTACTATCTTGTAACACTATGACTAGCTCTGACAATGGCTACTGTCTGCTAAAGAACAGAGTCCCAAAAATTTTTTCAGGTAAGACATATCCAGCTGAAGACACTTGTTGATGATAAGATCCTGCAGAGTTACCAAAGTGCTGGAATATTGATCGTTACATTCCAAACAACCCCAGGCATTTATTATGGGATTAAGATCAGGTGATTTATTTTGCGTGTTGAAGTACAGGATGACTGAAAATCATTACTTCATGGAATAATTGACACACATGGTTGAAATGACTTGGGGTTTTACTGAAACCAGAGAGAGGTGCACAAAATGACCACCAAATAGCGCTTGAGATTATACAAAAGGAATAATTAGCACATCAATTCATTTTTAACAAAGATGATGTTCTTTATAACAAATACCGAACATGTTGACTGTCATTCATCAACAATAGATGCAGATGAAAACAGGTGTATCCATAACTCTACAGTTGCTGACTGCTGTCAAGTTTGTCAGATATTGTCTTTTAGAATCCATGATGATGCAGATGATTGTGGTGGACTTGTGACTTCATGTAACCCCACAAGCAAAAATCACATGGAGTGAGGTCTGTAAAACTAGGAGGCAGTGCATGATGAAAGTAGTGACTCAACACACAATCCTAATCAAGAAATGTACGCAAGAGATCTTCCACATTTGTAGCAATATGGGTTGAAGTGCCATTATGCATAAAAGTCATTCCTTCCAGCAGGTGTTTATCAACCAGGATAAGAACGATGCAATTTTATAACTTGTTGGCGTACCTTGAACCCATAAGACTGACAGTCTGAAAAGCAGCACCCCACATTTGCTTCAAGAAAAAGGGACCAATCATGACTGATATGGTAAATTCACATAACAACATGACTCTCCTCATACAACATGGTTTCCATGACATTTCTAGGATTTTCTGTAACCAAAATTCAGCAGTTGTGGGTGTTGACAGACCCTCAGAGTGTGAAATGGGCTTTTTAGCTTAACAACATGTTAGACAATCAATTGTAATCTTTTCCCATTTTTCGAAGTACTTGCACCATAAATGCTTTTTGTATCACAAATTCGGTGGTTTTCAGTTCGTGATGATAATGAATTTTGTATGAATATCACTGGATGGTACACTTTAGTGCTCCCCAAACTTTAGTGCACAAAATGCCAGTGCGACATGTGACTTCACAAGCACTGACTTCAGCATGCACAGATGAACCTGGTAAAGTCTCCATTTCATCTTGAACTTTTTGAGCAGCAGTAGCACTTGTGTCTGGTCACTGACTGTGAGACTGATCATCTAAACAACCTATGACTTCAAACTATGTAATCATTTTCTTCACAGCAACATTTATCACAGGTCCTTCACCCATTTGAATACCCATCTTATGGTGATAGGATCATAAAGCTGCAGTAGCAGAGTCTCCATTCTGAAAGTAAAGATTCTCTAACAGTGTCTTTCCTGGTAAAGTCAAGATGCCGTTATTGCTGATTCATCCGACTTCCTCTCTCACTACAACTCATTTTATACATAATGTGTCAGTGACATGTTTTTGTCCAGTGCCATTTGTTGGCCAATTTTTGTATAATTTTTTTGGTTCAATAACACCTTATATCATTTCAGGCATGTGTGTAACATTTTACCTCTCTATCTACATTATTCCACGAATTAGAGCATTTTCAAATGTTAATGGACTTTTGATTCAGTCCATACATTTCTATTATGCAACAGACAGACAAATTAAAAATCAGAAGTCAGATTCAGAAGTCAAGTGTTGTCATACTGCAGTACACCAAAATGTCTAGGAAAACAATAAACAGAGCTCTACCATTCAACCAGCATCCATAAAATGTAGCTGCTGCAATCAAAATGAGATCTAAGATTCTCAAAAAGATTTGGTGTCTGATGGGAAGCTAATGCTCATGTTTCCTGACCAATAGCATTACCCTATTATACTGTTTTGCCGAATACTGCTGTTCAGCCTGGCAATGTGAATAATTTGTTCATCATTCATTTGTAGACAAATTTCTTTGTATGAATGTCACTATTATACATGTATATGTATATTATTTATACCACCACTACTGTAGGATAAGAATGATGGGGAAAACAGGATATAGGCCTACATTATAAATTTATCATAGAGAGATATGTAAACAATATGTCAATGAATTACATAAGAGAAGGTCAAAGGAACAGAGAGAGCCTGACTGAAAAAAGAGAAATGAACCACAAGGCTTTTCTGATAATACATAATACAACAAGATTTTCAGATTACATGAAGTAATTTGCAAACTACATTCTTATTGGCCAACTTGACTATTTATTTTTAATAATTTTTATTGCTTGAACCCTTTAACTGAGTTAAAATTCTCTTTCAGCATATATACTTTAAGCCATGTTCTAAATTTACACAGTTATTTAATGTTTATTTTTATCTCTTTTGCAGTTTATTGCATAAGACTGACTCATGGTAAAAATATTACTTTGGGTCTTAAGTTAATTTTTTCTATTCAGCTACAAGCAACCACTCTATCTGGTTTGGGTATCATGTATAGAGTTATTTGATGCATACTGCTCAATGTTTTTCTATATAAGAACTGTAGTTTGAAATGTAAATTCACTTGGAACTATCAAACTACCCCACTTTGTAGACAGCCTGATGTAATGGGCCCTTTTGTAACACATGCTCATTATTCTGGTGGCCTGTTTTTGCAATTTGAACACATTTTCCATATTCTGAGGATTTACACCCCAGAATACTATGACATAACTGATGACAGATTGCATGTTTACGAAGCATTTTGTTCTTAGGTATGAGCTATTACACACTGTGGTTAATATTCATAGGGCAAATCATGTGCATTAATTCGTTTTTCAAAGTATTCTGATATGTTTATCCCATTTGAGTTGCTAATTAACATATATACATAAATATTTTGTGCTAGCGGAATGCTCTGTTGAATCATTGCATACTTTAAGAATTGTTGTATTAGGTTTTTTACTTATATGAAGTTCATGCTATTAGTCCTTTTTATATTAAGAGTTACCTTGTCATTTGTTGACAAGTTCCTAACAGGTGTAGATGCTATGTCAGTTTTACTCCTAACATTTCTGGTGTTCTATCTGTAATTACTATATTGCTGTCACCAGAAATAGCACTGCTTCACTTCATGTAACCCTAACTGGAAATTCATTAATGTAAATTAGTGTTGGGCATAGCACCTCCATTGAGGGACTCCAGCATTCAAAGAGAGTGGATCTGAGAACTGCTTCAGTATATATTCTGAACCACTTGAAATTTAGGAGGTCTCTATCCTCTGCACCCTGTCTGTTAGACTAGACATAAACCATACATTTACAAGCTCCCTAATTCACAGTGCTTAAGTTTACGTAGAAGTATTTCATGATCAACTGTATCAAATGCTTTACTGAGCTCTCAGAAAATATACACACCAAAAAAAGTTTTGCATCACCTTGAATCCAAGAGTTCTTGAACCTGTACAGAAAACTGGAATAGAGATCAATGTAAACACCAACATCCTCAACAGCGATTCAGTGTAGATCCCTCAGAGTGGTTGGTGGGTCACATCATCCATAAACAGCCCTTTTCAATCTATCCCAGTCATGTTTGGTAGGGTTCATGTCTGGAGAACATGCTGGCCACTCTAGTTGAGTGATGTCATTATCCTGAAGGAAGTCATTCACAAGATGTGCATGACGGCGGCGGGAATTGTTGTCCATGAAGAGGAATGCCTCGCCAATATGCTGCTGATATGGTTGCACTATCTGTCTGAGGATGGGATTCATGTATTGTACAGCCATTAAGGCACCTTCCATGACCACCAGTGGTGTATGTCGGTCCCACATAATGCCACCCCAAAACATTAGGGAATCTCTGCCTTGCTGCTCTCGCTGGACTGTGTGTCTAATGCATTCAGCCAGATTGGGTTGCCTCCAAACACATAACCAATAATTGTCTGGTTGAAGGCATATACAACACTCACTGGTGAAGAGAACATTATACCAATACTGAGCGGTCCACTCGGCATGTTGTTGGGCCATATGTACCATGCTGCATGGTGTCATGGTTGCAAAGATGGACCTCGCCATGGACGTCGGGAGTGAAGTTGTGCATCATGCAGCCTATTGCACACAGTTTGACTCATAACCTGACGTCTTGTTGCTGCACAAAAAGCATTATTCAACATGGTGGCATTGCTGTCAGGGTTCCTGAAGTGTTGGCAGAAGTGCCAACACCGTGTTGCTAAAGGAGGCCGAAATGCACGCTTTTAAGCTCACGCAGGTTGGCGTGAGGTCTGGAACAAGGTAAAGGAATTAATAGTAGCAAATAAAGTACGTAGTTGATGTAATACTTAACTTTAATCCATAATTGGAGAACATCGCTCTTGATGGTACATGTTTTATAATTTCAATATTAACTGGTAATGGCGCCTTGCTAGGTCATAGCAAATGACGTAGCTGAAGGCTATGCTAACTATTGTCTCGGCAAATGAGAGCTTAATTGTCAGTGAACCATTCCTAGCAACGTCGGCTGTACAACTGGGGCGAGTGCCAGGACGTCTCTCTAGACCTGCCGTGTGGTGGCGCTCGGTCTGCAATCACTGACAGTGGCGACACGCGGGTCCAACGTATACTAACGGGCTGCGGCCGATTTAAAGGCTACCACCTAGCAAGTGTGGTGTCTGGCGGTGACACCACAGTTGCTCTGAGTCATAATCCGTAGGTAGCAGTCATCCACTACAGTAGTAGCCCTTGAGCGGCCTGAGCAAGGCATGTCATTGACAGTTCCTCTCTCTCTGTATTTTCTCCATGTCCGAGAGGCCTGGACATTTCCCTTGTTCAGAGCCCTTGCTGGCACAAAGTAACAATGTGGATTCAATCAAACTGCAGTATTGACCATCTAGGCATGGCTGAACTACAGACAACACGAGCCATGTACCTCCTTCCTGGTGAAATGACCGGAACTGATTGGCTGTCGCACACCCTCCATATAATAGGTGCTGCTCATGCATGGTTGTTTACATCTTTGGGTGGGTTTATAGTGACATCTCGGAACAGTTAAAGGGACTATGTCTGTGATACATTATCCACAGTCAACGTCTGTCTTCAGGAGTTCTGGAAAACAAGGTGACGCAAAATTTTTTTGATGGGTGTACCTGTGACTTTTTCTCCTTCATCCAGGACTTTTAAAAATAATTTTGTAAATTTTCCTATGGCAGTTTCTCTTTGCAGACCTGAAATGAAATGTTTCTCTGCACACAACTTTGTACTTATTTAAATAATCCATAAGTATGTTTTTCATAATAGCGTCTATTATTTTTCAGATTGAAGACTATACTGAAACAAGTCTGTAATTTTCTATACTTTCATTATCACCTTTTTTGTTAATGTGAAGAACTTTTGAATACTTTGGATAACCAGGGAAGCAGCCAGGTGTGAATGATTCCTTTACAATGCCTGTTAGGGCCACCTTTATACTGATAATGCAGTATTTTAGTAGAAGCATTAGAACCTTGTCTAGACATGTGGACATTTTACTTTTAAATTTATGCTCAATTCCACTGGTTTACTCCCCAGTGTTTGGTAGCAGCAGCACTGTGTAAGGTGCATAGTTATTTGTATCTGTATGCTGTATCTACAGAATCTTTTCTTACAATTTGGTTGCTGTATTATGAAAGTAATTGTTTACAAAGATGGCCAAGTCCTTAGGGTTATGTATTAAGCAATCATTATTTCTGATATTTATGTTTATCTATTTTGGTGTTGTGCTTCCAGTTTCTTGTTTTACATTATTCCAAACTGTTTTATTTTTATTATTGATGTTCTATATCCTATATGATAATATTATTTTGAGTTCTTTTTTACATTCTGCAACAGTTTCCTGCATATCCCTTTGTATCTGAGAAAAACCTAAGAAAGCTTTTGATATAGAATACACCCTTCTGTAACTAAGCACTTCCATTTGTATCTTTCCAAATATTTGAGGCTCGATGATGATAAGCCACACACTGAGCACAATTGAGAGTTGTACACTTTTTGTATCTGCTAAAGGATGGCAAGTGATTGGCAAAGTTCTATTTTAAGAAACCAACGGAGGGCAGCACACAATCTATTATTAGGCATTGCACCAAGAGACAGTGCATCATTTTATGAAAACTGAATGTTATGAGAATGTATCCTCATGTATGGCATTGTGATAGACATGGATTATCAGCAAAATCCATATGATATTGCATCACCTTCAGTGGTAAGCATCAACAAAATACAGTAATATGGCTTGCCATATCACAACATGAGACTGTGGCTTAACATGACCATGCAGTACATGCAGTATTTTTAAATAATACTGATATTTAATGGAATCATGAACTGTGGGACAATTTCTAAGATATTGTTCTGGAGTCTGTTAACTGTAAATGATTTTTATACTTGTGATGGGCATCACTAGGTGCATTCTATAGGTGCTATTGTGGCTTGTCATTATAGAGCTTAGAAATCATTGTATTGTTCAGTATAGTTTCATAGGTTCATGGTATTAGTCATTTTTGCATTCTTGTTTTCTTCTGCAAGGAGGAAGACCTAACTCCTGTTGTTAGAGAGGTGGCCATCTCCCCCACTAAGGGAGGAATGCATTGATGGTGACACTGGCACCAAGTAAAAGGACTAAATGTAAATGCTGGCATAATGTGGTAAGTACTAAAACATAGCTATCAACTAGACTCAAGGAATATTTGAAAAACAATGATCATTTTACTTAAATAATAGTAATGATGCAGGATGATATTGTACCAATATTATTGTTAGTATCACAATTTGTCTCATAAACATGTTGTAACATGGACATCATTTTTATCTTTAAGGGTCAAGAGAACACAAGTGATGCAACTAAAAGGAAAGTAATTGCCAGAAAAATGGGACCTCCACATGCCTGCCATAGGAAATGCATGACAAGGATAGGAGATATGGTTTCCATAATATCTCATGGCTTCTTGTACTTAGGGAATTTTTTATGCACAAAGCAGTTTCATCTTTTTGTGTATCCCAACAGCACCTCCAATATGATCCTCCCTGAAGAAAATGAGCACTCTTCTTGAAAGATCAGTACTACATACTCCGTTAAGGTGTAAGGCAAAGTCATCAGAGTCAGTAACATGGTATTTCTCTCTTTTCATTGGCTACAAAAATCAAGAGGGAGAGTGGAGTACATTGTACAGTAAATTGTTAGTGGTGAAGAGTTTGTTAAGAAAGACCAAAGGGGTCACCATAAACATCATCATAAATATCCACCTGAAGTGATAGCAGGTGTTCATGAAAATATAAAAAGCGTACTCACTTACCATAGTCACTACAGCAGGCACAAGAATCCCTGAAAAGTTTATTTTCACTGTGAGATGACAATCAGTTCTTCATTCCAGGATCATTATTTACCATATTGTGAAGAACAAAGAATTGTCATTGTTTCACAGGATAGTTACAGACAGATTTTCTGCACATAATACAACATGGGCTTCAAGATGCCCCTTTCTGACACTTGTAAATTATGCAACTGAGATTAAATCCTGCAGTCTACCAGATGAACAAAAAAATGATGACATCCCAAAGAAGAAAAGAGAACTACATCATCAGAAAGCAGAAGGCATGCAGGCTACTATGACAGGAAATATCTCCAGAGCAAATACCAATTCCACTATTGTGGTCAACTCAGTTGAATTGCACCATGCCCTTCCTGTACCAAACTTATTGCTTGTCTAGCTTTTTACAAGAAAAAGTATGGATGTTCAATGTGGGTACACATGACTGAGGAACAGGCATCAGACTCATTTAAATGTGAACTAACAACATCACAAAATGTGGCAGTGGTGCAATATGAAAACATATACTAAAATCTCTCCAGAAAATCAGAAGTGCTTCCAAAAGAATATACTATTCAGATAACTGCACCAGAAAAAATTCCAAGAAATTAAACACAGATTTTTGGTTCCTGGTCACACATGACTCCCACCAGATGGAGCTCTGGACAATAGAAAATGGAGTGCCAAGTAGAGAAATCAGGATATCTCTGACATATTTTTTGTTTGAGTTCAGTAAAAGGATGACAGTAGTGGAGGCAGGCAGAAACATTTGTGCTATGTATAAGAATGATGACATTGGACAGAGCACAGCAAGAAAATGGTTTTCTTTTAGAAATACCAAAGGTATCAAGTGAGCCAAATTTTGTTGCCTATTGCGTGGGTTGATATTGTCAAGATAAGCAGAGAGGAAAAGAAGTTTGCTATGGCAGTTATGACAAAAGATGATTTTCTAGAGCTCAGTAAGGTGTCTTCTCAGCACATAACAAAGAGAAATATGGCAACAAATGGACATCCTATTAACTTTTCAGGAGTTATGCTGTTCAAATTTTTGGCTTCACATCCTAATTCAGTTTTCCTGAAGTATGCAGTCTGTGGAGACTTCAATGATAATAATGTCAAGAAGTGTGGCTGCCCTACACAGACATAATGGATTATAACCTTAGCACCAAAATACCATTTTCATGTTCCTACACAGCATAAGAAACTGTCTGACATCATGGACCTGGTTCGCTGTATACTTGCAGTGCATCATAGATATTATTTATCTCTGATTCAGTACAAAGTGGTAGAGCAGATAGTTGAACCTGAATTAATTGTGGGCATTATTTTTGAGAACACTGAGAGTGATGTGAATTGTGATCAGTGAAGCCACATGCTAGAGCTGAAACTTTGGTGATATACAATAAAAAGCTACAAAATTATATAACTAATACTGTATTTCACTGTGTCCACTAGTTCATGTAAGAAGATTACCTTAATGTATGTAGTATTTCATAATACACTGGGGTGATAAAAGTGACTGAACAGTGGTAGGTACATAAACAGATGTTGGTAGAATCACATACACAAGGTATAAATTAGCCGTGCACTGGTGGAGCTGTTATTTTTATTCAGTTGATTAATGTGAAAAGGTTTCCAATGTAGTTATGGCCACACAACTCAAATTAACAGACTTTTAATGCCAAATGGTAGTTGGAGCTAGGTGTATGGGACATTACATTTCAGAAATCGTTAGGGAATCCGCTATTCTCCAATTCACAGTTTCACATGTGTGCAGAGAATTCCACATTTCAGGCATTACCTATCACCACAGACAATGCAGTGACTGACTGCCTTCATTTAATGACTGGTAGCATTGGAATTTGTGTAGAGTTGCCAGTGCTAACAGACATGCAAAACTGTGTGAAAGAGCCACAGAAATTGATGCGAGTGTATGACAAATGTATCCATTATGACAGTGTTTGTGGGCGATGACAGCAGATGACCCATATGAATGACTTCACTAACAGCATGTAACCGCCTGCAGCACCTCTCTTGGACTTGTGACTATATTGATTGGACCCTAGACAACTGGAAAACCATGGCCTGGTCAGATGAGTCCCAATTTCAGATAGTAAGGACTGATAGTAGGGTCTGGGTGTTTCACAGACCCCAGGAAGGTATGGACCTAAGATGTCAAGAAGGAGGCACTGTGCAGGCTGGTGGAGGCTTCGTAATGGTGTGGGCTGTTCTTACATGAAGTTGACTGGCACTTTGCATGTTTGGCTACTCGTAGACTGTTTGTGGCCATTCATGCACATCATGTTCCCAAAAAACCATGGAATTTTTGTGGATGACAATGAACCATGTCAGCCAACCACATTTGTTCTAGACAGTTTGAGCAAATGGTTTTGCCACCCAGGTCACCCAACACAAATCCAATCAAACATTTGTGGGACATAAGTGAGAGATCAGTTCATGAACAAAATCTGGGACTGGCAACACTTTTGCAGTTATGGATGGCTATAACTGCAGCATGGCTCAGTATTTCTGCAGGGGACTTTCGATGACTTGTTGAGTCCATGCCACATCAAGTCATTGCACTATGCCAGTCAAAACGAAGTCCAAAATGATATTAGGAGGTATCCCATGACATTCATTACCTCACTATACAATAAGAATAGCTATTATGTCCATCACCAAACTAATGGAACATTTTTAAACCTCCATATATCTCTCCCATAAAATTTGTTAGTGTGGTTTAATATAATCTAGCCCTGAGAAACTTGATCAAAATTATCTGCATCTTGCATAATTTGAAATGAGGCAAAAGAGGAACTTCTCCCAGCACACTACATATCTCCAGCAGCTACTTTACAGTTTCTATGTTGTTTGACCCATCAAAGGCATGTAGCTTCATGTGATACTGCGAGCAGTGACCTAGTAGGAGGTACCCAGTTTCAAATAACCACTGCATGCTCTTCCCTTAGAAACATTCACTTGGAAAGTGTTTGAGATTGACCTACATTCATTGATAACAACAATTCTTGTTTGACATGAAACAGATTGTCATTGACAAGTTGTAACACTTCTCAGCGGTTCATGTCCATTAGGATTGTATTATGCTCACTGCTGGGTACATTTCTACATAATCTAAAGGGTTTTTCAGAGACCATTGTGCCTCTTAATAGTTACTAATGTTTCAGTGAGTGAGTTTATTGAACTTGCAGCAGGAAATAGGAAGTAAAGAGCAGTACTCTAATATTCAGAGTTTCAAAAAGAATGACCTAATTTTATTAAAGATTTACTTTTATTAATTGAAACATGCTACTAGTCCAAATTATACATAAATCCCTAATGTGGTTTTCTCTGTTGCTACAAATATTCTATGTGTTCATCTCCAGCCACATGGGCAACAGCTACATGAAAGCTATTTTCATCATACACTGTGTGTAAGATTTATTCATCAAAAGACATGAACACTGCTCTTATTTAATTTTTGTGCTCATTTATGTCATGAGCTAAAAGCAAAATGAACACTTATTTCTCCATGTATCCTTGCAAGGAAAAGTTACATGGAATAATGTCTGGAGATTTTGGAGACTGAGACTGTAGAGCAGTGTGTCCTGGTTGTGTGCATCCAGTATTCAGGCAGTGTGCCAATTTGTTAGAGATTCACCTTGTCTGCAGCATGTATATATAGCTCAGTACAGTCCCTATGTTGTCCTCAAGAAAGAATGTACCACATGGCTTTCCTAAAGAAGTGGTACGAAATACATTAGGTAGATACATAAGTTTGTAGCACTTCTGTTTTGCAAATTGGTATTCTGGTTGCTATGGGTTTGTTTATAAATTACAATTTTTTATTTGTAGTTTACTGTTGTCATATGAGTTTACATATTGTCATTTTGTCATTTGGAGATAGTGAGTGGAGCTCTGGACAATAGAAAATGGAGTGCCAAGTAGAGAAATCAGAATATTTCTGGCATATTTTTTGTTTAAGTTCAATAAAAGGATTACAGTAGTGGAGGCAGCCAGAAACATTTGTGCTATGTATAAGGATGAATACATTGGACAGAGTACAACAAGAAAATGGTTTTCTCATTTTAAGGAGGACTGTTTTGACATTAGTGACTCTCCATGTCCAGGAACACCTTCAGGGTTTGATAGATATTGTTTTAATGTACTAACCCATAACAATCCATGTTATTGTACTTGAGAACTGGCAGATGTGATGAACTGTGATTATTTCAGCATTGCATGACATTTTTATGTGATGGGGAAGGTTCAAGAATAGGGTGTGTATACTGCCTGCTCTAAGCCAAAATCACAGAAATCAGTGAGTGGCCATATGTGCATCTCTGCTTGCTTGTCATCAATTGGCTCATGAACACAACCATGACTAACCTGTATCACTACTGGTGACAAGAAATGGTGACTTTTTGCTAGCATAAGGAAAGGAAAGGGATGGTTGAGCATAAACAAAGCAAAAACTTCCCACACAAAGATCTGTGTGCAGCCACAAAAGGTAATGTTATGCATCTAGTGGAAGAGTGACAGTGTCGTGTACTACATATTGCTTCAGTGAGGTGTAACCATCACTGTTGACATTTATTGTCAACAACTGAGACACCTTGCAGGCGCAATCCAAGAACAGTGACCAGGAAGACTGCATGTTGTGATGCTACTTCAAGACAATGCCTACCCACATTCTGCCTGACTGACAAAAAACACTACACAGGAGTTTGGTTAGGGAGTCATTCTATACTATCTTCATTTGCATGATCTTGCACCCTCAGATTTTCACCTTTCCCACTCTCTATCAAATAACCCTCAAGGAACTTCCTTCTTGGATGAAAATGTGCTCCAAACATTGCTTGATGCATTCTTTGCTTCAAAACCATGTGATTTCTACAGTCACTAAACAAAAGTGTTACCCCCTCTTAGGCAGACATGTAAATAGTGAATGAGAATATATCACTGATGACTAAAGTCTCTGTTACATGTATGTGTTGTGGTCATTAAACTTATGGAAAAACTTCTCAAACTTCGGCACCAATATGATATTTGCTTTGCTCAAATCTCATTCATGCTCATTCATATTTTGAGGGTTCTAGAGTCCCCATATGGGCACATTACCACTAACATGAAATGGTGACTGATCAATAAAAATTAGCCACAGCAAAAATGTATCATATTCAGTGTCATTAAGAGTGCGCTGTTGAAATAAACTGACTTCCTTTTATCTCTAATACAAAGAAGTAGCTCTAATTGTTGATGATATAATTTGTAGACCAAACATTGCCTTAACACATGCCAGGTAGTCATATGTTGAATTTAAGTTATCATCTTGCATTGAGAATAGAATTTTGTGAACTCCATTCAAGAGCATGCTGAAAACCCTCAAGTCTTTCATAAGAATACTGAGTGCAGCCTTGACTCTTAGTTTTGCATGGCTATCATACCTTTTCTTTCAAATGGGAAATACTGATCATGAATGCTTTTTGCCACAGTTGGAACAGTCACAAAATACTGATGAAGAGAATACTTGAATATAGGCATTTACTCACACTTGGTTCACTGCAGCATGCAAAAGGCTTGCTATTGAGCTGAGATTATAAACATGATCAATGCATGGACTAGGATCTAACAGTGTTTCTTTAAAACTGTAGGCCATGCCCCATCTATCAGTACACATTTCTTTCATGGAATACCTGTTGTGTCATATTTACAACACTTCATAGTCTGGTCAAACATCAATTTTAATAGCATAGAGAAAACTTTAAGGTACCGTATAGTCAGCAGTTTGTAATGAACCCCTGTGCTATAGCATATATTAATCTGGAAATATTACTTGTTAAAATAAAAACAAGAAAAGAAGAGAATTGAAGAGATTGAGATATGATATTATAGAAGGATACTGAAAATTAGGTTGACTTATAAGATAAGAAATGAGCAGGTTCCCAGCAGAATCAGACTGGAGATAAACATCTGGAAAATATTAACATGAAGAAGGGACAATTAGATAGGACATGTATTAAATGTGTTAACACATCAAGGAATTACTTCCATGGCACTAGAGAGACCTGTAGAGGGTAAAACCTTTAGAGGGAGATTGAAATACATTAAAAAAACTAAGTGCTATTCTGAGACAAAGAGGTCAGTAGATGAGAGAAATTCGTAGTAGGCCACTGGTTATATCTGAAGGGTATTACAGGGTGGGGCAGATAAAAGTGGCCCAGATGAGTGGATACAATTGGATGTGAATATATGCATATAATCGCACCCCATGACCTACTGTTACTTCCAACAGGATGGAGCAACTGCCCATACAGCCAGTTGGACCTTAGAGCACATTTACTCAGTCTTCATGTCTGACAGAATTGTTAGCAGAGGTCTGTCTGGTCACAGTTCTAGCCGGCTGCCCAAGTGACCTAAACATTCAGTGCGTGATTACTTTGTGTGGGGAGCCCCCACGTCTAAGGTGTATCACAACAACTCTTATATTCTTCAAGAACTGTAGCAGAACAGTTCGGATAAGACTTCAGCAATTCCAGCAGTATAGCTTCAATCTGCCTTCAGCAACCTGCTGACCAGAGCCCAGAAGTACCAAGAGATAAATGGTGGTCATTTTCAAAATCTGCTATAGTCATTTTAGTACTGTATTTCTTCATCTGCTGTGTTTCTTTGTACCATGGAACTGTGTTCTCTGGGCCATTTATATTTAGTACATCCAGTACTATGTTCATATTTAGTTTCTAATGCATGCCCCTCTTTTATTAATACATAACTTGATCCTTTCCACATCATTGATTTTTTCCCTTTATGATGGGACCTATGTAAATCAGTGAATGCATGATCTGCAGTCATTACAGTACAAACATTCTGGATGAAGAGAGCCAGGAAAACAGGGGACAGACTGGAGTTGAAGACGAAATTGCAACTTAATGGAAATGAAATGGAGATTGGCAGGACATGTTGCAGGATAAATGGGTAGTAGATAAAAGAAGAAGGTGACTGGCTGATGAAGTCATTAGATTTGAAGCTAATTTAGAATTTGTGGCATCATATGGGGAAATGGATCAAATATCAGATGCTGAATCCTTATAATCAAGGTGACATCATAGGAGCATTGTCTGCACCCATATGCATACCATGACACTTTGGCTAATTTCAGTATTACACATGAACACAAGGAAAATAAGCACCAGTTAATTGTGAAAATATTACAGAGAAAAGTATTGTACCTGGAAGATTGTGTACAAGAACACATGATGTTTCCTGGTTGGTGTTTCAGTCTACTGACTGATTTTTAGCATCACAAAAAGGGATGTCCCCCCATGAACCATGGACCTTGCCGTTGGTGGGGAGGCTTGCGTGCGTCAGCGATACAGATGGCCGTACCATAGGTGCAACCACAATGGAGGGGTATCTGTTGAGAGGCCAGACAAACATGTGGTTCCTGAAGAGGGGCAGCAGCCTTTTCAGTAGTTGCAGGGGCAACAGTCTGGACGATTGACTGATCTGGGCTTGTAACATTAACCAAAACGGCCTTGCTGTGCTGGTACTGCGAACGGCTGAAAGCAAGGGGAAACTACAGCCGTAATTTTTCCCGAGGACATGCAGCTTTACTGTATGATTAAATGATGATGGCGTCCTCTTGGGTAAAATATTCCGGAGGTAAAATAGTCCCCCACTCGGATCTCCGGGTAGGGACTACTCAAGAGAATGTCATTATCAGGAGAAAGAAAACTGGCATTCTATGAATCGGAGCGTGGAATGTCTGATCACTTAATTGGGTAGGTAGGTTAGAAAATTTAAAAAGGGAAATGGATAGGTTAAAGTTAGATATTGTGGGAATTAGTGAAGTTCGGTGGCAGGAGGAACAAGACTTTAGGTCAGGTGATTACAGGGTTATAAATACAAAATCAAATAGGGGTAATGCAGGAGTAGGTTTAATAATGAATAAAAAAATAGGAGTGCAGGTTAGCTACTACAAACAGCATAGGGAACGCATTATTGTGGCCAAGATAGACACAAAGCCCATGCCTACTACAGTAGTACAAGTTTATATGCCAACTAGCTCTGCAGATGATGAAGAAATAGATGAAATGTATGACGAGATAAAAGAAATTATTCAGGTTGTGAAGGGAGACGAAAATTTAGTAGTCATGGGTGACTGGAATTCATCAGTAGGAAAAGGGAGAGAAGGAAACATAGTAGGTGAATATGGATTGGGGGGAAGGAATGAGAGAGGAAGCCGCCTTGTAGAATTTTGCACAGAGCATAACTTAATCATAGCTAACACTTGGTTCAAGAATCATAAAAGGTTGTATACCTGGAAGAATCCTGGAGATACTAAAAGGTATCAGATAGATTATATAATGGTAAGACAGAGATTCAGGAACCAGGTTTTAAATTGTAAGACATTTCCTGGGGCAGATGTGGATTCTGGCCACAATCTATTGGTTATGAACTGCAGATTGAAACTGAAGAAACTGCAAAAAGGTGGGAATTTAAGGAGATGGGACCTGGATAAACTGAAAGAACCAGAGGTTGTAGAGAGTTTCAGGGAGAGCATAAGGGAACAATTGACAGGAATGGGGGAAATAAATACAGTAGAAGAAGAATGGGTAGCTCTGAGGGATGAAGTACTGAAGGCAGCAGAGGATCAAGTAGGTAAAAAGACGAGGACTAATAGAAATCCTTGGGTAACAGAAGAAATATTGAATTTAATTGATGCAAGGAGAAAATATAAAAATGCAGTAAATGAAGCAGGCAAAAAGGAATACAAACGTCTCAAAAATGATATCGACAGGAAGTGCAAAATGGCTAAGCAGGGATGGCTAGAGGACAAATGTAAGGATGTAGAGGCTTGTCTCACTAGGGGTAAGATAGATATAGATACTGCCTACAGGAAAATTAGAGAGACCTTTGGAGAGAAGAGAACCACTTGTATGAATATCAAGAGCTCAGATGGCAATCCAGTTCTAAGCAAAGAAGCGAAGGCAGAAAGGTGGAAGGAGTATATAGAGGGTTTATACAAGGGCGATGTACTTGAGGACAATATTATGGAAATGGAAGAGGATGTAGATGAAGATGAAATGAGAGATAAGATACTGCGTGAAGAGTTTGACAGAGCACTGAAAGACCTGAGTCGAAACAAGGCCCCGGGAGTAGACAACATTCCATTAGAACCACTGATGGCCTCGGGAGAGCCAGTCATGACAAAACTCTACCATCTGGTGAGCACAATGTATGAGACAGGCGAAATACCCTCAGACTTCAAGAAGAATATAATAATTCCAATCCCAAAGAAAGCAGGTGTTGACAGATGTGAAAATTACCAAACTATCAGTTTAATAAGTCACAGCTGCAAAATACTAACGCGAATTCTTTACAGACGAATGGAAAAACTGGTAGAAGCCGACCTCGGGGAAGATCAGTTTGGATTCCGTAGAAATGTTGGAACACGTGAGGCAATACTGACCTTACGGCTTATCTTAGAAAAAAGATTAAGAAAAGGCAAATCTACGTTTCTAGCATTTGTAGACTTAGAGAAAGCTTTTGACAATGTTAACTGGAATACTCTCTTTCAAATTCTGATGGTGGCAGGGGTAAAATACAGGGAGCGAAAGGCTATTTACAATTTGTACAGAAACCAGATGGCAGTTATAAGAGTCGAGGGGCATGAAAGTGAAGCAGTGGTTGGGAAAGGAGTGAGACAGGCTTGTAGCCTTTCCCCGATGTTAGTCAATCTGTATATTGAGCAAGCAGTAAAGGAAACAAAAGAAAAATTCGGAGTAGGTATTAAAATTCATGGAGAAGAAGTAAAAACTTTGAGGTTCGCCGATGACATTGTAATTCTGTCAGAGACAGCAAAGGACTTGGAAGAGCAGTTGAACGGAATGGACAGTGTCTTGAAAGGAGGATATAAGATGAACATCAACAAAAGCAAAACAAGGATAATGGAATGTAGTCAAATTAAGATGGGTGATGCTGAGGGAATTAGATTAGGAAATGAGACACTTAAAGTAGTAAAGGAGTTTTGCTATTTAGGGAGTAAAATAACCGATGATGGTCGAAGCAGAGAGGATATAAAATGTAGACTGGCAATGGCAAGGAAAGCGTTTCTCAAGAAGAGGAACTTGTTAACGTCAAGTATAGATTTAAGTGTCAGGAAGTCGTTTCTGAAAGTATTTGTATGGAGTGTAGCCATGTATGGAAGTGAAACATGGACGATAACTAGTTTGGACAAGAAGAGAATAGAAGCTTTCGAAATGTGGTGCTACAAAAGAATGCTGAAGATGAGGTGGGTAGATCACATAACTAATGAGGAGGTATTGAGTAGGATTGGGGAGAAGAGGAGTTTGTGGCACAACTTGACTAGAAGAAGGGATCGGTTGGTAGGACATGTTCTGAGGCATCAAGGGATCACAAATTTAGCATTGGAGGGCAGCGTGGAGGGTAAAAATCGTAGAGGGAGACCAAGAGATGAATACACTAAGCAGATTCAGAAGGATGTAGGTTGCAGTAGGTACTGGGAGAGGAAGAAGCTTGCACAGGATAGAGTAGCATGGAGAGCTGCATCAAACCAGTCTCAGGACTGAAGACCACAACAAAAAGGGATGTGTACTAGAAACCATCATAAGAAGTTTCTGCCATTTTCTACTGTTTTTTTAAGTTGTGAGGCTTGAGGTTGTGTTATGTGCATGATCATGATGTACCTGGGAACAGTTTTTCCCATTTGTAAAAACCTTACTTTTTCCAGTGTAATTTTTCTAAGTTCAGAAAAACAGTGCAATACATAAAATGAATGCTATCATTTTAAAATGAATATGAAAATATATTAAACTTCCTCTATAGGGCTGGCTACAGGCAAAAGTCTGAAAAGTGTCCCAAGGTAGAACACTGTCCCCTTCACATGGGGACAGGGTGCTGACAGAACTGGTGTAGGTATAAATTTGAGGACAGTATCAACAACCACAATAATGGCTTAATGAACATAGATGATCTGACCTATTACACTACCATTCACTGACTTTATAACTGGGAGTTTTGGGTTCATATTTTTCACTAACAACTCTCTTGATTTAATTTTCCCAGTTTCCTTGTGTTACTTCAAGTGAATACCTCAATAGTTAGAACCAAACAATTCTTTTCCTTCCTTATGTTTCTTCTAATGTTCCACCTCCAAAGACAATGCTAATGTAATAAATTCCAAACTTACTTTTAATAATTTCTTACGTGCATTCTTGCAAGATTTCTCAGAGCTACAATGAAAAAAGGTTTGAGACAGCTTAGTGTGGGGCTATAAAAGGCACTGATAAAGACTGGTTAGAAGCAGCCCACTAAATAAAATTTGTGCAATTTATATTAATACATATTATAAAAATGGATGTATGTATGTTCCACATCTTCTCCTAAGCTACTGGACTGATTTCAACCAAACTTTGTACACATATCACTTACTGTCTGCAGAGAATTCTTGTGTGGGCGAGAACCAATTGCCTATCAAAAGGGTGGGAGTGAGGAGAAAAAGATGTCTAGATCATGGCAGATGACTAGCTAGTTTTTATTCATCCATTATTTGAGAATGAGAGCAATTAGTGACTTGAAACAAATGTTACATATAATTTTAAATCTTTGCAAAACTTTTTCTCACTGACAACCCCCTCAAAATGATGAAAGGAACACGGTTTTTTGCTTACTACATTTTCATTGTTCATGCAGTAAAATTGCCGGACCAAGCTTGCGGTTTTAATTTATTACTTCTTTGCTACTAACTGTATTCAGATACATTTTGCAAATGGTATTCATACACCACACTCAATGTACCTACAAAATTATATCATTCTACGACACAAAGTTTGAGAGATGTGATTTCATAAACATTGAGCTGTGTGAAAATAAAACTGTGGGGCAAAAGTTGCCAGAGATACAGGTGAACTATCTTTAAAAATATTTGTGAAATATATGTGACATGTGCTCATGCATGCAAAGCCATGGGTAAAAAGCTCCTCCTAAATCTCTGCATCGATTTCAACCAAATTTGGTACACATACTACAAACTGTCTGAAAATAAGGGGTAAGAATCGCCAGCCTCCTACTGGGGTAGGGGTGATAACTTGGGGAGAGAAGGGGGTATGAGGAGATGGACTGACAGAGAGGGGAGGAGAGGAGATAGATAGAGAGAGGATGGAGAAGGAGTGGGACAGAGAGAGGGCAGACAAGGTGATGGACAGAGAGAGGTGGAGGAGGTGATGGAGTTAGAGGGGAGGAGGAGATGGTCTGTGAGGAAAGGAGGTGATGGCAGAGAGAGGTGGAGGAGATGGACTGTGAGAGTGGGGAGAAGGGGGTGGACAGAGAGATGGCACACATGGTGATGGACAGAGAGGGGATCAAAGGAGGAGGTGGACAAAGATGGGGCAGGAAGAGAGGGCAAAGAGAGGGGAAAGCAGGAAGATGGACACAAAAAGGAACTTCAAGGAGATGGACAGAGAGAGAGGAGGAGAACTTGGGCAGAGAGAGGGGGGAGGAGATAGACAGAGAATGGGAGGAGGAGATGGAGAGAGTGGAGGAAATGGAGATGGTTTAATATAAGATGTACTTAGGTGTCCCACCTAAGAGTTGACAGTTGCATTTCTGCAATATTTGCACAGAAAGTGTGACTTTTGTTCCCTGTTACAGACAAAAGTATTTTTAAATCTTAATTTTACATGCCCATTCAATAGAGCACTTCTGAATTAATCTAGTACAATATTTATATTAACAAGGACAATACAACATGAAGAAAAAACAGCAGTCCAACAATGACTCAGTAGATCTGCATGCTTGGCAGTAGCAGTCACCGGGTCCAGGACAGTGCTATTGTTGCTGGGTACTGGTTATTCTTTGAGTTTTACTGTATCTGTTAATGCATATTGATAAAACAAATATTGTACTAGATTAATCTGGAACTGCTCTATCAAATTGGAATGGAAAATTCTGCTTTAAAAATCATTTTCTTTGTAATGGGAAACAAACCAACACTTTCCATCAACATTGGGTGTCACATGAAAGACACAATGAGTTGTATTTATTTGGGCATTCTGCAGCTACACAATGCAAAAGTGAAATTAAAAATATCTGCTCAAACACCAGAAAATGTGCCTGACAACCCTAAAGGAGAAACATTTTGAATATAAAGTAGGGAACATGTAATCCTGTAAATAATCTGTTGGGTTAAAGATAAGAGGAAGACATTGTATATGTGATAGAAGTAGATGTAAAACTTTCTATATTATTCTATCTAAACTCTAAAACTACTGTCTACACTGGCAAAGTTTATTAAAAAATAAATGAGTAACCACAGGAACAGAATAAATCTTTAAAACATTTAAATACCCCTTATTTATGGAAAGCTGCAAACTGATCAACAATTATCAGATCTTCATCATCACTAACACACTGCTGGATAAAGACTTCCCTAGACTTTTTCACACATTTTACACTCTTTAGTAACATGCATCCATTTTGCTTCTGTGTATTTTCTGATTTCATGTACACACTTTTCAGATTTCTCCAATCACCAAATAAATTTCTTGATCCATGAGCCATCAAATTGTTTTTTTGTATGTCTTGTCCAGCTCCATTCCATCTTGTTGCAATTACACATGTTACCTAATCCATTTCTTTGCTGTCCTGTTTCTTCCACTAAATTCCAACATACATCTCTCCATCATTCACCAAGTATCAAGCAGTTTCAAATGTTTTTCCAAATGAAGGTCCATCTCACGCTGCTGTCAGTCAAATCTGGCAAACCACAATCATTGTCAAATATACTTTTCAGACACTTCACAAGTTTAGTTTTGAACATTCTATTTATTTCAACAAAAGCACTCACCACCTCTTTCATTTTTATGTTCATTTTCTCTGATGATCATTCAGTCATTGCCTTCAACTGCTCAAAGACCAGTTCTATTACTTCACTCTTAATTCATAGTAGTTTTTCCTTTTTTTAATGTAATGTACATTTAACTTATGGTAATTGATTTTTCATGCCTATCTTCAAATTTGTTGTGTTATTTTCTTCCATGAATTTCTAAACTTTACCTTTGCTTGTGGCAATTACTACAAGGTCATGCACCTCAGGTATGCACCATTAACAAAGCTTAGTGTTTTCTGCAACTTGAAAATCTGAGAACTTCACTGAGCATCACAAAGAATAGTTTTTGGGTGATGTAATCTTCTTGCCTTATTTGTGAGTGGTACTGAGGGGATGCAGAGGTCCCAACCGAGTTCCCAACCAGAGAAAGTGCAAATGCTGGACAGGAAGACAATCTTCTGCCTATGTGAAGAAGCCTTCACCTTGGCCAGTGGCTTTAAAAGCATGCATTTGTCAAAGTGTCATTTCATCTGAGAAACAATAATAAAGAAACAACTATTACCAGACAGAGGTCTGTCATGTTTTATATTGCAGCAGTGTACTAGGTTCATACGGCTGCTGCCTACACATGTCACTCATATCCAAACATGCAAGTCTTGCTGCTTGTTTGATTTGGTATTGTAGGAATTCAAACATCAGCAAGTGGGTGCTGTGGGAAATATGTTATTTGACAGGAAGCTTTTGGTTTCTGCCAATTTTTGCCACCTGAGGACTGTAGCATGTTAGGACTGTTGGAGATATAAGAAAAACAAGTTGACAGAATATGTTATTTATGTGCCCCTCTAGTCAGTGCAAGCAGTTGCATTCATAAAAGAAATAATTCAAGAATTATGGAGTTAATCATTATACCTGTGGACAGCCATATTCTGGCCATCTGAGATGAGAAATTGTTTGAGCTTAAATGATCGAAATTATTTGATGGAATAATAAGTCAGCTGCAAAACATATCTCCTATATAACACAGCATTTAATCTGAGTTTAATTTCCTTTCAGAAATCACATTAAATGAAAGCACTGTATCTTATTTTGAAAATTTGTTGCTGAGTTTGGTGCCACGTACATGGTGTACTAAAAATAATAGGAATTGTTATTTTTTCAAAATAATTTCATTTCTATTTACATTAGTGTTACTCCCTTCACAATAGTTCAGTTTAGATATTAAACAGTTATTTCAATGCTTTTGTAATCCCCTAAACACTTCTGGAGCTCAATCCTTGGGATATGTTTTAGCTCTAGTATTGAAGGATTTTTATATGTCATCTTTGGTTATTAAATGATGGTACTTCAATGTTTTCTTTATTTTTGGGAACTGAAAAAAAAGTGTGGAGTATGAATGAATGCATAATCATGGTGCCAAATCCATCAACTGTTTCACAACTAATGTTAGTGTTTCCCTCTGGTGGCTTCATGCAAACCACATAAGTAAGGGAGAGTGTTGTAACTTGGCACATTTTTCAGACATTTGGCTCCAGTCAGCACTATAATTCATGTTTAACATATGTTCATATTCCACTTTTAAATGATAGCATTCACATTTTATGTGCTATAGTCATTTTCTGACAATACAAAAATTGCTTCTCCTGCTGTGAAAACATGTTCCAAGGTAATATACCTAAGAACATATATTTTATTGAAATATAAATGCATTTCAGTCAAGAAAATCTTCTCAATATTGTATTTAATCATCCATTTGCAACATTATTACTGTACTATGCACCAAGAATCAGTAAGTGAAATAAAATTAAGAAGATGTATTATCAAAAACCAGTTATAAGATAAATACATTTTGAAATAGAGGCTTTTGTGTGTTAGGACCAATTTCCATTTTCAAGATGGGTAAAATTTAGGACAAAAATATTTAGACTGTGAAATATTTACCAATACTGCACAAAACAGAACTTCATGTCTAACAACGACAGAAACTGCAGAAAATGGCGGAAACTGCTTAGGCAGTCTGTAGCTTGTATTCCTTCATGTAATTCTACCATAAGGGACTGGAATGAAGTGCTGACCAAAAAACGTTATGTGATCCTAGGTACACTATCTTCTAGGTATATCACGCTGCCCTACTCCTTATTGATTGTTCAACGTTGTGACATGGACTCAAAGTGCAGTATACTGTTAAAATCACAGAACACAGTAAGCACATTTGACCACACTTGTTGAGCATCTTTTGGTCTTGGTGGTCCACAAAGTTTCTGCTAGGATGACTGAGCCTTAATTTTGACATCATATACCACATACGGGATCAACAGTATGATGTCAAAACTAAGGCTCATGTAAACAAATCTGTGCTGAGAAACTACTGATCCCATATATGGGATGTGATGTCAAAATTAAGGCTCAATCATTCTAACAGAAACTTGCTGGCCTCCCAACACTGAAGAAAACTTGACAACTGTGGTCAAATGTGAAGGTCATGCTTACTGTGCTCTTCAATTATTATAGCATAGTGCACAATGACTTCTTGCCACAAGTATTTCTTACAAGTTCAGAGCCATTTATGTAAAGCCACCCAAAAAAAGGAGTCAAAGATGCAAAGAAACAATTCATGGCTTTGGCACCACTATAATGCACTTGCTCACACTTAATTGTTTGGTTGTGAAATTTTGGACAAAACCAAAACTGTAATGATGCACCAGCCTCCATATTCATGAGACATGGCCCCATATATATGTATGAAACTTCATGCATTGAGAGGATAAGTGATGTCATTTCAGCGATTATAATCTGGAGTCAAATTTCAGGTGGGCCCAATTATTGTAACTGGTCTTTGGTATCCTGGATACTAGCACTAGGATGCAATTGATGCCCCTACTGTTTTCAAACATGTTCTATCATGGACAGATGTGGGGATCATGCTGGCCATGAAGGTATCTCAACATCATGCAGGTAGTTCAGAGAGACATGAGCCTCATATGGATGAGCATTCTCCTGTTGAAAAATGATGAGCATTCTCCTGTTTAAAAATGGCACTACAATACTGCAGCATGAGAGGTAACACATGAGGATGGCAGGATGTCCATGTAAAACTACTGTGCCATTAGAATACCCTCAGTCACTACTAGCTGTGACCTGAAGCCAAACTCAATGGCTCCTCACTCCATGATGCCAGGAGCAACACCACTGTGCCTCTCCAAAACATTGGAAGAGTGGGACCTCTATGAAGATTTCCACCATACCTGGTGACAGTAGCTATCTGGATGAGTGAAGAACTGTGATTTATCATTGAACACAATTCAGCACCATTCATCAACAATCCACACTTCCCAGACATGGCACCACTCCAAACGCAGCCTAGTGGTGACTTATACATGGTGTGGTAATTCCCTAGTCTGGCTGTTGTGGTCCCCTAACAATGGTGCATGATGACAGAGAATGTTGCAGAGTCTTTAATGCTTGGTTTGGAATGACAGATGTAGATGTGGAGGGCTTACAATGTGCTTGATGTAGAATAGGATGGTCTTCCCTTGTGGTGCTCACAAGTGGTCAATTGAAAACTTGACAATGAGTATGCATGGCCTCACATTACCAAGCAGTGAAACATTGGCCTATTGTCACATCTAAATGCTGCACAAGTTTGGATACTGTTTTATTTGATCCACTACTCAAATGGAGACATGCAATAAAATCTGTCCAGTGCTGATAACAGCATCTTGTTAGAGTATGCACCATCTCCACTGCTTTAAGGCTGTCAGGACACAAGCTAGAGTGCCATAGGCAGCCACCAGAAGAAAAAATGACTGTTTTATGTTGAAGCAATTTTTTTAGGTTCTGAGTCAAGGGAGGACTAGTAAAATCCTTATATATCTACATTCAAATATCTGCTGTACA